>NC_090298.1:53685984-53989015 GCF_039906515.1 Pseudorca crassidens
CACAAGGTCAGTCACTTTCTTAGTGCTCAAATGATTTGCCACTTAAGGCTTGAGCCGGTCTTGAGCCCCCTGATCCCTTCTCCCCTCGGTGTGATGAGTAGGACTGCTCCCTTGAAAATAATAAGCAGCAAGTCCTGAGGATGCAGTGGAAGTCCCCACAGGCTCTTGTACCATGCTGGAATGCAGGCCCTTCCGAAGATCATGGCCCCGGTTATCAGTTTCCAGATAAGAGTGTTTTTTCCTCCTCCCTTTCTGTTTTTATTCATCGGAATCTGCTGAGTCTGACTGATGTAATTATCCCTGGTATTCATTTTGTCAAAGTGTATTAGTGAGAGATCAATAATATGGACCACCCCATTCACTTTCTGCTTGTTTGGGTGTATTGATTCACTTTAAATAAAAGTCAACCTGCTGTATAACATTTGTTTACTCTGGCCCTTGCTGAACATTTCCACATCCCCACTGACTGTGTTTGTGTCATTTGTTCAACTAAAAATACTCGGTTTCCCTGGGGTTCCTATGTAACCGTAATCCAGTGTTGGCCTAAGCTAATCTCACTTTCTCACCAGGACTGATGGACGCCGCTGGTCCTTGGCTTCTCTCCCCTCCTCTGGCTATGGGACAAACACGCCCAGCTCCACGGTCTCTGTAAGTGCCCGACTTTTCCTCTCTCACACCCCAGAGCTCTTACACAGGCAGTGCTTTCTCTGGGTGCTTCCTGATAGGAAGGAAAGGATAAATTCTGCATATCTGCCCCTCAGAGCAGGCAACACATCAGATGATGAGCTGACAAACATTAAAAGGACATACTTTTTGCTGCACGCTTTTAAACTGTGATGCACAAGTTGAGTGAGTCCCCGGATCACCAGTTGGGAGGAGACTGGGAGCTTTCTTTTTCATACTATTTGGTGTTTTGGGTGGGAAGAGGAAACACAATCTGGTTTCATTGCTTTGGCTCCATGCCAGTGATATTAGTACTGAAAATGCCATTAAACTTTGATGGCCTGGGTCGTTTTTTTTCTTGTGTGGCTTATATGCAGAGGTTTTTTTTTTAGTTTTTCTCATTCAAAGGAAAAAAATGTCAAGCCTTAAATCTGTGCCTTCTGGATAAGAACTTTCTTTTAAGGAGAGACTAAAAGAACTTAGTAGTAGATTAAGATCAATAAAGAGACAAGATGAAACAATGAAAATAGGGTAGAGGAAGAAGGGATACTCTTGCCACAAACTACATTTCAACAGGAGCCCTAGCAATTACTAGAAGTGATTCAGTGGGTCAGATACATGCTTTCTCAGTTTAAATTAGTGATGTTGTGAGCTTTATTTATTTATTTATTTTACTTTTTAAAAATTGAAGTATAGTTGATTTACAATGTTGTGTTAATTTCTGCTGTACAACAAAGTGACTCAGTTATACACATATTTCAGATGTTGAAAGTATGGGCCGCCACAGTGTGAACATGAACGCTGAAATTGATTGACCAAAAAGCAAAAAGAATAATTTTCAAATTTTAAGTGGTGTTCTTCCCTAGACTCCTAAGTGTCTCCGATTAGAACCCAACCACCAGTAAACAGAGTACTTGTCCCCTGCGGCTTACTCGTACATACTCTCACTGAATCCTCCCCATGCCCCAAATGTGTATCATGTTCCTTGACTCTAAATCCTTTTTATTTTTACTATATCGCCTTGCTTTGCCCTTCAGTCAAGTTTTATTATAGTTTGGATACAGAAATTTCTCTTTTGCAAGAAAAATAGGGGAGAACACAGGATCTTTCTTCTTTCCATCTCTAGTAAATCATACGTTATTTTAAAAAGTGAATCCAAAAAGCAAAGGTGAGCTACGTAGAATTGGACCCCATTTGGTACAGATTACTTTGGAAATTATATTTTTATAAATACTTATTATGTGTTAGGTACTAGTCTCACTACTTACAACGCATTGATTGGCTTAATTGTAGAAACATACCTCATAATGTGGTTGTCATTATTGTCATCATTTTATGGATCAAAACTCTGAGGCACAGAGAATGAACCAAAGGGCTGTCTACTAACCCCCTTGTCGTAGCAATAAGAATACAAGTAAGGGTTCTAGGCGCTTGGCTTTTTTTTTAAGGAATTTACAAGGTATTTCTTCAAACAAACCTGATAATGAATAAATCTGACCTGGCCATGTGTCATAATGGAATCACTGCTGTCCCTGACTTGCATATATGCCTAAAGAGAAAGCTTCCTGAGACAATTTTTAGTCACACACATGTATTCTGTGTTTCTAACAGCTTCTGCCCAGAGGTAGGGCAGCTTTTCTCTTAAGTGTTTATTTTATTGAAGAAGGTAGTATCGTATAATTTTTGATCTCTTATTCCTATTTTTCCCTTCAAAATCAAATTTTAACTTTCAAAATTAACCTTTTTACCAAAAGACCAAAGGAACTGTTAAATCTGTGGAGTGTAGGTTCTGTTGCCCAGAAGTTTGGCTATTTTTTCTCCTTATTGGTTATTGATAAAAACGCTAATTGAGGGCTTCCCTGGTGGCGCAGTGGTTGAGAGTCCACCTGCCGATGCAGGGGACGCGGGTTCGTGCCCCGGTCCGGGAAGGTCCCACATGCCGCGGAGTGGCTGGGCCCGTGAGCCATGGCCTCTGAGCCTGCGCGTCCGGAGCCTGTGCTCCGCCGCAACAGGAGAGGCCACAACAGTGAGAGGCCCGCGTACTGCAAAAAAAAAAAAAAAAAAATGCTAATTGAAAATCTAAAATGCTGCTTCTCATGTCCCCCAGTTTCTTTATGTTCTCGCCCTTCATATATTAGGGCGAACATTGTGCAAAACTGCTTAGGAGTTGCATTTTCTTCTTTTCTAAATCTAACCTGAATCACTCTTAGAGTCTCATTTTCTGGGCTAACTGGTTGTGTTGTAGCTAATTAGAAATGCATTTTAGTTGTTTCTTAAGATGAAAACACAGAATATGTACAAATAAGTTACAGACACTTTGAAAATGCAGCTTAAGTTTTACAGATAATTGTTGTTAGCTGAATTCCAGAATCACTAACCCTGAAAGGTAAACGCCATGTCTTGATCCTTTGGATATTATGTAAACTGCAAAATTCACAAGTGTTAAAATGCTCTATTCTGAAATTGGAAAGATTTGGCCATGTGGAGTTAATCAGTCCTTCCACAGAATATTTACTATTGCAGCTTCTCTTAACTTCAAATTTTGTAGTTAAAATTAATTTGCAGAGCTTTTCCAAGATAATATTCAGAACATAATTTTTAATTTGAATATAAGTAATATGGAATTGAAGCAGTAGGAGGACATCTCCCATGTATTTCTTACCAGATGAATTATTTTCTGCTGAGGGAAAGAATGGAAATACGAAAATAAATACCTATAAATATGAGGTATAACTATAAAATAATATTACTTTTAATAAATAACAAGTGGAAAATTACACATGCATATGGATACCGTCCCTTGCAAAATGGTTATCTTGAGAGACCAAATGTTTATTTGAATGATACCATTACTCAGAACGTTTTGGGGGAGGCTCTTCTTATTGCCTTGAGGACTAGAAGCACAGTTTTTTTCTGTAAATCTTCACTCTTTGAATTTGGATTTGATTTTTCATGTAGTCAGAAGTCATGCAAACTCACCACCATTGAAGGTTTTTTTTTTTTTTTAAAGAAACCTAAGCCAAAGAAGACAGAAATAGAAAATTCCAATTTTTAAAACAATGGCATTAGTAAGACAAGTATCTTCTTTATCCCCTCTCCTTTTTACCCAGGACACATATTGATGGAAATTGCATCAAAGGATAGCCTGATTTGTAAAGAGAGATCCCATTACCTATTTATGACCATACATCACAGAATTCATTTTATGTTACTTACCTAAAAGTCACAGTGTTTGTGGCGAGTGGTAGAAGCAAGGATACCAATGTGAACTAATCTGTCATTTAATGAACCTAAATTCTTACTCCAATTGTCACTTTCTTGCTGTGGCTTTGACTGGGTCCTATCCATTTTCAGAGCCTGGGTTTTCTCCAGAGAGTAAGCTTTGTTTGGGGAAATTATCTTATAGACAAATGAGATGAAATATGGAAGCCATTTTGACCTCCCAGAGACAACATCAAGGTATACATTGAGGCACTGGCTATTGTAATTATTACATGGAAAGGATGTAGTATAAAACGGTGATATAACAAAATTTAATGCTGTGATCTCATATTCATTCAAAGAATTTCTTTAATTTTCGTCCTAAAACCTCACTTTGGTTTGTTTTAGTCATCCTGCTCCTCCCAGGAGAAGTTGCACCAGTTACCATATCAACCAACACCAGACGAATTACACTTCTTATCAAAACATTTTTGTACCACCGAAAGCATCGCCACAGAGAACAGATGCAGGAATACACCCATGCGCCCCCGTTC
This sequence comes from Pseudorca crassidens, assembly GCF_039906515.1. Lineage (NCBI taxonomy): Eukaryota > Metazoa > Chordata > Mammalia > Artiodactyla > Delphinidae > Pseudorca > Pseudorca crassidens. Next base: position 53,690,403 of record NC_090298.1, read on the forward strand.
CCGAAGTCTGAGGTTTGTAGCCCTGATTGAAAAATTTCAAGGAGTTGGATAATCTCTTTTCAACCATTTCAAGGGAAGACTTTTGGTCCTGTAATTCATATATGTGCTAATTAATTTATGAACTACTATATATAGTTTTCCATCTACACGTGATATTGTGAATTACCCTTGAAAGGCATCTTAGTACTTTTCTTTTAAATCCTTACAATTTGCTAATTGATGTGGTAGCAGTAACCGTGATGGGCTACAGGGACCACCTAGAGAAACTTCGAGCCATTGGAAATTTCAAGACCATCTAATTATGGTGCGACATCAATTAATATTTTACGAGGAAGAGGCTTGGCTGAAAAGGAAGGACAGCACGTTTGGGTTCTCGTGTGGAATTCAGATTCCACTTAACGAAAAGCCACCCAGATCTTCCATTCTTTCTTCCCATCACAAGTCTTACTTTCTCCAGGATTAGGAACAAATTGTTAGGAGTTTGTATCCCTTGTATTTTGTGGGTACCATATGTAGTCCATTTGACATTGAGTAGAGCCAGTTTTGTTTTGGCCTTGTCTCAAAAAATTACGTATATCACCGTTTGGCTCTTCAGGAAACAGACTCTATAACACAGACCAGGATGTTTATTAGGGATTGCTTGGGAAGTACGTCTGTGGGAGCTAGGGAGGAAGCAGGATTGGGCAGAGGGAGAAATCTAGCTGCAGTGCAGACCTGACAGCTGCAGCCCACCCCACAGGGAGCTCTAGGGATGACATGACCCATCAGAGCTGTCCCTCTGGGCCAGATGGCCCTTCCTTTATATCCCTGCCTCAGACCTGGGATGTGGTACCCTGGGAAGGACATGGCCTTGGGTGAGGGGGCTCTGTAGCTGAGGCCATCCTTGAAGGGACTGGCAGCTGAAGCCTTCTTCAATCCCAGCAGCTGGACAACAGGTCCTTCTCTGCAAGGGGAGCAGGGTAGTCCTTCTTCAGGTCCTCCACAGTATGAGATCTTCATGCTGTAGAACTGGTCCGCTTTGATATATTAAGGTTTATTGTAAAACATAGTTTGTCAGGTGTTCAGTTGAGCATCAGAGTTTTCTGAGAAGGGTTTTCCCTTTGTACCCTTCTTATTTAGTGTCATATAGTAAAAACAGCTACATGGCATAATTGTGTTAGATTATTTTGAGATATGGAATAAAAGACCAATTTTACGAATCCATTTAGAGCTGTGTTCATTCAATACATATTCATTCATCGTATTTTACCACATGGGTGCCATTTTTGGTTTTATGAAAGGAGTTCCTAGGATATCTACTACAAGCAGCTATGTCCTCTGCGGAATATATAAACTCACACTGAAATTGCCCGACTGTATACCACTAGGAAAGAACAGGCACCTACTGTTGAAATAGAGAAAACACAGAGTTGTATGCCTGTGTTTACTACTGTACACAATGCCTTCCTCAGCATCCCAAATAAATATTTGCCAGGCCAGAAAATGGATTTCAGTGGTAACACCTGTGCCATGGAAAACTCTTAAACCTCTTCAGTGGTACGTGGCAGAGCGCAGGTGTCTGATGAAAGTGTGAAATTATACAGTTCAGCGTGCCCTAGATGTTGCTGTTTGTAGCTACCCTGTCTTCTTTTATATTGCAGTTCATTAATTGGTTTCTAGAACCACGCAAACGCATGCCACATACAAAATATAATCACAATTTAAGAGCATTTTCTGAACCTTTATATTGTAGCTATAATTAATTTGCAGCATTCCACTTCTGGAGCTTTCTTTATGAACACTATTCAGGGTTTCTGTGCGTTTGTGAGTATGTATGCGTGCTAATGACTGATTTTGTAGTTTATTACCTAATATACTTTTCTTACAAAGACTGCATAGTACTTTTGATGCAACCAATTGTTTATAAGTGAAAAGCTTATTTTCATTTCATGCTGTGGCAAGTTTAAAAGGGTAATTTGCTTTGCTTGCAGCCCTGGACGCTCTCCTGCCTGCTGTGACCATGAAATAATTATGATGAACCATGTCTACAAGGAAAGATTCCCAAAGGTAATGAGTTGAATTGAAGATGCCTAGCATCTAAACAAATGGGCAACCTAGGTTTAGCATCTGTAAGGTGTTTGTCGTGGGAAGTCATGGTCCAGTCCATTGATGACTCTCTTTATAAAATAGCACCATAGCCTTCTTTAGAAAGATAAAACCACTAAACATTTTTAAAAGCTGCCGAGAACTAGCCACACATTCCGTGGGCTGAACTGGCTGTAACGTGAGTGCCACTGGTTGTCCTACCCACTGGGTGAGCCTGGTGAGGTACTCCAGAGAGCGTCAGCTTTGAAAGGCCTCTGGACCCTGGTGCTCCTTCTGCCCGTGTTCTGGGCCTGCTGCTGTATGGTCAAGCAGAAATTGTTTTCCTTCCTCAGAAGCCTGTAAGTTGGTACGTGTCACGAAAGTCTTTTACTTTTTTCACCCAATTTTTCTTTTCTGTGGCTTCCAATCTCTTTAGCAATCATGCGTCTAACTCTCTTAGAAGGAAAGGTCCAGTTGCAGTGTTCCCTGTTAGACCAGCAATTTGGACTGAGCCAGAGAGGCCTTGGCGAAGGGTTGTTGCCGGATGCCCTGGCTGCAGGGAGCTCCCGTCACCTCGTCTCCACAGCTTTTCCACCAGCGTGTTCCTACACATTCGGGAGAAGCAATTTCTCCATTCTGTTCCTGTCCCTCCCCCATCACCTTTGTAACCCTAGGCAATAGAGCAAAAGGAAATCTTTGGCTTCATAAATCAGGAGTAGAGTACTTATTATTTGGAATGAACCCAACATTGATCTCATTGATTACAGCCATTTTAGCCATTTATCACATGTCACTTGTTCACCAGGGAAATAGATCCTGACTCTACTAGTTAATACTGGTTAGGATTTTAGAAGGGAACAGGAGGCAGAGGGAGTCTCCCAGCATATACAATTAATGCAGGCAAGGAACATTGATTAGGCAGTCGGGGATCCCAGAGAATGAAATAAAAGTTGGGAAGGAAATTTTAGATTTATGTTACCAAGGGAATCCCCTTGGCCATTTGCCCATGATGTAGCTTTTTGAGGTATGAGTAAGGATGGTATAGGATGCTTGTTCCTAGTACATTAAAACACAACCAAAGGAACAAACTCTTGGTCCACGCTGTGGAACTCCAGCAACGATCCTGATTTTTGAATAGGTAAAAACAGAGCTACAATATTTGATATTTTTGGCAATCTATCTGAAAGAGCCCAAGATCTGAAAGGAGAGCACAGCGATTCACAGATACTGAGTTATTTGGAGAAGCTTACATGTACCACTTTACATTTGATAGGGCAGAGGAAAAAAGTAATTATCACCCTGGGAGATTCAGTTTCTCCTATATACCTCAGATCTTTTTCCCACATGGTGAGGCTGCTGCTGCTGCTGCTGCTGCTTCTTCTTTCTTTTTTTTTCCAAATAGACTTTAGTTTTTAGGTTCATGGCAAAATTGAACAGAAAGTACAGAGAGTTCCCAAATGCTCCCTGACCCTACACATGCACAGCCCCCTCCCATCAACATCCCGCCCCCCCCAGCCGAAGAGTGGTCTGTTTGTTATAATCGATGAACCTATACTGACACGTCATAATCACCCAAAGTCCATCGTTTGCATTAGGGTTCTCTGTTGTGTGGTATATTCCGTGGGTTTTGACAAGTGTATAATGATATATATGTACCATTATAGTATCTTACAGAAGGGAGGCTTCTTTTAAATTTAATTTCTAGAATTCTATTTAATAACTTGTAGAGGTCTATGTAAATGCTAGATAAATGTGACTGTTGAGTTGTTTACATATATGTTTCCTTGTATTACATCCGTGTGTGCCTGTCATCTCTAAACAGGCTACAGCTCAGATGGAAGAGCGCCTAAAGGAAATAATCACCAGCTACTCCCCGGACCACGTCCTCCCCCTCGCAGATGGAGTGCTTAGTTTCACTCACCATCAGATTATTGAACTGGCTCGTGATTGCTTGGATAAATCCCACCAGGGTCTCATCACCTCACGATACTTCCTTGAATTGCAGCACAAATTAGATAAGTTGCTACATGAGGTATAGACCCTACACCTTATAAAGTTTTCTGCTTTGTTTTGCTTTTCCCCTGAAATAAGAAAAATTTTTATGAGAGCATTTGCTCAGAAAGTTTTAGCCATGAGACAGAGTTCATATTCCAGGGAAGCGAAGAGGAAGAAGAAAAAAAAAAATTGATTGCTACTTGCTGTGAATGGATTCTGGTCAACATTTAGAGTAATAGAAAGTTAATGTTAATAACCTTTACAGGAACCTTGGGTCCCAACAATCTATGGCTCTAGGATAAGTGGATTGTGAAGGATTTTGAAGCAGTGGTTTTTTTTTTCCCCTCCTTAACCATAAAGTTAGAAATTGCCTGAGCGTATGTACATTATTTGATGATGCAATCTAGTTCTAATATCTGGAAAAGCTAAATGGAAAATTGCTGGCTTCTTCCAGGCCATGTGTCCTATTAATCAACCTGCAGGTGGTGTTGGGTAGTAAATGGCAACTTATATTTTCATTAGTGTCAGTTTTTCTTCTAACAAAATATCCAATTTCTAAAATGACAGATAAACACAGGCCCCTTCCAGGCCTAACACTTGCAGTCCTAGCTCCTGATAACACCCAGGACAGGAAGGGAGTGTGTATAGTGGAATGCAAATTAATGCATAATATTGCTGTCCTGACTGAAATCGATCAGCCACAGCCTACAAGTAAAACCTGTTTAGCCGATATGTTTGGATATATTGTATTTCTGTATCCCATCGGCATACATTATGCCCATGTAAATAAAACCGTAGGTGGTTTTCTCTAAGCATGATTGTGTAAATCATTGCATGGAACTGAAAGAAAATATTGGCATCCTAATTTTCTAGAAATCCATCTGTCCTTGCTCATACTGAATTTAGTTGTGGCAAGATGAGATGATCCCTCTCTAACTAGCAGCCACCAGTTTTCCTCCCTTTTCCATTCTAAACCTCCCAACAGAGTTTTCTATGCTCCATTCCCATTTCTCACATTTCAACCTCTTGCAGCTCACTAAGGGAATGTTTCTCAGACTGTTTTTGGATGAACACATTGTCTTCAGGTTTTGTTGTCAATTTCCAATTTGTCATGGACCAATTCTACTATAAATTATGAGGAAAATTAATTTACCTCTGTGAGATACTTCTTCCTTAATTCCATAGTTCAGTCCCAGGCTATTACCATAATTACTGGTTAAGTTCTGTGGTTCATTCCTTCATAGGCATTCCCTGAAAAGGGTAGAACCCAAAGCTGAAGCTATTTACATTGAAATCCCCCACTTAATTTTGTTTCTGTATGATAGACTTGGCAGGTTGTTTCATGGCAACTAAAAAAATCTTAGGGTTTCAAAAATCATCTGAATGCACCATGTAATAGATTAACATTGTTGACTTTTAGAGAAATTTCTCTCTTGGGCAGAGAAGCATGTATACGTGTGTAACATAAAGAGCGTTGTCAGGTTTGAATAAGGATGTTTTCTTATTTATTTTCACAGATAAACATTTTCCCTCAGTGCTTTTGTGAAAATTAAAACTGTCTTCAGAATCATACTCACAGTGTCCTTCCAGAGTTTGGAGCTAACAGGTCGCAGGGGAACTTGCTCCTTTGGATAGAATCACATTGTGAGGCCTGGCTTTGCCTTCCCGTCGATGCAATTATTGTCAGTTCCCAGCCATGACATTGTGTGCCCGCCTAGCCTGTCTCCCCGCCACTGTTCCCATGGTCAATCCTTTGCACACTCAGGCCAAGTCCCCCTGAGGTTGAGTAGCTTGATTTAACTGATGCCTTTTTAAAGCCCTGAGGTCTAGGTCAATTCCAGAGGAAAGCTTTTATGTCTCCATTCTTTTTTTCACTTAGGTGTATTTAGCCAAAGAAAATAAAATGCGCAGGAAGCTATAACCTGCTCTCAAATCTTAGTCTCCGTATTTTTGATACTGACCAACACTTAAAGTACAAACACAGGGAATCCAGAAATGCTGGAGCCTGCTGCCGGCAGCCACTAAACTATTTCTCTTCTCATGCTGAGCGTGTGGTTTTGTTTGGTGTTGTTTTAACAGAGTTCCCATCTCCCCTATTGATAGTAGACAAGATAGTATTTGTGTCAGTGTAATTCATTGTATGTTTTGGCCTCGGTTGCGGCTGATAATTCTCAGAAGTAAGAAGTTGGAATGAACTGATTATTTTTACCATTTTTGAAATGGAATTTGTATAATCTGAGCTATTTTTAATTTTTTAAGATATAAAGTTCTTGTTTCTCCTTGAAGAGACCACCCAAACATGTTTAGGCTTTTTAGATTTTCTTTATATTCCTTAATTTATAAAGCAGTAATTATTATAGTAAGAGGATGATCAATCCAGAAGTTAGGTGGGTTTTTTTGGCTTCATCTTTAAGGGTTTCTGTTTAGTTTTGATTAAGGATAAACTATAAAGAAGACATATAACCTTATTTCTTGGCATTCACTGAATCTTCCTAAACCCGTTTTTGTTACAAAACAAAAAATGAAAAGAAAACTTAAAGACAGTTTAAATATTATGTATGTCTCCTCGTATGTGTCCTGACATCCTTACTGGTTACTAGAACCTATAGTTATAGTTAACACCTGGCTGTCTTTAAACACATTCTATTCTACAGTTATTCACCAGTGGTCATTTTCTCTGTGTTTTTTCTTTTAAATGTTAGCTTTTTGGCTTTTCCTGTATATGGTTTCTCTACCTACATTTTGGAAAGTTGCCTTTGATTTAATGACTTAAATTTAGTAAACATACTACTCCTAAGTATAATCATTTTTCATAGATTTGGTCTGACACTTCTTGTCAGAATAAAGCACCTTCAAGAATGATTTTAAATGTTTATTACCATATCTATGAAATTATATTCTATTGCACCAACATCACCTTGATACTTTTTTTTAATCCTTGAAGGAAAGCAAATCATAAAAATTAAGAAAGCGTGAAAGTGAGCATGTGTAGGAGTTTATATTTAAACTTTTAAAACTTTGGTTTTATATCTGCCTTGATACAGATTTACCTCATTTCTTCAAAAAATATTGAAAATTAAAATGACTGTTAATAAACTAAGTTCTGTCCTCAAGATATCTTTTGTGCTTAGATTTCACATGTCAGGCAACATGTAAAATAAAATTTTAGAAGATTTTGAGTCAGTTAAGTTTTACTGAGTTGAGTATCTAGGTATTATTTATTCATTATGTGAAATCAAATTCATATGTATGTATCCAAGTATAAACAGTATTCACCTAACATTTGAAATAAGCAGTGTACAACTTCTTACATATTATGAAATAACTAACTTACAGGCTAATAGTGTTGTATATATAAAACATATTTCATTAATGTGTTAAATGCCCAGGTTAACAAAATCAGTCCTTCACTGTGTTAGCCATTTCATACATTTAAGAAGTTACATCTGGAAAATCAAGGTTCCTCGTCAACTGCCCACTCTACTTGTACCATGTACTCAGTGTGTCATAAACTTTTAATGTGTACTTCACTCATGGTTCACATTGAGAGCCCTAATATTTGATTTTTAACACAGAGAATAAATCAAAGTTTTACAATTAAAATTTAGCTGATAGAGCCATTTTGTAGATGTAGACGTTTAATAGTGTCCATTTATGTAGAGATAATGTCTGCTTCTCCATCTTTTAAAAGTATTTTCTAAGTCGCTTAATTTTTGGATATTTGCAGCTATCTAATTAGCATGCTTTGTTGATTTTCTTTCCCATTTAGTGGAGCAGCTCTGTCTCATCATTCTTTTCATTGCTTCCTCATAGGCTCATGATCGTTCAGAAAGTGGAGAATTGGCATTTATTAAACAGCTAGTTCGAAAGATCCTAATTGTTATTGCCCGTCCTGCTCGGTTATTAGAGTGCCTGGTGAGTTGCCCCTCGAGGTGATTTTGTTATTTATTGTTAACTGTGGGAGAGCAGGGACCACCAGAAAGCTCCAATTGCATTTGGCTTCAAAGAGCTAAATAGAAAGAGTCGAGAGAAACAGCGACACGTGAATGTTGATGACAACAGCCGTGTGTGCTTTTTCTTGTCTGGTTTTCAGTAAAAGTTCTAGGACTTGTGTTAAGAGATAGTTGTATCACAGTCTGGTCAAACCTAAAAAGTGATCATGAAATAATGTGCTTGACTTTATCTCAGCATAATTTCTATGTTGTAGCTCACTTAGAACACTCTCTGTACCCCACTTTTTTTGGAAGTGCCAAGATGAAGAGAGAGGGAAATGAGAGATACGATATACGGTGACCTGTGGTTATAATTGTTACTTTTAAAATGTGGCATGTTCGAAATAAGTGCTAGTCAGCAGTCCATTCGGAGAATACAGTATGGCCTTATCCAGACCTAAAGGAATGAGACTTTCCAAGATTAGTTTGTTTTATCAATTAACTTTCTTTAGTCAGTGACCATTTTCCTGTTTTAAAATCTTTGCTTTATTTTATGTAATTTTGATTGAGATTTCAGTCAACACTGAACAAAGACGAAGCTTCGAACATAAGAATAGTTTTATGGGGCTTAACGTAGTGTCAAAACTCACGTTTAAGTTTCGCCAATAGTTATTTATAACACTGAGTACAATACAGCTTTTCAGAATTTTACGTACACATATGTACAGACATGGTGATATTGCTTTGGTTTTGCTCTTATTTTAATTAAGATTCATAGTTTTCTATAACAGTGAAATGTTTATAGCCCCGTAAACATATACCTGTGCATAGTGAGATGTGGTGGATGGTGAGTCTGGAGGAGAAAGGTAGGTGTGTGGTGGAGGAAGGCTTTCCATCAATGGCCGGGACCCTTGGAATCACAGAATCAAAAGCATCATTCAGCAGTGAGTGTCTCTGGGAGGATAAAGGGAAAGAATACTCAGGATGCCTCTGGGGAGGAGAACTGTGTGACTGGCAGATACAGGCAGAAGACTGAGTTTTTCCTGCTCTTGCTGTTGTACCTTTTGAATTATGCATCACAGGCTTGTACTCCCCTGCAGTTGTTCAATTTGGGGGAAAATACCATTTAGCATCAAAACTTGCTTCTCTGGACGGCAGCAGACATGCTAAGAGAGATGTTGCCCTAAAAGGGGAAATGACTTTTTTTTTTAACAGTAATCACTCTTAATCAGAAGAGAAACAGGAAAAGTACATGTAGCCTATCAAAGATAGAAACAAGTGAGCTTAGAAGTAGATCTGAAGATGTTGCTGCTTTCCATGATGTTTAAAGCTCAAATGAAGCTGGAGTTTGAGAGTTTTAGGGAATGTTTCCCCCGACCAGTCATCTTAGGCCTGTAGTCCCAGGCTTGCCTTGTCTCTGGTTGTAGTTTTATGTAAAGGGTACTGAGCGTGGACAATGGTTTGGCTTTACTCTGTAGCATGCTTTTTCATATGGCCTTTAGAAATACTTGAGTAATTCTCAGGTGAAATACTGAGATTCCACAGTTGCCTATATGGGGCACTAATCAAAATGAGAAAAATTCTGGGAGTGGGAGGATCTAGGAAATCTAACTGAAAACAGTGACTGTGCTTTAAATCTATAATTGTTTACAACACATAAATCCGCGGCATCCATCTAGAGTGATGTGATCCTAAGATCTTTATTACATACTAGAAGCAACAGACAGCAAAATAAAGTAAAATACTTAGGAAAAACGTGTTCCCAAATTTTTACTGAAGACAGAGGTAACTGGAGTTACTAATTTCATAGTTTTCTTTCTTAATGTTCACATTATGTGAATATTAATAACTTAATTTTCGAGCTCGGTGATAAAATTTGGGGATTTTTCTTTCTCATATTTTTGGACACCTCTGTACCAAGGGAGTTTCCTACAAAACCTTTGAGAAAAATGCATCCTAACATTATTTCTCTTGTGGCTATTTGTATAGAGAGAGAAACTGAATCTTCTGGATGAGATTCACAGATTTTTAAAACTTTACTAAAAAGGCGCAATTACAAATTCCGAGCTGTTCATTTTCAATAAGATACATATCTTAAGTGGAGCCTAGTACCTTCAAAGTCACATTACAAGGAAGTTGGAAATGGAAATTATCTTTGGGTTACCAAGTACTGAAATGTATTGTCTTAGAATATGATTAGGCTTTGAATATGAACTGAAAATTACATGCTTTTTAAATGAAGTAATCCATCTGCCTTCTATCTGTATAAATAACTTATATCATGTATATCCAGCAAGTTAACTGTGAATGTGGTTTATGTAATAAAACTGCAATTTTGGCTCGAAGAAGTATCCATCTCTGTTTGTCTTCTGCTAGGAATTTGATCCTGAAGAATTTTACTACCTATTGGAAGCAGCAGAAGGCCATGCAAAAGAAGGACAGGGTATCAAAACTGACATTCCCAGGTACATCATTAGCCAGCTGGGTCTCAATAAAGATCCTCTGGAAGGTGAGTACCCTGATGGGGCTAAACTTTTACTTGCTCAGGCACCGTGGCCTCATGGAAAAACTTAGTGGCAAGTCTTTATTTTTTCCTCATGGTTTGGCTCTGTCTATTGAAAAGGCCAAATTTGGGGACCAATTGTGATTTAAAGGAAAGAACTATATGTTGAATTTTGTGTTTAACTAGAGTAGGGAAGAGACCTTGGAACCCTAGAGTCTTATCAGCCTAACAATTCCAGAGCATCCAAGAAGGGTTTAGATTTCCATCTTCTCCGGGGGTATTTTTTCTCTTGCAGAGCTCCTTTGGATTCTTCTCAAGGGTGCACGTTTTGAAAATGTTGGTAAATGAATTAATTACATTTAATTTAAAAGTGACATTTAAATGTAATTTGGGAGTCAGGTAACTGATAACTGAAGATTAACTTTAAATCAGGTTCAGTGTTCGTAAATCTATTTTTACTTACTTGTCTCAAAAAGGTATGAAAAATAGTAATATACTGGAGAGCCAGTTGGGGGGAAATGTTTTTTAGAACTTATACAAGGATTCCTGGTTGATTCAAATAAAAAAAAAATAGGTCTAATGCTATTAAATGCAGAGAAGAGGAAGCACCCTGTTCGTGATCTTTTGTCAAATCTGATATTGGGAAACCACTCCTTCCACCACCTTTTCCTGTTCATTATTGTTTGGGATTGTCATTTAAAACACTTAGGTTATATACTGCCTGAAAAGACTCAAAAGCAATCATAGACTCCTTTATTCAAAATTGTCTTCCTGGGTCATTAAGTTGAATTTGCAAAGTGTTATATGCTAAGTTGTTTGTGATGATGCTAACTGCTGGCAGAGAGTTTCCCATCTACAGTCAGGGAAACTGCTGCTCTCTGCCTGCTCTCCTATTTCCCCTGCTTTATTTGCTCTTATGGCCATCGAATCTTTGCTTCCAGTGAAATGATGCATGCGTTACCGGGAGATAATGCCAGATAAATTTATACTGTACTGAAAGCAGTACCACAACAGATTCATCACTTATCAGAGTCTGGTGGCTGCTTTTCTGAAAAGTTCCCTGGGGAGAGATTTTTCCCCCATAGCTTTTAAATTACCATCTTTACCTTTTTGAATCATGAGTCTTCAGAAATGGTTTAAATCACTGAAATAAAAAGGGCAGATGTTTAATGGTATTTAGATGGGTTTTAAAAATCTCTTCAGGCATTACAAAATGATGCCTTAGCTTCCTGCTTCAAAAGCTGACTCTTGGTTCCATTCCATTACTACCCACTGCTTACAAATAATATGTATTTCCCAGATAATAGTTATTTAGCAGAAACTCTATTTAAAACAGAACCATCTTTTAATTTGTTTTTTTATGAAAGTAATTGGAGTGGGGGAGACTGTCAAAGTATATTACGGTGACTCTTCACGCCGGCAGAGTTAGTTGTGTCAACCTTTGAATTGTAGACTGAGTGAGCTCTTCACAGTTTTCTTACCTGGTAGTAAATATCACTGTAGGCTGAACCTTTGGTAGGTGAATAATCTGAGGCCCATTTATATGCCTTTATTGTCTTTAAAACACTTTAATAGTGATTTTTGACAAGTTTCATGTTTAATTATACCAATCTATCACTGGGAGTTGTTTTTAACACTTAATTTTCTTGATTCAGATCTGAGGGTAATTTTTAATCTGTTTGCTCTAATCACTTAAAATGTGATTATTGCAAACGCTGATCTACACTTGTTTCCCTTCTTGTCGTCATGGACACCAGCAGACCTAAAGCCTGACATTTGAAGGTTAAGAGTGGGACTCTGGAATGGGACTACCCAGAGCGTCAGTGCAGACTGTGTGACCTTGATCACACTGTGATGACCTTCTTTGTGCCTCAGTGTTTTCCATAAAAACTGGATAATGGTACCTAGTCATAGGGTTGTTTTTAGGATTATATGAGTTCACCTCTGCACCTAAGATGTAATAATGCTTCATAAATAAATAATAGTAAAATTGCCCCTTTGAGCCCCTCCAACTGAATACATTATAGTCTACCTCCTAGTCTATAAATCTAAAGTGCTAGTCACATAGGACGTTGAGGTCATTTGAATGACACCAAGAAAGCACACAGTTTGTACTGAGCTCATTTTTAATTCCCGAACTTCCTCTGTAAGTAAACTGGGATAGTGTCAATCTCCAGTTATTTTAGTTTCTGGAGTTAATTTTTCTCTAAAGACAACACTCCTTTGTTGCTTTGCTTCATGTGTTTTATGTGTAATCTCTCCCAAAAAAGGATGATTATATTTATAAGAACATGAATACATAAAATTCTGAGAGCCTAAGAAATAATATTAATGCACACAAAAATATGTAACTGAAAACTATAACTTTTTATTATACACGTTCGATTTTCAAAAATTTGAAAATTCAAATTACCTGTGATCCTACTACCACTTAGCAATAACCCCCTTTTAAAGTTTTGGAGAAAATCTTTTCATGTTCTTTTTTTTAGTAAAACATGTTTTGGTTTTTCTTAAGTGTGCATTGTTTGATAAAAATCAAAATGAATGGTAAAATAAATTAGGTTTTCTCATTTACTTATATAGACTTAAGGACGCATTCCAATGTAGGTTGAGCAATGAAATGCTTTGTCTCTTAACTAGACCACTAGGGTAGAATTTAGGCTGGTGTCAAGCATGTGGCATCCAGCCTAGTACTGACTACTTTACATGATACAATTAATGGTAATAAATAACAATCAACATTCAGCGAGCACTTAATTTTCGTTAGTCAACATGCTAAGAGCTTTACATGCGTTATCACATGTGATACTCATAAAAAACTCCAAGAGATGAATAATATTGTTCCCATCTTACAGAGGAAGAACCCAAGGTTAAAAAGCCACTAGTAAGTGCTCTTAGTGGTGGCAACTCGAGTCTTTTCAACTCCAAACTCCTCTTAACAACTACCATTGCTTCCTTTCTGACAAGTTGTGGATTCTTATGTACTAGGACGGCTAGCTCTCAGTGGACGTGAAGGAATGGAGCAAGGGATGCTCATGACAACTTGGGACTCATCTCTGAGCTGTAGTCAGTGCATCTCTGATGCCTGTCAGAGCCTGGGAAACTTGCCTCTCTTGAGTATCTGATTACAAGTATAATCATTGAGCCCCCAAACCCTTTCCAAACTGTGGTGATTGTGTCAGCCAGTGAATCCTGCTACCATGAGCAGAGACCCAGCTCTAAGTAGCTGTGTCTATGTGTTCATAAGAAGTGGAGTTCTAGGAAAAAGGGCATGAAATGAACAATTTCAAAATATCAATATCAGTTGTTGGTTCTTGCCATGTTGGCATTAAGATTTTCTCATGTGTACTTTGGAGTATAGAGTAAATTCTTTTTTTAATATGGGAGACATTGTGCTTCTTTTGTTTTAGCATAGTACTCTTGTCTAGTTACAATGGTCCTATTTCTCTTAAACTTAGCTTTTTTTTTTTTTTTTTTAATTTAGAAATGGCTCAGCTGGGAAACTATGATAGTGGGACAGCAGAAACACCAGAAACAGATGAATCGGTGAAAGTAAGTATCTTTCTCGATGAAATATGATGTTGGTTTTTCTGTTTATTAGCATGTGGAGATTTTGGCTGTGCTAATTACTTTATTTGTTCAACACATATTTATTGTGCTTCTATATGCAAGGCGCCAGGCATACAGTTTTAACCCCTCTCTTCAAAGAGAAACAAATTAATAAAGAGAAATCATGCACAAAAAATCAAAATGAGAAACTTGAATAAGATCTATAAAGAAAAAGGGCCATGTGCTCCTGGAACATAACATAAAGAGATTTACCAGTCCAGAAAGATCTCCTAAGGAAAGGATACTCGAGATGTGAGAACTTACTAGGATGAGAAGGGGCAGAGGGAACATTCCAGGCCAAAGGACCATCATGTGATACAAGGGAGAGAGTATATCTGAAGGCTTAAGAGTGAGGGAGACTGTGCAGCCTAGAGAGCTCGGGTAAAAAGTGGACACAGACGTGCTTGCTGTTCATCTTTGTCAAATTGTTTCTTTCAAAGAACGGTGGGGGGCTTCCCTGGTGGCGCGGTGGTTGAGAGTCCGCCTGCCGATGCAGGGGACACGGGTTCGTGCTCCGGTCCGGGAAGATCCCACATGCCGCGGAGCGGCTGGGCCCGTGAGCCATGGCCGCTGAGCCTGCGCGTCCGGAGCCTGTGCTCCGCAACGGGAGAGTCCACAACAGGGAGAGGCCCGCGAACCCAAAAAAAAAAAAAAAAAAAAAAGCTTAAATAAGGTAGTCTGTGTAAAATGGTTAGGACAGCTTCACATATGCTAAATAAATGATAGCTGTTTTTGTTAGTTTCATCATAACTGCCATAATTTTGAATGAGCTTAAGCTGAAGTTCCTTTGAGACATCCGAGGAGAGCCATCGAGCAGTCAGTTGTATATAAGGTGTGGGATCTTCCGGCCCTCAGAGGGAGAGTTTTTGGTGGAGGGTCTAGGTGACTTAGTAGTCATCCATAGGCATAGGTGAGGTCACTCAGGTGAGGAGGAGTTAATGAGACAAGAGGGCTGGTTCAGGGCCTTGTAGCTGGAGCTGTGGAGAGCAGTTGGAGTGGGGTGGCTGAACAAGTAAGGCGTCCCAGTCTTGGATTATGTTTTCTGAGGTGGGGTGTTGGCAGGTGATGAGTAGACCCAGGTCCTATGGCCAGAGGCCAAGGAGAAGCAGAGAAAGGAGCTGGTTGAAGGGAGGAGGTCAGGTAGCCCAGAGGCCAGGTTGTTGGCTGAGTTATCTGTGTAGATACGGAAGTCACTCAGGATGGTGAGAGAATGCAGGCACTGAGGACAGTGGGAAGCTCGGTCTAAATCTTCCAGAGGTGGTGGGGCAGCCGAGTGGGCGGGTGCCAGCCCTGAGTGGGGGAGGATGGCACATACCTCAGAGTCATGGGGTTTCTTCCAGAATTATGGGAAGGGGATTCTGGTCTCTGCGGAGGGAGCAGAACGACTCTTAACCCCCTGTCAGTGCTAAGATAAGTGGGGCGTGAGAAAATTTTGTAAAACAAAACAAAACAAAACTTTGTTTATTCGTGTCCTTTGAACTAAACTTTTTAAAGAGCTATCTTTTTGAAAATTGGTGTCTAAACCATGGTAAGTAAGACTTACGGTGGATGGATGTAAAGAAAGACAGGCATGCTCTGCCTGCCTGTCTCATCTGTTGCCAACTGCCTTTTCCAAACAGGAAAGGTTGCCACAGGAATGAAATGGACATGCCCTGGTCAGTGGCAGAGAGGCCACGTGATCCACCAACCCGTAGAGGGCCACTCCAGCCCATTCTTTTCCGATTGACTGAAACTAGAATTAAGGTTTGGCATTTTGGACTTAAATCTTAAAACTTTAAAAGACTAGGGTGAGGCTCACCTGAATGGTTTACAGAGGTAAATTAAAAATCAGGAATTTTCAAAAACGTGGTGCCTCTATCTCCTGGAAATGGTGTTCACTTAAATGAAACTGAGCCAGTCACGAGGAGTAGTTTATCGGCACTGCTGTGGAAAATTGAGCTTTAAAGCCGTCCCCCAGGTTCCTTTGGCTAGAATACTGCACTTTAACATATTAAACAATAGAGGATGCAATTCAAATATTAGTTATTTTACTGCTAAAATCATTTTCTTAAATTCTGAGCTATTTTGTAACATCCATATTTTGTCTCCAAGAGCTCTAATGCTTCCCTGAAACTTCGAAGGAAACCTCGGGAAAGTGATTTTGAGACGATTAAATTGATTAGCAATGGAGCCTATGGGTGAGTAATTCAGGAAAACTCTCTATTATATTTTAACACACCTGAGAAATATATTCTTCACATTGATCTTATGCCAAATAGATGTTGTTGGGGACTTGAGTTTTCAGATCACTGCTCCTTCATTGATGGGTATCAGGTGAAGCCCAAATCATTTTTCATTGGATACCCAATCAGAAAACATTTCAAGTGACCTGGGGGTTATTTTAGAGCATGGGAGAGGAAGACTTTAGAAAGTAAAAATTTCTAAAGTAAGGGAAAATTTTTGTATATGCCTGTTCTTATGTAGATACACATACACATCTGGATATATATATATATGAATATATATATATTCATTTATAGCATTTCTACTTGAGAATTAGCCAGTACTTCCTGTCTGACCAGCAGTCAACCTTGGGAGAGTAGCACTTTAATAAGAAGGCTGATTGAAAATTTAAAGCAACACACTTCTTTTAGTCTTTATATAACACCAGGATTTTTTTTTTTTTCAATTGAACTCTATGCTATAGTCCGACCACATTAGTGGAGCACCTTCCTTGATTCATTTTTATAGATACACGGTTTCCCTCTCAGGGCATAAGGTCAATACTGACAAGATCCCTCTGAGTTACTAATAGTTTGGAAGAGTAATTAATACACAAACTATGTCCTGATCCATTTTAGACAGCCCAGAACTCTAGTTTAATTAAGTATTAATCCCAATTCCATCCGTAGGTGGGCAGCAATAAACAATCCCGTAGACAGTTATTGCCATTTATAACACACACAGCAGATGAGATAGAATCGATTTTTGTTACGCCACAAGGGATGTTTCTCCTTATGGTGTTTTTTTCACCTCTAATATTTTCCACACCATTAACTTAGTGAAGAACTTAAATATTTGTGAGTGCTTTCTATGCTCCACTGATTTGTTTTCAGGATTATGTCAAATGGCATATTTCCTGATGTGGCTTATAAATGCTTTCTGATGTTTTATTTTTACAATATTTTATTTCTGTTGAGGACCTCACTGAAACTCTTCTACCTAAGAAGATTGTTTCAGCATGCAGTTGTTTGTGGGTTTTGTTTATATATTATTGGCTTTTAGTCCTTTTTAGTTCTGGAGATCATCTGAGGATTTCTTGTCTGATCAGGGAAAAGACTGAAATTTGATTTAAGGGATCTGTGGGTTTGAGCACTGCTGGATTTTATTGCCTGTGGAATTCTGGCATGGGATTGTCTATGAAGCACCACTTTTATAAAATGTGGGCATATATCTTAGCAGTATTTGGAGTTCTAATTGGTTGAGTAAACTCATTTGTAGTGCAAATTAAACCACTGTATAGTAGATGAGGTATATCACACTTCGGGGAACGGTTGGGAATATACAAGAAGTTAAACAAGCTGTGAATCAGTAAACACCCAGGACGGAGGCCAAGTCATTAGTGGGCTTACAAGCTGCCTGTGGGAGCCTCTGCCGATCGGCCAAAACCTTCTTTTTTCTCTTTTGCTCCTTCTCCAAGTTAACCTCTCACTACGTTTCTGACAGATTTCCTCTACAATTTAATTATTTTTCACTTAAAATTTGAATGGAGCTACGCCCATTGGCCCACCTGATCAGGATGCTGATAGCGGGCTTCTGAACAGATGGATCACGTAGGTCCATGAATTGGAGCCGTGCGAGGCTTTTTGGGCATCCCTGTAGCCGAGTCCCTCGCTCACATCAGTGACTTAGAGCGACACCCGTTCTGTGACTTTTCAAATACCGGTTATGCTAGAAACTAACCCTTTCATTCGATAGAGCTGTATAACACATCATGGTTTTTTCAACATCCTACTTAGTGACAATTCATGATTATAAAGCCAATTGGCCAATTGGAGAAGCACCCAATTTCCTTCTCTGTTTAACAGGTTTCAGATCCTGACTGGAAGTTGCACCTCCCTTCATGCCAACTTAGCACTTTGTAGAAAGCGAACACCTACTGTGTGCCAGGCACTGGACTAGTCTCTTTATTCTCTTTATTTGTTCTCTTCTCACAAACCCTTGTGAGGGGTTGATGTTACTTCCACTTAGACGTGGAGAAAGAGGCCCCCAAGCCTGGTCACACGTACTCTGACTGCAAGCAGAGCTCTTTTCTCCCTCTGAATATCGTTTATAACTCTTAGCCATCTTAATTAGGGTATAGAAATCCTTCTTCCATTGAGCGCTTCCACCTAGATTTTTAAATAACAATTTCGAATGTTTTCGAAGTAGAAGAATAAGATTGACCTAAAATTTTCTAAAGTAAGAAGGCTAAATTTGAGAGGCACAATGCTTCTTCCCCACTTCACATTGCTCTCTAGCCTTGCTGCCCTTTCTGCTTTTTTTAGCCCTCAAAGGACAGGGTCATTTACCTGAGAGACAGACTGACGGATGCTCCCTCTCGATAGCCTTTCCCCTCAGCTTCCCCCTAACACTTGCACTCTCCTTCCCACATGCGGATCTGCTCACTGGAATTCGTGTATCAGGCTCTCAGATTCATGCATAATTTTATATGCATGAGATGTTCACACTCCCAATAGGACTGATTCATTCTGCTCTAGATCCTGCCTGCTTCCGATTCCATTTCTCCCTTCCCCCGCCTCAGTTCTGCATGAGTGGAGTGATGCTTGGCTCCGCTGGCTGCCCCTCCCCATGCATCACCTCCCACCCTTGGGTCTTCCTATTTCACAGGGCGGGTCAGCGTAGGAAAAGAGACACAGAAGCCTTTTCAAGGGAAGCAACCCTTGAGGCCAGAAAACAGAGAAATGGGGGCCAAATTAGTTCAGTCTAGTTTTATAACCTTGGGCAGTTTGCAGCTCTGCTTAGCAGTGTTAGATGTCTGTCTGTCCCACTCTGTTTCTCTGTCTCTCTCTCTTTTTCAGCCTCTCCCTCCCCCTCTCTCTCTCCCTCTGCTTCACTCTCTGCTGACTTGAGTAGTTTAAGAACAGCAATTTATAAGGATGGAGGAAAGGAGTATGTGAGAGACAACACATATTACTAAATAAACACATTTCAGCATTAGAAATAATATTTCCAAAGCAGTACAGAAATGTAAAAACATAACATAAACAAAACAAACAAAAATGCAGCTACAGGGAATTCTAATTAAGTCTGGTTGACTTTTGCAACTTGATCGAGATACGTTTCTCCTGAGGAAATGGTATCTCAAGCTACCTATAGGATTAATTTCAACTGGTTTAGGTAAATTTCCCTAAGGATTACCTGATTATTTTCAGTACAATAGCAAGGGAAGACAGAAAGTCAAATCAAATTTTATGAATTGAAAATCTAAGAATAAAGATTGAAGGTCTTTTTACACAGTACCTAGTGTAGGTACTGGTCAAATTGGGTCTGAGGTATCTTTCTCTTTTGTTCTTTCATAAAATCATGTACAACCCTATTCTTTTTCCTTCACCTCCTGTTGTTCTCAAACATATTGAGGAGCAGTTATTTATGTAAGAAATGGTGGAGCTTGGTTGAAAATCAAAATGGCAGCCTACTGACAGTCTAAAAGTGAAGTTAACAGTATCATATGTCTGGAGGTCCTCAGCCCTAAACTTACTCAATATTAAATATTGAAAGAAGTGATAGAAAGTGAGCTGTATTCCAGTTGACTCTCAAGAATAGGCAAGTGCTTATATAAAGATACTGGCTTTTTCCTTTTAACATTTTCAATTCTAAAGTTCATTTTAAAAAACAGATTCTGTATCTCAGGAATCCCTCTTCATGACAGTATCTGCCAATGCATGTCTCATATGTGTAAGGGGAGGCCAAGTTCTTTTCTGTGCTCCCTTTGAATCTCTCTGTCCTGCTATCAGCTTCTGATTAGGAGAAGCTCAAGTGTCTTTGGATCTTGATTTTATCCAATCAGTAATTGGAAAAAGAAAAAAATTGTCGTAGCCTTTAATCTGATTCAGAAAGAATGAGTAGTTGGTAAATGAAAAAGTTCAAGTAGGAAATCACCAAAAAATGATATGTACTTTAAACATTTTAATTTAACCTAAATATACGTAAACTGACTAGCCTTTCGATGTAAGCCCTTTATAAGACAGCCAGTATAAACAATACTTATACAGTCATTCCTTGGTATCCAAGGGGTATTGGTTCCAAGACCCCCCTCAGATACCAAAATCCACAGATACTCCTTTGCCTTATATAAAATGGTATCCTCTCATATATTTTAAATCATCTCTAGATTACTTATAATATCTAATACAATGGAAATGCTGCATAAATATCAATAGTTGCCAGTGTGGCGAATTCGAGTTTTGCTTCATGCAGTTTTCTGGATTTTTTTGTTTGTTTGTTTTTAATATTTTTCAATCCTCAGCTGATTGAATCTGAGGGTGCAGAAGCTGTGGCTATGTAGGGCTGACTGTACTATGTTGTTTGTTTCACACTTTTAGCTTTTTTACAGGTGAAGCAAGAACTGGAAGCAATCCGCCTAGATTTTTATTATTTTCTCGACGTTTGGAATCTTCTCACTCATACTAAATCAATAGGAATTTTATTTAGTAACTCACGTTTATCAGTGCTTTCCCAAGCATTCCACTCAGTTTTCTTATAAACAACAGTGCTTTCTCTTTTCACACTCGTGTTTCATCAGTTTAAATATTTGTTTAAATTAGTCAGTCATGATATCAAGCCTAGCCAGAACAGGTGTGGAAATTAACCCGGCTGGTGGGAGCCCAAGTGTTTGGGAATCCTGAAGAGGATGCCTAGCCTCTGTGGAAAGCAGTAGGCACCCAGCCAGCCAGCTCCCTTGTCAGTTTGTTGTACAGTGGGAATAAGAGTACCAGGTTATTCCTCGAGTTCATTATGTGGAGTGTGGCTAAGACAGCTTTTTACTATACAGGGAAGGAAGAACTAGAAGGCTAGGGAAAAGAGGAGAGAGGAAAAGGTGTAAAGATTAAAAAAAAAAAGAATGTTTAAACAGAGACCCCACAAATGTGTGATTTTGTGAGTGAAGGGAAAAGATGGATACAATGAGAAGACAAAGACGTACACACTTCAAAGAAAGATGAATTCCTAGTTGAACGCTTAAGAGGAAAATGTGAATATTGGTTAAACTGAGATTGAATATACTTAAGATTTATGTAAGGGGATCACTCTGACATATTGGTCCAGCAGGAGTATAGGGTGTCCTAGTCCCCTTCGAGTTCATTTTTTGGAGGCAATGAAAATCACTAGTGAAAAATGCATCTCAGATAACCCCTTGTTTAGGAAACAGACTACTGGGTGTACTTTACTATGTTTGATAGCTTTTCAGGTAAATTTTTACTTAGTTGATCATCGCGTTTGTTTCAGGACAGCCTCGTACAACCTATTACACACTTCTAATGATGATAGCTCTTTAGGTAAATTATTAATTATTTGAGAATTGCCTAACCTGAGAGTTCAAACCTGTTGTCCCTTAATGATGAGATACGTGAGGAGTAACTTGTGAGAAAAGGAGCCCATCCAAGACATTTTCTTTGTTGCTCATCATTTCCAGGTGGGGTTTGAAGGATCCTCCTCCGAATTACTTCTTTTCTCTACATCATTTGAAGCTTCAGGGAGTCCATTGTCTCTACCCAGACAGAATTGGTTCTGTAGAGTATTTGGAGGAGACTTTTGGCAGAAATTCCATGCAGCCTGCTCACTTTACAGTAAAGTTGCCAGACACCTCAGCTGTGGGTCACATGGACCAGAAATGCAGTGTACTCTGGACCCCCTTTTAGGTTGGGAAATGCATTTCCTGTTGAAACAGGCATAGGTGTAACTCATGCCGAGGTCTGTAGTGAAGAAATATGCTACTCTCTGTAGCAGGGAGGGCAGCCTCGTATGACCTGTTACATACTTCTTATTTATCTAGAAAGTTCATGGGAAGTAAATTACTCTCAAGTTGGAAGTCAGCTACTTTAAGAAGCTATAGTCTATGGTCCCTTTTGGTAGATCCCATGAGTATCATATAGAAAATTATTGCTTTAGTCAGTTGTGAAAAAATGCCTAATAGATATCTAATGCTAGAAAGGATCTAGCTCAGAATATGTATGTACTTTTGTTCATTGTTTTCCTGTTTTAATTTATATATCGGATTTTGTTCTGTTATAGAAAAACTGAAAACAACAGCTAGCTATTGGAAAGTAGCTCACTCTGGAGACTGTCCATTTTCTTCAGTGAAATGAATTTGCCTTACGTGTGACCTGTAACTTTATTGAAAGAATTTTTTAAAAAAATCAATTAGCCAAAGGGCTTGGGCCTGGAACGGAATGTTTGTAGTTGCCAGCATAGCTTATGTGGGCTGAATCCCGGCTATCACGTGAATGTAAAAACAAAAAAACAGTGGTATACTGTACCCAGAAACATCCCCTCTTCCTTTGAACCCCAACTCTTGTGCTCCTTTTCAGGGCAGTCTATTTTGTTCGGCATAAGGAATCGCGGCAGAGGTTTGCCATGAAGAAGATTAATAAACAGAACCTCATCCTCCGAAACCAGATCCAGCAGGCCTTTGTGGAACGGGATATCCTGACTTTTGCAGAAAACCCTTTTGTTGTCAGCATGTATTGCTCCTTTGAGACCAGGCGCCACTTGTGCATGGTCATGGAATATGTCGAAGGTGAGTCACTCTGACACAGAGAACATGACACCTGTACCCAGAAACCACTGGCTCGTTTGTGCAGCTGACGCTTTCTGTACTTGTGCCATACAATGGTTGTATCCACGTAGGAACCAAGGCCAGGCAATTAGATGGCTGTCTTCCCAGTCATTATCTTCCCATAATTGCTTGTAAAGGGCCAACTCTACTATAACAAAGGGAAAATTAGTGCTATTTGGAAAAAGGTTGTTTTCCCTTTTTAATAGCTTTTCATCCTAAGCACCTCCTCTCAATTGGTCATTAAAGTTAGAATATAGGTGATGGGATTTTTCCTACTTATTTTTATCACATATCATAAAAACATTCATTACAATGGATCTTCGTAAGGAAAGTATTAAAAATATGTCCTTTTTGGTGTATGGTATGAAATTAAAGATGAGTTAGGAGAAAGATACATTCAAGAAAATCTAACTTCTAATCTAAAAAAATAATATAAATCAACTTATTTACAAAAGAGAAATAGATTCACAGACATAGAAACCAAACATGGTTATAAAGGGGAAAGGGGGGGTATAAATTAGGACTATGGGATTAACAGATAGACACCACTATGTATAAAATAGATAAACAACAAGGATTTAGTGTACAGCACATGGAACTATATTCAGTATCTTGTAATAACCTATAATGGGAAAGAGTCTGAAACTGTATACCTGAAACTAACACGATATTATAAATCAACTATAGTTTAATTTTTAAAAACTAGCTTTTTTTTCTTTTGGAAGTTTGTGGTCTACCTTTTAAATGTTCCAAGTAATCTTATTTCCGTCAATTTTACATGAAATTTTTGAGTGTTTCCATAGCCATGACTTACTGACATAAATAAAGCTAATAAAATGAATAGATAAGCAAGGGCCAAAACAGTTTTCTTTTTTTAAAAAATTTTAGTTTATTTATTTGTTTATACAGCAGGTTCTTATTAGTTATCTCTTTTATACATATTAGTGTATATATGTCAATCCTAGTCTCCAAAACAATTTTCAAAGCATCTAATTTAAGCCCTTGTGATTGTTTGAACAGAATCCCAAAACTTATAACTTAACGAACCGTTAAATATTGTTTTCATTTTGCAGATGAATGAACTGAAACCCAAGAAGGGGTTTCACTAGATTTTTAGTGGTAGATACAGGACAAAAACATAACTTGCCTGATTTCCACCCATTGTTCTTTTCACCACACCAGTACTTTGCTTTATTAACTTTTGTTAGTTATTTTAACAACAATAATTAACGTTTATCACATGTTTAATATGTGTTGACAGCATCCTGAATTCTTTACACAGATTACCTCATTTAATCCTCACAATAAGAGGGATGACACTATTCATATCCTGATATTACAGCTGAAAGAACCAAGACCAGCTTGCCTAAGATGTCCCCACCTGTAAGAGTCAGAGCCGGAATTTGAACTCAGGCAGCCTGATTCCAGAATCCATGTTTTTAAATGGTTTATTTTAAATCATCACGCTGTTCCTAAAACACATCATCAGTTCTTCAACATTTAGTTTTACTTCAGGCCAAATCTGCTCTCTCATGAGCAGCGCTTCTTAAATAAAAGTCTGTATTTTCTCCACACCACATCATAAGTAGAAACATGATTACTTAACACAGTCTCCACTTACGAACACGATCGACTATGTCTATGGATAGAGACCATTCTACTTGGAAATTCTGCAGTCTAAACTGGCGGTCTTTAATCCCAGCTGATACTATACCTGCTAAGTCTTTTTCTTGTGTTTTATAGGAGGTGACTGTGCTACCTTAATGAAGAACATGGGTCCTCTCCCTGTTGATATGGCCAGGATGTACTTTGCTGAGACAGTCCTGGCCTTGGAATATCTACATAATTATGGAATTGTACATAGGGATTTGAAACCAGACAAGTATGTACACTGATGAAATATGTCTTTTTTTTCACACAATACAAAAGTGTTTATGTCTATAAAAATGTTTTCTTTTAATGCTGCTTTGTACATTTTTAAATTCTCCCATAATGTTCCCAAATGAGTTATTTTTAGCAGTATACATGATGATTTTTGTATAATCTTTTTAAAGGCTATGGTGTTTACAATAGCAGCTTATAAGAAACAAACAAACAAAAAAAGAGTATTAAGCCAGGGTTAGTTAATTTATTTTTAGTTTTTCTTATTATGTAAATAATAGGTACATAGAATGCTATGAGTTGTTTTCTGGATAGTTTCTGCGTTTAGAATGATACTTAGATAATTTTTTCTCCCCCAAGATGATATCCTTTATATTCTACTTAGTTTTTTATTTAATTTTTAGTCTATGTGGAGTTCATTTTGGTGTCTGATTTGAGATACAGATAGACTATTTTTCCCCAAATGACTAGGTATTCATCTTGACACCATTTATTAAATGTTCCATGCTTTCTCCACTAATCTGAGACACCTCTAGAAGTATTTCTTATTAATATGTAGAGCTTTTAAGTGTGCCAAAATTTTATAAAATTAACTTACGCTCATTACAGAAAATTTGGGAAGTACAAAAAGAAAAAACTTCATTCACAACATTCCCAAACGAAGACAGCTATTAGAATTTTGGCATGCATCCTTCCAATAGCTTTATTTTTTTTAATTCCTCCTTTAATTTTTTAAATAATGAAAATTTTCTTTGCCACTTAAAATGAAAAAAAAAATTAACTGTAAATTCATAAAGCTTTCAAATGTGAATTCTTTGCGTGTATAAGACACGTAGGTCTTGTGCTTAGTGAGTAGACACTTAAGTTCGAGCCAGAAGTTGAAATCTGAAACAATGCTACATTTTTCTTCCAGGTTCTTTATCTTTTGTCTCATTTGAATCACGGATTGGTTGCTTATGTTAGTTACTGATGTGTGACGTGGGATTATCAGTAGCCCTTTCTCAGCTCTTTTCTTATTCTGGAAATGGAAAGGTGTCAGAGTTCCATACTTGAATTTTTCTGAGAGCTTCAAGTTGTAAATGATGCTGTATGTGACATCTCCAAGGAAGATGGGCTGAGCCCGGTCTCTGGCCTTCCCTTGTGGATTACTTTCAGCCTCCAGATACACATATTTAACATCTTTGTATGACTTCACCTCTTTGCAGGCTGGGTTTTGTGATAAGATCGATACCTATATATTACATAGTCTTATCAATTCACAGTGGGAGGGAGAAAAGTAAAAACAAAAAATGAGCTTCAAAGTGAGTGTTGTGATATATGTCCTTCTGCTTCACAGTTTGCTGGTCACCTCCATGGGGCACATAAAGCTGACAGATTTTGGATTATCCAAGGTGGGGCTAATGAGCATGACTACCAATCTTTATGAGGGTCATATTGAGAAGGACGCTCGAGAGTTCCTGGACAAACAGGTAAGCTTGCGTGCTGTTTGGCTCCAGAGAGAAATACAAAGTGCAGTGTTGACAGTGCAATTCAGAATCAGCTCGCCTAGGCCATCTTGACATTAGTGCTGGGGCTTTAGATGTCTATATAAGCCTTACGTTTAATAAAGCGCAAATTGCTTCCATTTTTCTCCCTGGGCCTCTTTGAAATGTCGGTCCCTCCACATTCCTCCCTCGACATTATGGTCTATTAGTAAGACAAACGATCTAACTGTACACAGGTGAGAGTGTGAGAGAGACAAATGGAAAAACTGTTTTCGTAGGGAATTCGGGAGTCTCAGTAGAGTCCTCATGAAACTCATGATGCGTTGTACAATCACAGGTGCCAAACTCCGAGCCATGGCCCATTTCCCTTTAAGCATGCCTCATTACCATGTGCCCACAATCTGTTCATTGTACAGTTACTTAAGGTGAACACATCTCAACTGTCAGGCTTTTATGAAGTAACCAGGATGTGAATATATTTCAGTCATATAAATACTAAAACTCTCTCTGATAGTGACAGACGAAAAAATGCAGTATTATTTTAAATCCAGGGATTACAAATGTTTTTGTAAAGTAAGTAAAACTACTCAAATTTGAAATTAGACATTACACACAGTTTCACATTAGAGCAGCATTTTAAACTTTGCTTTTTTTGGTATTTTAAGTAATTCATTGCTTTTGGTATGATAGATACCGACTTCGAATCACTGTTCTTAAATTCTTTGTCCATGCGGTTCCATGCGGTTGAGCAGGTGCACTCTAGGCAAAATAATTGATATTTAGCCATCTTGCTCATTTTAATTCATGTCTAATATTCTAATTATTCTGATATTGCAATCATCTTTTAGGTCTGTGGCACACCTGAATACATTGCACCAGAAGTGATTCTGAGGCAGGGCTATGGGAAGCCGGTAGACTGGTGGGCCATGGGGATTATCCTCTATGAATTTCTGGTTGGATGCGTGCCATTCTTTGGGGACACTCCAGAAGAGCTATTTGGACAAGTCATCAGTGGTAAATATTGTCAGCAGTTATCTCTAAGCCGCTGTTGGGAAGCAGCTATTTAATGTAATTCTGGGGAGTATCACTGTTTTTACTAAAAAGTTAACCTTTATCAAAGGGTTTAGCCAACAAATTAAAAGAACTCACTCATCATAGCACATAACTGACTTTCACAATCTCAAGAGAGCAATTTGTGTCGGGAATTGATCTGGGGAAGTTTTGTTAACATGGAATTTGGAAATGTACTAGCAATGTGACCAATTTTTATGGTGTACTTTTTCTGCAAAAGAAATTGGTGTGGGATTTGCAAATGATTTCACTGCTGTCCAGTCTTCCTTTCCATAGTAGGAAAGTTGCACCAGGGAAGAAAAGGTTAACATGGGTAACATTTACACAAATGGGAAAAATGGCTATTGGCACAGTGAAGAAATTAACAAAAATGTAATAAACCCTAAAACAAATGTCTACCAAATAATAAATAATGAGAATGGGGAGGAAGCAAATTTAATCCACAGATTGTTAATGATTTCATTGGTAGTTGTTATGGTGTAATGTTATTTCTTAACAGCTGTTCATCTTTCATTTAAATTCAGTAACCTTTAGATCTTAACCTGCAAGCTGACCCTAACTATTGTTGTGTGGCTTGTGGCAAAACTAAATGATAATTAAATAGGCTTTATTACTACCCTACCTGCTGTTTTTATAAATTTCCCTGGAGCAGAGATCAAAAAGGCCTCTCTTCCTCAAAGTTTGTCAGTCATCACTCACATCTTCATCACCTACCTCTGGTCCATTCTGGACTGCGCTTAGAGTGTCCAACGGTGGAAATAGGGGGACAATTCCTTTTGGTATGAGGAGCCTCTTAATCACAGCATTATTTTCCATCATTGATTTTGCGAGCCAGGCATATTTGTAAATTTTAACAAAGTAGATTTGTGAGTCGCCCACAGTGTATAACCCTTTTATACAATATCTGAGCTCTTTATGGATTTATAACTAGGCTGTTTTCTGATATATCAAGGATGAATGGCAAAAGGAATCAACTGTTTAATTAACACAAGCAGCAAATGCTGGCTTTGTTCTCCCGATGCCTTATGGCTCAGATGCATATTCATGTTCTATTTTCCAAATCAGATTTAAACTGCAGCAGAGGAAGCTAGAGGCAAGCACATGCAGAAATAACTCATGTTTTTATTGCATTCCCATGCACACAAGCATGCACACCTATCTTCAGGCAAACTCCTTTAGAATGTAGAACATATTCTAATATTTATGACAGATTTTAAGTACTTCCATTACTACAATTCCTTGGCGTTTTTTTTTTTCTTCTTTTTCTTCTTCTTCAGTCTTAGCATTTTGACCTTTCCTTTCTCTGGAAATGGTTATCTTTACAAAATTATTTTTTGCTTCTTGGACCTGAAGAACCCTGGGGCTGTGGCCAGGTTCTCAGTTGAGGATGATGGTAGAAGAGAAACCCTGACTCCCCATGATCCCTGGATGGGCGATCGCCTAAAACACAGAAGTTCAGAGTTTACGCTATATTGAGCCCTCTTAATAACTAGAGGACCAATTAGCAGTGACCCAGTTCTACCAAAGAAAAGTGAATCAAAAAGGCAGATGAGAGGTACTGCTCATTGAAGTGTTCTCTCCCTGCCTTGTTGACAGCTGTGCTATTCATATCTTGTGCAACAGTGCTTCTCGGACTTGACTGGGCCTAGGAATCAACTGAAGGTCTTGTTAAAAATGCAGATTCTGAGTCAGCAGGTCTGGAGTGGGGCCTGACATTCTGCATTTCTAACAAACTCCCGGGTGATGTCCACGCTGTTGGGACGTGGACCAGCCTTTCAGCAGTGAAGTCGTAAACTACTTTTCTTCCTCTTAGATGAGATCAACTGGCCTGAAAAGGATGAGGCGCCACCACCTGATGCCCAGGATCTGATTACCTTGCTTCTCAGGCAGAATCCCCTGGAGAGACTGGGAACAGGTTAGAGCACATACGTTTTCATTTTGCTAATATGCAGGAAATAATGTCAATGTGGAGCACTCAGAGGTTTGTGTTTTTGTTTTGTTTGTTGTTTCCATAGGAAACATCTGTTGCTTGATGTAGACTATGACTACAATATGTTATAACAATAACATTTTGGATTTTTTTTTCCTGATTCAGAGTAGTAGGTACGCTAAGAGGGTTGGTGGCCGTTGTTTGTCTTCTTTTGTTGTTGTTTTTCTTCTTTTTGGCAAAGCAGAAATTATTCTTAATTTGTTTCAGCAAATAAAATGTCTCTGGAAGAAAACCTCAGGGGCACATGTAACTCTTCTGTCCTGAAAAGTGTGGATCTTAACAGTTTGAAACAGAGGATTAGGGATGTGGAGGTTTTTTTGTTTGTTTGTTTGTTTGGGGTTGTAAAATATATAGATTCCTAGAAGGATCTGACCCAGCAGTTACTGTCTGCTGGCTTTGAAACAGGTTATCGGTACCTGAACTGATTATTGGAAATGAGTGCCTGGGGTTGATCCGCACCATGGCCCAAGAAAGAGGATTAGAAAACATTGACTTTCAAGATTAAGGAGAGAGTAGATTTATTTCTTGCTGATTATTTTTCCTGACTGTTCTGCCTCCAGTTTTTTGTTTTTGCCAGCTCTTTTTCCTTTTCTTCCTTATATTCTGAATAGAGAGACTTAGAGATCCCAGTCCAGAGTTCTAGCCAACCCCAGTATGTGAATTTATCTAGATGAGACTAAATAATAAACACATATAACATACACGCACGCACACACACATATGACACACACCACACACATACACTGTATCGATAAAAATTTTCATCAGTGAAAATTGTTGACTTGATGGGTTGTTTACTCTGAGCTGTTTCATTCTACCTGGTTTTGCTAGAAAGATCGGAAAATACTGACGAGATCATTCTCTCACCCAGCTTTTCCAAGGCCAAAATCATTTGCAGTAGCTCCAAATATATATCTTATATTACTCTCCACTTTTGCTCACAGCTTCCCCAGTTGGAGAGCTCAGTTCTTGCTTAAGTATGGAATGCTGTGCTACCTAGAGGTTATGATGATGCATTAAAACCCCTGGGCCCAACCTTTATTTTGTAAATAAAGTTTTATTGAAACACAGCGATGCTGTTCAGTCACATACTGTCTATGGCTGCCTTCATGCTACTCTGGCAGAGTCGAATAGTCATGAACAACTGCATGACCTACAAGGCCTAAACTTTCTGGCTCGACAGAAAACTCTTGAAGACCCTGCATTAGAGAATCCAAGAAGTTTTGGGTTTGTTTTTTTTTTTGGCCGTGCCATGCAGCTTGTGGTCTGTCAGTTCCCCAATGAGGGATCGGACCCGGGTCCACAACGGTGAAAGCTCATATCCTAACCACTGGACCGCTAGGGAATTCCCAAGAAGTTTTAAAATCGGGACTCAGTTGGCAAAACTCCTTTGAGTTTCATACTGGAATACCATGTGTTTTTTGCCTTTTTCAGTGGACGAGTGGGCCTTTAACTAGGAAAGGCAATATAATGGGACTTAAAGGGATAAACTCCAGAGTCAGATTGCCTGAGTTTAAATCTCAGCTGTGTGACCAAGAGCAGGTTGTTTTCCCTTGTGTGCCTTACTTCCTCATCTATAAAATGGAGCTGATAGCAGCACTATGTCCCAGGATTTTTGTGAGGATAAAAGATCATCGACTCTGGCTCTTAGGACCAGATGTGACACTGCTGCGGTATTATCATTTTTATTTTTCTGTGTATATAATCTCTTGCTTTCCCCTTTGGACATATGAGATTTAGAAATTGCGGTGGTGCCCCTACTTCTGGGCTGACTGAACTCTGTGAACAGAATCCTTTATATTTCTTGTCGCCCTGTTTGGTTTTCCTCTTGTCTGAAGTGACTAGCGAACTGGTTATTTCCCACCGTCTGTGACCTGCAGTTAGATTTGCTTTATAGTTCAAGAGATAAGAGTAGCTGTCCAAGAATGGGTGTCAAGGCTCTGTGTGGGGCAGCGTTTTGAGGGGTGATTTTACTCACTTGAGCCAAATATGAGAAACAGTGGCATTTTAAGATTGTCCTACAACAATACAAGTATCTATTTGTATATCCTAATCAGCTGTCCCGGGGGAGTGTTGTCCTAAGGTAGGGCTAAAAATATACTGGAATCAGCACACCCCCTAAAGAGTTCCCTTCAGTGTTCGTGTGTCACTTTGGAGAGTTTTCCTCCTTAGTATTCTGCCCATTTCCGTCCTCTTTAAGAATATGGGGACACTTGATTCGGCTTTACTTAACAAGACAGGGCTATGAGGGTGGTCAGTACATCCATGCTTATAGATTATACGCTGCAAGTTATCTCTGCACATTTTCTGCTTGACCGCTGCTTTTGGTCTTTTCAGGGTTTGACAGATTGAGAAACAAATCTTCTAGCAGAAGCTCAAAAGAGACATTTAAAAGACCCTGCCCAAGCTCTTAGCATTGTCAAGGAGAGCTTGTCAAACAGGCAGGTCCAACGTGACAGGTCCCAGTAGGGCCCGGAGAACGAGGCTGAGAATCTCGCAGGCTTGCCATGCTGCTTCCAATGACAGCATTTTGGATTTAATGCATATTTAGCGGGCAAAATAATGCACCGTGAAAATGTGCAAGTGCGCATTTGCCCGAGAGACTAGAGAGACTGAGAAAAGGAGTGTGAAGAACATAATGGATGTTTAAGAAGCGTCTATGAAGGGAGAGGAAAACTCAAAGGAGAACATTAGTGCCAAAGCATAACTTGCGATTTGGGACCTTGTCGTACTTGAACTCGACGGTTGAACTTGCGGAGTGTTGAGTGGCAGCCAGGTTCACTGGACTTGAGAGCTGCTCAGATGTGACTGACTCCCACCCATGAGCCAGCTGGGAGGTTGTGAGTCATTTCTTTATTGCCCAGAGTCTCAGTTTCCTAATCTATGGAAATGGGCATGTTACACACCTCGAGGGATTATTGTGAGGATTGAGTGCAGGCATGTTTATGAAGGTATCCGGTACATTAACCTAGTGCATAACAGGAGCTCAAGAAATAGTCACTTTCCCTTCCCTTCCTGGTGAATTCTTACAGTGAGAGCTGACATGTGCATGAGTTCCTGTGTCTGATGATTTGTATTTGGCTCGTAAAGCCATCATCTATATCATACCAACGGTTTAGCCCAGAGTTAATTTTTCCCCAGTGTGTCCATTTCATTCTTTTGCTCCCCATCTCTCCAAAAGTGCATGAGAAACATGACCCAGTGAGAAGCAACTGCTTCTCAGTGGGGCACAAAGGCCAAAGGGTGAGAGCTGTGCACGGGGTCGCCAGTGGGCTGGGGCTCCTTGGGGAGGACCCATTTGGCACTCATCACAAAGAGGAAGCAAATGCTCTCACCGACGTGGGTGGGTCCCAAAGGTTAGCAGGTCGGGGAGCAAAAACTCCGGATATTGTCTGGAAGTGTCTTTCGAGCCTTTGGGTCTAGAGAACTATGCTTTTCTGGGTAAAGCTGAATGACCTGGGCGTGTCAGAGCTGTCCTTTGCTGTGGCAGCTGAAGTCATAGTCATCGCTGGATAGTGCATGGTGGGCCACTAAGTAGGGTTTGACTCTTTGGACCTCAGTGTCACTGGCACAGTGAGGGAGTTGGATAGGTAAATATTTAAGCCCTTTTAACTTCTCCAGGAAAAGATCACTGGAAGAAAATGTCCCTGGCAGCTGTGTTTGAGGATGTTGATTGGGATAGAAGAGAACCAGGATACATGGAGACTGGGGTTGGACTGGGCAGAGGTGCTGGGGAATTGGCTGTTTGGCTGTGTTCCCCAGGATCGGCAGTCGAGAATCCATTTGTAAACTGACTCGAGAAAGATGGCAGGGTAGAATCCAAACTGAAACATGCCTCCCCCTTATATGGCCTGTGGCGCTGTGGCACTGAGGATGGACCTGGGTGTTTTCAGACAGACCTCAGCTCAGCCCCTCTAACCCTTACTCACCTAGTAATCTTGGTCCAGTATGCTTTACTGCTTATTCACTTTCCCCATCCAAAAACGGAGTTGACAATACCTACTTCGTGGGGTTACTTTCAGTGGTTTAATTAAAAGAAGCAATTTCCTCTAGCATCTAGTGTAATACTAGTCAAAGTTGTCCCTCAAATCACAGCTGCTAATGCTATTGCTGTTGGGATCAACATCAGACTTGAGTATTATGCTATAAACACGGAAAAAGCCTGGCTGGAATTCTATATGAAGATGCTAATCAAATGCTTTGTAAAGAACCCATTCTCCCTTTTGGGGGGTGATTTTTCCACTTTGTTTTTTTCTCTCTGTTCCATTGCCTTCAGAACACCGGTTTCCCCTGGCTGGGTTTAGAGCTCTAGCCAGCCTGCCCCTGGTGCTCATGGGGCCCAGTGGGGACAGAGCCACGTCTTTTTACAGACAGCTCCCCAGCCCCAAGATCCAAGCCCATTTTTCATTCAGATTCAATTTCTCATCCTATTCCTTTTGTACCCCACTGAGGACAGGGCGAGAAGCATGAGTGACAGCTGTATTAAAGAGGCATTTGCAACACACATCGAGGGGCATCTCCTGGTAGGGAGGCTGATTAGACCCTGGCACTAGTCTTGCAAGAAATCTCTCCTTCTGGAATTGTTTGAAGATTGATTCTTCCTTATCTCCCCCATCAATAGTGTGCATGTTGGTGGCAGGGCGGGGGTCTGATTTTCATGCTGGGATTTAATAAAATGTGTACCTTCTTCTCTTTACGTGAGGGATAGTGTAATATTTTGATGGGGCCTGCCCTTGCAAAATCTCTCTTTAAAATCATGAAGTGAATTAAGAATATCGTTTCACTGAACTGTGCTGTAATGCTAACTTGGCAAAAAGAAGCCTAAAACGTAGGGATTGTGATTGATGTTCATCACATGTGTTATAAATCTATCAAACAGGTTTGCCAGTTTCTTTTTCTCCTTTCTTTAATTTATTTTAATTTATTTATTTTTAACACCTTTATTGGAGTATAATTGCTTTACAATGGTGTGTTAGTTTCTGCTTTATAACAAAGTGAATCAGCTATACATATACCTATATCCCCATATCTCCTCCCTCTTGCATCTCCCTCCCATCCTCCCTATCCCACCCCTCTAGGTGGTCACAAAGCACCGAGCTGATCTCCCTGTGCTATGCGGCTGCTTCCCACTAGCTAGCTATTTTACATTTGGTAGTGTATATATGTCCATGCCACTCTCTCACTTCATCCCAGTTTACCCTTCCCCCTCCCCGTGTCCTCCAGTCCATTCTCTATGTCTGCGTTTTTATTCCTGTCCTGCCCGTAGGTTCTTCAGAACCTTTTTTTTTTTTTTTAGATTCCATATGTATGTGTTAGCATACGGTATTTGTTTTTCTCTTTCTGACTTACTTCACTCTGTATGACAGTCTCTAGGTCCATCCACCTCACTACAAATAACTCAATTTCATTTCTTATTATGGCTGAGTAATATTCTTACTTAAGAATCTGTAGTCCACAGAATATAATTCCTACCAATGTTAATGAGCAATCCAATAAAATCAAATGTTAACCGTTATATACTATTTAGGGAAAATTCATCTTTATTAAAACCTTACCTCCAGAGGGAATATTGCGTGAACACATTTTGCACCTTCTTAGTTTTTTGGGGGGTTTGTAATGAGCAAGTCTGCTTTGGGCCAGTGTGTGTCCACATCCCCAGGTTCATCACAATGGGATTTTAAGTGGCCACATTAACCTTTGAAAAATAGAGGAAGTCATGGAAGAATGAACAAAGAAAAACTGTGCCGTAGCAACTGCTGTTAGCAAAATCAAATCTCCTGCTGATAAATTATGGAAGAATTTTTGGAGGTTTTTGTTGTAGAATGAAAAAGATTTCTCTGACTTCTTTAATTTTCTCTTGATAGAACTTTTTTTTGTTTTTCTTTTTTTTTGGTTGTTCTTTGAAACCGATTCTTACCTTTGCTGGGAGGATCATTTAACACGTTTCCCTCTGTCCTTCCCCTCCACTCCCTACCCCAAGGTGGTGCGTATGAAGTCAAACAGCATCGATTCTTCCGTTCCTTAGACTGGAACAGTTTGCTGAGACAGAAGGCAGAATTCATTCCCCAACTGGAATCCGAAGATGACACGAGTTATTTTGATAGTACGTGCATTATCTGACGTAAAACATGATTTGGCCTTTACTTTGTAGAAAATCAGCTCTACTTTTGGTAGTACCTTCCAGTCTTGAACGCATGGGTTCTGAAACCTAATGCTGCTTTGATATAAAGACTCATAATTAAAATATCTAAATTAAAAGCTGAAAATCTGAATAATTGGAACTGTTTCCAAACATTTCCCTGCAGCGCGGTCAGAGAAGTACCATCATATGGAGACTGAGGAAGAAGATGACACCAATGACGAAGACTTTACTGTGGAAATAAGGCAGTTTTCCTCATGTTCACATAGGTTTTCTAAAGTAAGTAAAATATGGCATAAACATAGAAGGTCTCTGGGAGAATCTCCTACTGGTCGGATAGTTGGTGCCTTAAACAGCTGCACAGAATTGTAACAACCCCATGCAGTGTTTGGGGGCTTGAGATTTTTTTCGGGGGGTGGGTAATGACCCCACCATCTTGATAATCCAGAGTCCCTACCGCCCTGCTGGAGTATATTCCTCTGTTTCATGATCCAAAGGTTAGTATCTTTTTTCTTTGAGGCAGAGACTTGCCTTCACAGTCATTATTGGAGTACCTGATACCATTTACATGCTGTGGTCTAGCTCAGTGCTGCCGGGCCTTGGAGGCCTCCTTCCATTTCTTTCATCTTATAGTGAAGAACGTTGAGCTCACTGTGTGCAGAGCCCTCTTCTAGTATCCCATGGAATACAACACAAAGGAGAAAGCTCGGTCCTTGACATAAGCCCAGACACTTGGGGACAGTTGATTGCGGAATGAGAAAGTCTCTTAACCGATGATAAGAAAGTGTAAGTTATTATATTAAAGGGGCAGTAGGAAGCCAAGCTAGAATTTTGGAAATGGTAGAAGATAAAATCCACATTGGAGAAAGATGCTTTTTCACTGGTAGTGGTAAGGTTTAAAAGACAAACAAAACGAAGACACACCTGATAGTCCTGAGATGGGGGGGGGGGGGGCAGGGCCCAAGGAAGATAGAAATGAACCTAGAGGGCATCCTGCCTTCCTTTTGCTATTTTCAGTAGCGATGTATTTTCTGTTGCCATGGCATTTTGCATGATTATTGTGAAGCTTTTCTATAGCACTGAGTGATTTTAAAGTGTTCCGTATCTTTTTCTGAGTGACTGCCCAGGGTGCATCTGCAAATTGGCTGGCACTGCCCTCCCCATTTATAGGAAGGACATGGAGAGGTAGGGATTTCCCGGGAGGGAAGGTGCAGGTCTGGCCCAGAGCCGGGACAGAAGCTTTGATAACACAGAGTGTGGGGTTTCCCAGTACTTGTTCTCTGGCCCATCAAAGCCAGCTCCTAAACTGTTCCCTGCCCACGGTCTCCTGTTCTTTAGCCACCTTCCTCCAAATCCCAGGAGATTATAGGAGGTCTAAGGTCCATTCCCATGAGAGCAGCAAGTGACTGGGTTGGGCAGTAGTGAACGCTTCCTGGGCTGGGCTCGCAGCTCCCTATTTTAGCTTCCATCTTCCCTGTGGTACAGCAGAGATCTCAGTTTGCCTAAGCTATGATCTCCTTCAGAAATCCTGGTACCAACATATGAAACTGCCTGTCTGTATGTGAGATTTATAAGCCAAACAAGTAAGTACCTCTGACTCCTAACGCACTGCATCTCCCCCCAACATGTTTTGAAACAGGTCATTTAGTCTTCTCTTCGCCCTCAATTCCAATTCATTTTTCTCCTTCCCGCCCCTGACTGGGGGCCATTCAATCTTTTTCTCTGTGGTTTTCTTTTTCTGATTGACTTCACGGTTAAAAAGTAATCTAACGTGTGCATCGATCCCGGGCCTAGAAACCGCAATGCATCTATGGATTTTGTTTGCAGATACAAAGTCCATAGTGAGAGACGGTGAGAGGGTGATGAATTCATAGCTCTCCACTCCAAAAGGAAAAAAATTGTGCATTGACCACTCACCTCAGGACTCAAGTAAACAGTATTGGAAAGTACCTTTTGAATACACAGTCCCAGTTCAAACTTCAGTCATAGTCTCAGGTTGTTCTGCCAGGATTTGTTTGGTTTTTTTTATTCTGACAATCCCTTTCAAGAAGGTGTTAATAAGCACTGGCTATTTGCCTTGCAGGTTTTCAGCAGTATGGATCGAGGTACTCAGAATCCAGGAGAAGAAAAGGAAGACCCTGGGGACAAAACCAAAAGCACAACTTTGCCGTCCACGGAAACATTAAGCTGGAGTTCAGAGTATTCTGAAATGTATGTGAAATTCTTTTTATTTTTTTTATTTCTTTATTTTTTTAACATCTTTATTGTATGTGAAATTCTTGTTAACAAATATCATGAACAGCAGCTACTAGGACAGTGGCTCTTAAACGTGAGTGTGCCTCCGAACCTTCTGGAGGGGCCTGTACAGGCAGATTGCTGACCCAGGAGATCTGGGATAGGGGCTGAGAATGTGCATTTCTACCAAGTTCCCTGGGATGCTGATTCTGTTGGTCTGGACACCACACTGTAAGAATCACTGCCCTCGACATGTCTTGGTTAGGCTCCCTCAGTTCCATTTTTACCTGGTTTCTTCCAAAATTCACCTTGAACACAGTTTCATAGCATGTATAGATGCATGACTTTGTATTTGTTTTTAATGAAGGCAACAGTTATCCACATCCAACTCTTCGGATACTGAAAGCAACAGACATAAAGTCGGTTCTGGCCTGCTTCCCAAACTGGCTATTTCAGCAGAGGCAGAACAAGATGAGGCTGCCCCCCACCCCAGAGAGCTGCATGAGCAGCGGGAAAAGCCAGCCCCCACCCCTGCAGAGAATGCACAGGAGGAGCCCGAGGTCAGCACTCCGGCCAGCACCATCAGCAGCTCCACCTTGTCAGGTAAGGCCCTGGGCGCGGCCCTGCCGTCCAGGCATCACCCACCACATTGAGAAGTGACTGCTGGGGCTCGGAATCCCAGGCCTGGCCCAGCCAGGCAGCGATGATGGGCATTTTGTGCCACTAGACCCTGTCCATGGCCCCACTCCTTGAGCTTGGGCGATGGGCTCCTCAGAACTGAGATCAGATGTCTCAGACCCCTCCTTAGTGCATGGCTGTACAGCACGTCCTTCTTGCTTCACCTGGAGCCTTCACGTCCTCTGCTGGGTTTCAGTGGCGTCCTTTGATGGCTGTCAGAACACAGTAAGGGAGCATGTTCTCTGTTGTGGGTACAAAGGCGTGCCTTGTGGAGTTGCATCTAACTCAAAGTTACAAGTAAGCGACTCTATTAAATAGTCAAATGGTCAAACTTACCCTCAACAATGTCGTAAATCACCACCCATAAGGTACCGTGTAAGCCAGTTTTCCTTCTGCTGTTGAGACGGGTGGTTGTTTCTTTGGAGGAGTTGGTTTTTGTCATGGGACCACTTATACCCAATAACCAAGCAGTCTGCACGTGAGACCCTCAGTGCAGCAAGATGCTTATTCTGTTTGCATAGCTGGCTAGAAACAGAGGCTGATGAGAATCTCAGGGACGTATAAAAAAAGAAGACAAGCAAGAAATTAGGTGGGCAAACATCTTGTATATATGATGGTAAAAAAAAAAATACCTCATACCTCGATCTATACTTTTGAAGTGTTTTACTTCAAAAGTAACTTGGATATAAAGTTTCTTTAAGGGGGGGAAAAAAAAAAAGATGCTTATTCTGTGAGGTTCACGGATGGAGCGGGGAGAGGGGAGTCAGGAATACTGACACAGTTCAGATCGGTGTCTCGTGCGCCTATGACACAACTCCACTGCACACAAGCTGCCTTCCCAGCCTCTGGATAACTGACGCAAATAACCCTAAGACATCTTTGGGTGTGTGAGACAGAGTGGGGCTTGGGCCTTTCCTATAGGGGGCGCTTTATGGTGTCACTTTTATGTGAAGTAAACCTTCCTGACACCAGGAGCAGTATCTCCACAGGTTTTTAAAATGCTTACTGTATCATGGTTACTTGGGGCCTTTAATCACAGAGGTGTCCTCATTAGATGATCGGCCTTGCGCCTCCCTCAGAGCAAGTCCTTGAAGTGCATTTCAAATATTATTCGGTGTATAAAAATTTTATGCACAGCATGTCCTTCTACAGAGCAATGTGTATTTATGCTTAGAAAATAAAAACGTGGATATGGATTAAGGTTGCTATGATAAATGTTTTCATTAAGCCATATCCAGTATGCTATATTGATAACCGTGAGTGATTCCAAGAATTTTCATGAACAGTTTTTTAACTTACTGAATATTCGTGGTGTAATGTTTTCATCTTGTTTTGAATCATTTCAAAATTACAAATTTTACAGGCTGGGTTTATTTCCGCCTCCCTAAAAAGTCTGGTCCTGTGTAGCTTCACATGAGCTTACAGTTGATCATGGGGAAGAATGCTATTGGGTTTTTTCCTTCTCTCTCTTCACCTCAGTTCTGTTTCCATGTAGGACAGTTCCACTTGTCCTAAATCAGAGAGCCAAGAGAATAGCAGTGAAGAAGTAGCGTAGAAACAAGCTGGTAGTCTAAGATGCCTGACCATTTTTAG
The DNA here is from genome assembly GCF_039906515.1 of Pseudorca crassidens. Classification (NCBI taxonomy): domain Eukaryota; kingdom Metazoa; phylum Chordata; class Mammalia; order Artiodactyla; family Delphinidae; genus Pseudorca; species Pseudorca crassidens. Next base: position 53,730,392 of record NC_090298.1, read on the forward strand.
TTCATCTTGGTAATCAGATCAAATGTAGATGTGTCAAGTGTTTTATATTTCTGGTTACTAAATTCTCATCTGTTTCTTAGTTATTATTTACTCTGAATAGAGTTACCTCTACTTCACATTTATTCTTAATATGATGAATTGTTTATGATCTCTTGGTCTCTTCTGCCTACTCACTATCAGAAAGGTAGGAGGTAAAGGGAGGGGAATGGTGTCTAAGCATTTGATTGAGTACTTTCACAATTAAAAACACAATCTGTCTATATCCTGCTATGCATTATGATGAATAGATTCAAACCACCTTTCTCTCTGTCTCCCCCATACACACACTAAAACTAATCAAAGACCTTGGGGGCCATACAGAAGAGAGAGATGAGCCGATTTGCTCACAGCCAAGGGGAATTAGGGAATCTGAAAACCGTGACTGTAGTAAAATTAAGTTTGTTGATTTTTATATTGCTCCACCATCAAAAAGAAAGAATCCTTGACATTTACAGAACATTAAGGTGACGTTATCTACCACTGGCAGAAAAGAAACACACGTGTATATACAGTGCTATGAGATGAGATGGCGGGATGAAATGGCGGAGGCAAGAGGGAGGGATGATAAAAGAGAACATTGAATATTCACACTCTGGCATTTAGGGCAGTGCAGCTTTATACCTGTCTCTTTTTTCATGACTACAATGTATTTGAATCAGTGAAAAGTAAGTCTTGAATGCATCCAACAAATTATTCATTGTGAAGAGATTCAGCTTTTCAGTTTATGCTTGTCCGTGATCCCATCCGAGCCAAATTAGAAAGGAGAAGGGAGTGTGTAACTTACCCAAAAGTAAATTAAACGTTTTTTGAGATACGATTTTTTTGATTTGTGAAGCCGTTTTTGTCAAGTCCCTCAGCAGTTGATTTCTTCATTTAGAGTGAATAGAATAGATATGCTGTTATGTGGGACTGAATTTGGCATATAGAAGTAGAAAGGTGGTTGATATTTGCCTTAAGATCGTCTTCCTTAGTAGGTCAGATGGGTGTCACATGGAAGTTTGTGAATCTTACCCTGTACCTACGGCACAGTAGGTGGCCATGAGCTGTGCCGTGCCCAAGCCCACCGTCCCAAGTCCAAGCCTTCCCTTAGCTTGGACCCCTCCTGTGGGTCTGTGCCACCTCTGTGAACTAGGACCAAACCTGCCGTGCAGTCAAATGATGTGTATATAGCACTGTAACCGAAATGTTAGTTAAGTCTGATTAAGCCTCTTCTCTAGGCAAAGAATGTCATGGTCAGCACTTTAAAATGTGCTGCTTGGCCTTTCAAAGGATCATTTATAATGGTATTAAATTCTCTGTGTGGATTGTATATCTTAATGTGGTGATAGTGATGATTTTTAAAGCACAGGGGCCTTATAATATAGCATTTAGAAGGAAAAAGAAGGTAAGCATTGCTTTTTTCTGGACAAAGATGTATTATCAGTGATTAAAAAAAGAAAGAAAAAAAAAAAACCAGAAAACTGATAGCCTGTGAAAGAAAGAATAGGAGAAACCAAAAGGGATGGTCACTTGACTTTTTTCAACATGTCACTTCTGACAAGAGTAAAGAACTTTCTTTACTCTGGGCGTGTGCAATTACCCGACTGGTATCAGTGATTTTCCATTTCTGCATCCTTCTACGTGGTTACATGTTCTCTTATGTTCCTCTGCTGAGGGAAGTCCTAGTTTTTTAACTTTAAAAAAAAAAAACAACTCTCCAATGTATACTGAGGATTAATAAAATTAAAAATAAGGAAGGTGTGATGGCTGGCTTAGAGGGGGACAAATCTTTTCACTTCCAGTAACTTCAGGGCAGATCAGCATTTGGCACTGTCTAGTCTAAAGGCAAGAAGATGTAGGGAACCATTGGGTACCATAGTGAAGCATACCCTTTGTCTTGTCCTGTGAGATTTACAAGGAGGTCAGAGTGAAAGCAGGTGTGGGAAGTCAAAGGTGACACTTTAGGCACTTTTCCATAAGTTACAAACCTGAGCCTAAGTGTGAGGTGTGGCCTAGAAAGATGGTAGGAGGTGACAATGGGCATAAATGTCCACGAAGTGACTAAATGATGTCCACATAGCAAAACCCAATATTAACAGCACTGCTAATGATGGTCATTTGTGTCACAGGGTGATCATACCATACGGTGGGCGTTGTGTGGTTCACGAGCTGATGTTTGGTTCATGGCCTTCCGTGGTGGGGTCGGGGGGGAAGAGTTGTCTCTACTAGGGTTGTAAAAGACAGATTCTAAAAAGTAATCTCCTAGTTAAATGGAGTCAATTGAGAGTTAGTGGACTTGTGTACAAGTAGAACGAAATCTGAACGGAAACCTCTTTCATTCTTCCTCCTCCGCGCCACTTTTCTCAAACCGGTCACATGAGTTTCATGTTTGCCTGACACCACATGGACTCATGAACCACATGGGCTTCCGTTTCCCAGCGTTTGTCCTTCCTTCTCTCTCTCTCTCTCTCTCTCTCTCTCTCTCTCCCTCTCCCTCTCCCTCCCTCCCTCCCTCCCTCCCTCCCTCCCTCCCCCTCTCCCCACCTCTCCTATCCCAGATTTTCCTGAACATGTTTATCCCTTCTTCTTTGTACAGTTGGCAGTTTTTCAGAGCACTTGGATCAGATAAATGGACGAAGCGAGTGTGTGGACAGTACAGATAATTCCTCAAAGCCCTCCAGTGAACCCACTTCTCACATGGCTCGGCAGCGATTAGAAAGCACAGAGAAAAAGAAAATCTCGGGGAAAGTCACAAAGTCCCTTTCTGCCAGTGCTCTGTCCCTCATGATCCCAGGAGGTAGAGAGACATCTACTTGCATGACATTGTGTGATTTGTGCATGCTCACCCCCCGCCCCCAGTTTGCAATGCTGATTGACATACAAGATGGCTTGAAACAGTAGTGGGTGCTGTCCTGGCGCAGCCCTCCAGAGTGTCTCCCTGCAAGACCTCCAGAGCTCCCAGGGGCATATGTGGTTTACTCCTTCTCGCTTCTTTCTGCAGCAGGAGATGAGGCAGGCTCTCTTCCCACAAAGGCTTATTTCTTTTATTTGTTTTCTTTCCTTTTCTCCCACGCTCCCCAAGTTAAGTGATAAATTTCCCTCTTCTGAATAATTTTTCTTCCCTAGACTCTGCATCATTTGTACTCTTTATGGAGCTGTTAACAGCATCTGTGTTGGAAAGCTAAGTATAGTTTTTCTCATCTAATTAACAAGGAAATCGACACAGAGAACATAAGTTTTTCATTTCTGGGGATGCAGAGTCCCAGACAGCACTGAAATTACAAGGTTTACCAGCCCTGTCTGTTGGGTTATGCTTCCTCCTACTGGTATTATTTTCTACCCTGTATTAAAAAACTGGGCTTAATTAATGGTTTTGTTCAGTTGCAGTATGTTTCCACAACCTAGTTTTGCCTCTGCTAATCACAAAGTCTACAGTAATTTCACTGGCTGAGATGAAAATATATACCCTGGTGGTTACGATTTATCACTCAAATGACAGTAAGAGAGTGGAAGTGGCAGTCGAATTACATTGCAGATGGCTTGCAGTTGGAAGAATACAGACCATGTATAAAAGAGATTGTTTACATTGTTGAAATTTCAAATTCCTGCAGAAAGAAATTGGGTAAAAACAAAAGCTCCCTGGGGGGTAATGCTCACTGTAGCATATGCTCATTTCTGGGAAATGTCTGTGTAGCACCATAAAACAAACACCTGTCTCCCTAGTTTGAGTGACTATTCATAACCAGAAGGCAATGGCCCCAGTGCAGCTGCAGTCAGGAAGGTAAGTGGGGTGTGGTCCAGTCCACTTTGAGAGCTGATGAGAAAGCCCACATCTTGGTGAACGTAGGTCAGTTCTTCAATCGGAGGAGATAAGGTAAAATGTACCGAGGTAAAGGGTCGGGGGCCTGGCTCTTTTAGCAGTTTGGATCTGTGTATCCACTCTATCTTCTTCCTGCCTTTGCATGTGTTGATGTTCCCTACCCACCGGTGTGCCTCTGTTCACCTGGCCTTTGGATGAGACAGAGGTAGCCAGGAAAAAAGGGTCAGGATGCCGCATGAAGTCAGAAAGTGAAGGAGCTTGGATAGTGATACATTTAGCTAATTGTTTCCCTTTGGACAGACATAAGCATTAGAGCAAAAGATAGTCGGGATACTTTCAGTTTGCTGTGGCCACGATGTTACCGAACCCCAGGAGGCTTCAGATGCGCTGGCCCTTTGTAGCCTGACCCTGACTGAGCTCACATTTAAACCTCAGCATCTTTTTGTAGGTTATTCTTTTACACACACACACACACACACACACACATACACACACACACGCACACGCAATTTCACATGACCAGTTAGGATCTGTTTAGATTCACATAGACGAAACAGTGATAAGAGCTATAAGTTAAAGTGTGTTTGTTCATAAAACAAGAAAAACAGAATAGTATTGGTGTTGAAGAATATGAAGGGAGTTTTTCTTAAAATTTCTCTATCCACCTGCATTATCCTCTCAGAAACCTTGCTAGAATTACAGGTAATATATGAAGAGAATCAGTTCTAATCATAGTAATAAGGAATGATTCTTTTATAGAGAAGTTAACATGACAATGTTTTCTTGATCAAAATTGTTTAATCAGTACTAGTTCAGTAATATGATAAAAAAGCAGAGGTAAATTGATGAATTGCTTTCCAGGCCAGGTTTTTTCGAAAAGAACCATGTTAACGTTATTTAGGGCAAGATTTGGAGGCTGAGTATCTTTTACTATCGTCCATACAGCCTTCCCTGGGTGAGGGTATACCTGAAATTTGTGCACCGATGATTTGTTTATTTACTTATTTATTTATTTATTTTGGGGGCTGCATTGGGTCTTCGCTGCTGCGTGCGAGCTTTCTCTAGTTGCAGCGAGCAGGGGCTACTCTTAATTGTGGTGCATGGGCTTCTCATTGCGGTGGCTTTTGTCGTTGCAGAGCACGGGCTTCTAGGCGTGTGGGCTTCAGTAGTTGCAGCATGCGGGCTCAGTAGTTGTGGCACATGGGCTTAGTTGCTCCGCGGCATGTGGGATCTTCCCGAACCAGGGATCAAACCCTTGTCCCCTGCATTGGCAGGCGGATTCTTAACCATTGCCCCACCAGGGAAGTTCCTGTTTCTTTAATTAAAAGAAAGTGTATTAAAAGATCACAGTCAGATAGCAGTGAAGTTTCGTTTGTTTTTTAATTTGTGTAGAGAACTAAGAAGTTGTAACTTCAGAATGTGAGTTTAAAAGTTAGTTTAAAAAGAGGCATTTCTGAGATTTCGTTGACAGGCTTCTGTCAAGTTACCAGTTACCATGCTAGTTACCAGTATAAATATTTTTATATTATTTCTTCTTTATTAGAAAGGAATGGATTTGTATTGTGACTGTTCTCCCAATCCCAGCAGGGCTACCTAGTGAGGGCTACCTGAGAGCAGTTTGTGGGACCAGGATGAGCTGTGATGACTGGCTTCTCTGTTGCAGATATGTTTGCTGTTTCTCCACTGGGAAGTCCAATGTCTCCCCATTCTCTGTCCTCGGACCCTTCTTCCTCAAGGGATTCCTCTCCCAGCCGAGATTCCTCAGGAGCTTCTGCCAGTCCATACCAGCCCGTTGTGATCCACAGTTCAGGGAAGAACTATGGTTTCACCATCCGAGCCATCCGGGTGTATGTGGGAGACAGCGACATTTACACAGTGCATCATATCGTTTGGGTAAGACCGACAGTCTCTCTTTCTGGTTAGTTTTTGTTCCCAGCCAAACTGGAGAATAAATATGTCAGCTGAGGCGTAGTTAACAGCAAATGATTTTTCTCTGAAGCTGACATTTGGGACCTGTTTCATACTCCTGCCCTTTATCTGTGTGGTGGGATTGAATTTAGCAAGAGTTAATTCTTTCTCATAATTCTGTTAGTCTTCATATCTGATTAACCACTCTGCATACCAAGCTGGTAGAAATAGTCAAAGATAGTCCTGTTTTTATCCTTCTTTCATTCTTCTTTTCTTAGATTTTTTTTTTCCCTAGCCTTCCTTTTTTTTTTTTTTTTTTAAGTACTTTCTCAGATCACCTGAAATTGTTTAAGGAACTATAGAAATTACCCTATTTTAGGATGATGACAGAAAAAGAATAGCAAACCTTGTCTTACTGGTTTCCTCTTAGGAGCTCAGGATCATTTGCTGATTAACTCAGAACACTGAGCCACAAGAAACAGTAGGTGTCAGGGTTGTCATTTGTTTGCTTACTAATATATATACTCTCCTCTTGGACTTTAGAATGTAGAAGAAGGAAGTCCAGCTTGCCAGGCAGGACTGAAGGCTGGGGATCTGATCACACACGTCAATGGAGAACCAGTGCATGGACTCGTCCACACAGAAGTTATAGAGCTCCTGCTAAAGGTACTATCTTTTTGATGTCATGGCCATCCAGATGAAGGAGGTAGCCAGAAAGAACTAGTACCAAGAGTTCTTTGCTCGGGGTCTAGAGTTCTATATGACACATCCATACACACTCAGTATCGTTGCTGAGAGAATATTCGGTAGTCTGTTTAATGTAAAGGCAAAAACAACATGAATTTTTTGGTTTTATATCATGAAATGCACGCTCGTATATCTGCACAGTCACTTCCTAATTTAATTTTGCTTCTTATCCTGAATTACAAATAGAGTTCTCTTTGTTTATGTACCGCACATAGTAAAATCTGTTTGGAAATCGTCCATCCTAAAGGCGATTTTCTTCAGTAAATTTTGTTCTATATAGCAGAAGACAAGGTAGTATTAAACTGTGAGGTCAGATCTGAAGGTTGAGTCTGAGAGTTGGGTTTCCTTTTGAAAGGTAGACCTGTGAATATATAACATACAATATAAATGATAGAAATAGGTGGTAATGGAAGAAGGGATTCTGGCGATCATTAGGCCTTTTCCCATTCATACGTACAAATGAATTTGAATGTAGATCAGTTTCTACTTGGAATGTAAGCTGATTCAAGCCAATGGAGTACAAAGATCCCAAGAAGCCTGAGTACGATAGAGAGAGACAGTCTATACTGATCCTCTCCTTTCTTTTGGGTTATTTGCTCTGCCACCTGCTGACTACAGAATATAAAGTTATGGCTCCAAATATGGATCTGGTTAAAACAAAGATAAATTTGAGTTCGATTTTAAGTTTTTTCAAGGAAAGAAGACTATCTGTGATCAAAAATACAGTCTTTAATTGTAGGATTATTTTACAAGTCAACAGATGTTTACGGATGACCTCTGGCTTTTGTAAGCACTGGGAGGGCTGGGCTATAAGGGGCTATCAGAGAGGCGTGAGCCATGACCTCAGAGAACCTGCAGCCTATCGAGAGGCACAACCGAAACACATACGTGTCATTGAAACAAGGTACCTTCAGACTGTTTCCAGAGCACTCGCTCTGAGGCAGGTACCACGGTAGATGTTGGCAACATAGGAATTCAGGTATGGTCCTTGCCCTCGAGGACTATGGGAGATATAGAAGAGTTATGCAAGCAGATAACGTTCAGCTTGATCAGCCAGGGGCCACAGCAGGGGGAGGAATCCCGTACTTTTGGAGAGAGGATTCTGTGAATGAGGAGAGTCATCACAGAGAAGTGACACTGAACTGGAACTTGAAAGAAAATTAGGATTTGGAAGGTAGGGCAGGTAGGTGGGTGTACAAAGCCTTTGAAAAGTAAGTACAGTTCAATGACTTTTCTTCTTCCTTCTCTCATCCCCCAGCCAACACAAGTGTATTCTTCAAATGATTCAGTGTCTGGCCTAGGTTCCAGGAAGAGGAATAGCATGCATATTCAAAGGTCCATTGTGAAGTGGCCGATTGTAGGAAAGTTATTGCTGTTGATCAGTTCACAGCATTAATGAAACTTTGGTCTTGGCCTCAGTCCCCATTGGAGTTGAGGCCGGGCTTTGCTATCCTCCATACCTACAGGTGGTTCCCCTAACTCTAGTCAACTTTCTCACAAATGCATCCTATACTATTGGGCTCCCTGATGGCTTCGTCACTGGCGGACCATCAGGGTAGTAGCTGTATTTTGGTATTCTCAGATGCTTTTTACACGATGTTTTATACTTGCAAACTACTTCACAAAATCTCACGGCATCCTTAGGAAAAGGCGGAAGGGCCATTACGTAGGACTGTATGTATATTTAGAGATGCACGTGCAATACTTATTTATCTTTCGGGATGTGAACCTAATAAGCGTATCGCGTGTTTCATGGCTGCAGCTTTGGTCACACTTACCCTCACAACTTCAAAATGAGCCTGCTATGGAAGCACTAACTTACATGCACAAGGAAATAGAAAGTCACGGTCATCCGGTTCAGTTCCCCACAGCTCTGTGAATCCCTGTAAATGTGCCCCTTCAGTGTCGCCTTAAACCTCTCCTGCCACAAGGAGTTAATCACCTCCATCCAGCTTGCAAGTAGCTTGTTAAAAAAGAACTTTGTCAAGGCACCGAAATCTCTCTCCAGCCGCTGCCGTGAGGGGTGGAGGCCACATGGACCCAGTCATATCCCCTGCTCACATAATTACCTGCCCAGTGTAGCCTCCCTAATACAGAAAACTCTCTATTCAACCAGGTTGCTTTCTTAGGACAGCGTTAGTTTAAATCCCCAATCGTAAGAGAAGCCCTAAAATATCACCAGCCCCTGCCTCAAAATTTCCTTTCCCTGAACTCTGGAGAACCTCTGGAAACGAAAATGGGGACCATCAAATAGCATCGTTATTACCATCTTCACATATTAGCTGGGCCCCCAAAATGTGAAAAAGTGTGCGAGGTACCGAAGAGTCACACAACAAATGACACATATGAATAATAGGTAATCGAGAGCCTTTACATGAATAAACTCAGGTAATCCTCATACCTTGTGCATAGGTGCTATAAATATAAATGTCCCCATTTCACAGATAAAGAAATTAAAGCAGGGAGAAGTTAACAAAGCAGCCAAGGTTATCTGCTAGGAAAGAGCAGAAGAGGATTTTCATCACGGCAATGCAGCTCCAGAGCCTGTGCTTTCAACCAGCACGCCACTGTGCTCTGTACATGAAGTCTTCTGACTGCCAGTAACTTAATACAGTCCAACGTTCACAGGGGAAACAGTGGCAATACTAGACTATAATCAGAGTGTCAGACAAAAGGAACAAATTGTAAATATGGCCCAGGTTCTAAAGGAGAGAGGGCTTTCCACCAGGGTGGGAGGGGTGAAGAGTTAGGGGTTTTCTGTGCAGGGCTGTGAAGGATGGGTGGACATTTAGTGTATGGGAAGAGGGTGTAGGACGGTCTGGGCAAAATAAAGAAGATGCTTAAAGACACAAGGACAGGAAGCTCAGAGTGCTTGAGGTGCATGAGTAAACCAGTGTGGCTGGAGCCTGAGTTCATAGCATCTGGGATGAAGTGTGCAGGATGGCTGGGGCTGGATCATGGAGGGTTGAGTCAGGGCAAGGACACACGTATGCAGGAAGAGTGCTGTTCGCCATGTGCGTCTTGCAGAGAAAGAAATGTAAAAACAGTCTAGCTCAGTGAAGCACCCAAGGCCAACTGATAAACTAATGTGGAGTCAGACTGAGAGAAGAGACTGAATAGCCTGACTTCTGCTTTTGTGTTCAGTTCAGCCAGCTTAAAATAATTTCCCTCCCACCGTGCACTAATCACACCAGTGGTTTAAAGTAAAACTTAACTAATGGAACATTTAACAGTCTTCTGGCCCCATTTCGTTGTTATTTTTTGAAACAGTGCTGCAGAATTTCCCTAATAAGAGACTGCTGCTTCTTCAAAAGAATTTGTTGAGGTCAGTAGACCCAGTAAAACACAGTGTGCCGAGTTCTGACAGCACTTGCTATAGCCGATGGATCCACCAGATGGCAGTCTCCACAATTCTCACCTGTTCTCCATAAAATTATAATATTTTTCAGTCATTTACTTACCATTTTTGTAATCATTAACGTTTCCAACCAAATGTTTGCACTCTGCATTTTTTTTGTGTCTGTATTTCCCCTTAGGGAAGTTATCTCTTTGTGTATTTCCATAAGTCAAGTGAACTGTCATCTGGAACAGCCATATGTAGAAACAAAAAAAAGAAAACTGGGTTTGGTTTTATAGTGGAAAGGGACTTTTGTCCAGAACTTAATGACGTGCTCTGATTCAGCAAACCCTGGTCATAACTTTTCTGGTGAGGAATGTTCAGCATTTATATTATATTTTTTTCATATAATGTTGACGATATTTTTAAAATTTCTTCTTGACAGTCTGATACGTTGATCATTCCTTATATGGATCCAGTGCCTCGTTCCCTCACCACCGCTCTTTAAGTACAAGCTGTGCACTCTGCTGGGAGGAAGAGATGGAAGGGATCAGGGCATGCCCCTGCCCATGAGGAGTGGGCAGTGTGGGGTGAGGGGCAGGAGAGCCAGCTTTGGGCTCTCCCACTGGGCTCTGTGACCTTGGGAAAAAAGAATCTCAGTGTCTCTGAATCTCTTTTCCTTACCTCTCGTCGAAAAATAATAATCCCTTCCTACCTCATAGGGTTTAAAAAAAAAAAAAAACCCTCATGACTTGGTTGTGAAAATAAAGTAAGAGAATATATGTGAAAAATGCTTTAAGATTCACAATGTGCTTTTAAGATGCTCAGTGGCATTGTGAGCCTCTTATAGGTAAAGATATAAAAGTCAGTGCTGAATTGTGTTAGAAGGGATGGAAGTGGATTCAAGCTTAGATGGCTCATGGGCTCTAGCAGCCCCGGTGATCGTTGTGGCTCTGTGTCCACTCTGTATATGATGTAGAAAAGGACGGAAGGAACTTCAGTGAAAGATGAACTCCCATCATGTTTGTTGCCCCTTTCCTTCCCCTAAGGCATGCAGGAAAAACTAAAACTTTAGCCTGGCCTCGCTCAGTTAGCCTGGCCTCACTCAATTTGTAAAGAGAAAATCCCATACCAAACAACCTTCAATGGTAGGCCTTTCATACTTCAAAGCTGAGTTTTCAGTTTAAAGAATAGATTGAATGTCAGTCTCTACTATCAGGTTAAGGTTTATTTTTAAAGTTTTGCCATTTGCATATAAAACATGTACTTTATTCTTTCAGGATGAAGAAAAATTGTTTCTCTTGTTCAAGTTCAAATCTCATTTCCCTAAAATATTTTTTTACAATTATGACATTAAGTATGGGATTATACGTTCTTAAATATATAAAGAACTCTAAAATCAATAATACCAGGACTTTCTGATACAAAATTGGATATAAGACATGAACAAATCGTTCTCTAAAGAAATAGAAATCATCGAAAATAAATGAGTCAAAGTCCAGCTTTGTTAATAGCCAAAGAACAAAGATTAAAACTTGATGTAACTTTTTCCTGTAAAATCAGTAATCTGTTTAATGTTAATATTCAGCTCTGACAAGCCCGTTCTATGGCTGCTGCTCGTGCGCTGCTGGCAAGAGCATGAAGTGACATAACCCTTCTGGAAATTAGTGTATCACCAGGCCCCAAGAGTCGCTAAAAAGTCCACCTAGACCCTTTGCTGCGTGTATTGGGTCTAATTATGTAATCTAAGGGAAATGTCAGAGGCTCGGACAGCGATTTAGAGATAAAGCTATTTATTCCAACTCTTACAAGAATTGCGAGATAGAAAACAATAGCTGTAGGAAAATAGTTAAATTGTGATTCACCCACCTCATGGAATATTTTTGAATAGCCAGTAAAAATCATGTTCTTAAGGAATATTCAATGACGAAGGGCAAGTTTTTCAAAGTTAGGAAATGTGAAGTGAACAAAAAACATAAAACTAAATATGAGATTAATTTAATTAAGATTTAAATTATTTATAAAGTGTGTCTATATATATATATACATACTTTCTACATGCCTGATAAGAGACCAGCAGGAAATATACAGAAATGTTACCAACGTTAGCTGGGTGGTAAGCTCCTCAGTGATTTTTTTAATATATATATGCTTTACTCTTTTCTTCTTATAATGGCACGTATTACTTCCCAAGTTGGGAGGGAAGGTGGATGTTGATATTAAAACAATCTCTGTTTTTCCAGTCCCCAGCCCCCATCATACTCAACTCCCGATCTCTTAATACCGCTTAGAGCTGAGTTGCTAGGCATCTTCCAGGCACAGGCCTTTTAAAAGGCCCTTCTCGGGCTTCCCTGGTGGCGCAGTGGTTGAGAGTCCGCCTGCCGATGCAGGGGACGCGGGTTCGTGCCCCAGTCTGGGAAGATCCCACATGCCGCGGAGCGGCTGGGCCCGTGAGCCATGGCCGCTGAGCCTGTGCATCCGGAGCCTGTGCTCCCCAGCGGGAGAGGCCACAGCAGTGAGAGGCCCACGTACGGAAAAAAAAAAAAAGGCCCTTCTCCGTATGCTTCTTGTCTTCTTAAGGTAATCGGGGCCATCTGTGACTCCGAAAGGACATGTTTCTCTCCTGGTTATTAAGAAATTCAAGAAGAGGTCATTGATACGGGAGTGAAGGGGGTGGGTCCTGCCCACTTGCCCAGGGCACACCTCAGCTTGCCCTCTAACTCTGCTCTCAAATCCGTCCCCAGGGCCTGCCCAGCCGGCCCCTGTCCCAGGTTCAAGTGGTAGGGCACAGAAACCCACCAGGAATGACCTCACCATGCCTGACCTGGCCAAACAGAGGCTGTTTCATACCTGCTGGCGTGAACTTTCCAGCTCTGCCTGCTGACAGGTTTTCTGGTGGTAGAAAAGGAACCTTTAAAAATAATTTAAAATAGAAGTCTCATTCCGTTTTGCTGCTTTATGATGGTTTTTTATGATTTCTAGAGAGCCCCTGGGCATCTTTATACTTAATACATATGGATGAGGATAACTGTGATTTATAGAGTCCTTTCCATGTGTCACCCTCAGTGCTAAAGGCTTTACAGACTCTATCTCCTTGATCTTCAGACGAGCCCTATGAGATAGGTGTGACTCTCCTGTTAGATGGAAAGCCAGTGCTCAGGTCACAGGCTCAGATTTGAGCTCAGCTCTGTGGAGTTCCAGATCCCACCCTCTTAAGGAAACCTCACATTTTTTTTCCACCGAGTTTGTCAGGACTTCACTGCTTGAAGGGTCATTGACCCATGGAAGCCTTTTGTATGTCCGTCCTTGTGGATCTTTTCTTTGTCTTTGGCTCTCCTATCTCTGTTCTGGTCTTGTTCCATCACAGCATTTCGCTTTAATACCACGTCATATTTTTATAGAGTGGAAATAAGGTGTCGATCACGACTACCCCATTTGAGAACACATCAATCAAGACGGGGCCAGCCAGGAGAAACAGCTATAAGAGCCGGATGGTGAGGCGGAGCAAGAAATCCAAGAAGAAGGAAAGTCTGGAAAGGTGAGTTAGAGCCGTCCTCTTCATGGGTTTGGTGCACTCCCGCACTGAGCGACATTTACTCCTTGCTTAATGTAAATGCTTGCATATGAGAAGGGTCCATTTCTCTGTGAGAAATGTTGCCCCGTGGTTCACATGTATTTATACATTAGCGTTTATATTCCTTCGTAACAGCATTCTTTTTCATAGTGAAAAGACTTACGTAGTTACACTGTAGAAGAATTTATATTGCTGCTTCTCATGTGTGAGAACCATGAAAAGCCCTTTGCCTTTTCTTAAGCCTCTAGACTTCATTTCAGTTGAGTTGGATTTGAGGAACTGAAACTTCAGGCAGTTTTTAGCATGATATCTGTATTTAATAACGTCCTTTACATTATCTAAAAACAAACAGTTGCTTTTTTTTTTTTTTTTTTTTTTGTGGTACGTGGGCCTCTCACTGTTGTGGCCTCTCCCGTTGCGGAGCACAGACTCCGAACGCGCAGGCCCAGCGGCCATGGCTCACGGGCCCAGCCGCTCTGCGGCATGTGGGACCTTCCCGGACCGGTGCACGAACCCGTGTCCCCTGCATCAGCAGGCGGACTCTCAACCACTGCACCACCAGGGAAGCCCCAGGTGCTATTTTTTAATGCCAGATGTTTGAAGATAACTAGATCTTTAAAGCATCCAAATAAGCCTAGAAATAGAAAGGCTTTGTTTTACTGACTGAAAGCCTAACTTGGCTACACGTTTGCACTGTGAGAGGCACCGTGGGTACCATTTTGTGCCCCATGCAGGCACTAGCAAGGTGTGTGTGTGTGTGTGTTTCTGGTGAGGATGTTTCTTGCCAGGCAGTTGTCTAGATGTGCTCCCTGCACCATGCCACAGCAGCCCTACTTTGCCCACTTGGATTTGGTGTGTTGGATCACATTATGAGGATTTTTGATGATAGAAAAGAAAAATAAGCAAATGAGAAAGGAATGATTATTGACTCCAGGAAAGACAGAGTTATACAAGGAAGGAAAATAGAATTATGGCCGAGCTGTGAACAGTATTTATCACGTAAATAAAGAAAACACCAGCCTTTTTTTTCTAACCAAAAATTTTGGTTTAGCGCTACTAAGAGGAATAGAAACAGGGAAGTGTTTTCGGTTAGAAGGTGGAAGCAGTTGTATAAGAGCTTAATTCTCATTTTTTTGTGGTAGGAAATCAACAGATAATTTCTAAAATCGAAAAACTAAAAAAACAGCATAAGTACATTTCATAGCAATATGCAGACAAATAGGAAAAGAAACAGCTAAAAGACTAGAAAGTGGTTTCTCTGGGGATTGGGAAAAAGACAGAGCAGGGAGTTGCTATTTTTCATTACAAACTATTTGACTTTTTAACCCAAGTACGTGTATTACTGTGATTAAACTTACAAACACACACACACACACACACACACACACACACATACACATTTTGAGATCCTCCTTTTTTTTTTAATGTGAGCTTTATATTTTAATGGTGGTTTAGGTCATATAGAACACACTTGCTTCAAGGGGTAGCAGAGCGTAAACTACCTGGGGATGAAGGAACTCTGTACAGCCACCTGCGCTTCGAAGCCACCTGAAGCTGTGCTCTTAGCTTTCAGATGTGCTCATGGGACACTAACTGCACATTTGCTTGTGCTGCAGCGTGGCGTCTCCTGCCCTGCTGATGTGATAAGCTTCGTTTCACCTTGCTCGGTTTTTCTATGTAAATGTACAGCATGCACAGTCATGAGGAATATTCAAGAGCTCACAATGGAATAAGCACAGCAAACAGCCCCTCAGAGATAAAGCCTCTACCCAGTGTATCACCATCCAAGAATTCTATATCCAAGATGATGGTTTTTCTTCCAGGGATTTACTTTGTATTATCTCTTAATTAATTAAATTGTGTCAGTGTGTTTGGGGCTATGTACTCAGAAGCTTTCAGGCAAAAAACCGTGTCCTCAAAAACCTGACATATAAATAAATGAATGTATATTTATTATATACTTTTCCTATTTTCACAGCTCTTCTTAAAGTGCTTGAAATTAAGAGAAGAGAGCTTCCATTGTGTATTATCAAAACCTCTTCCTTTCTAAGTCATAAAAAAGTTTTGAATATAAAAGTGGGATCCTTCTCTTTAAAAGGATCTGCCGTCATCCTATCACCGTCTCTGGCACAGGGGCGTGTACTGAGTGCACTGGTGCTGTGGGCAGGAGGAGTGGTTTTGAATGTAGAATCTGATCAGTTTTCTTCTGTTTTCACTCTAGGAGAAGATCCCTTTTCAAAAAACTAGCCAAGCAGCCTTCTCCTTTACTCCACACCAGCCGAAGTTTCTCCTGCTTGAACAGATCCCTGTCATCAGGGGAGAGCCTCCCGGGGTCCCCCACTCACAGCTTGTCTCCCCGATCCCCTACTCCCAGCTACCGCTCCACCCCCGACTTCCCATCCGGTGAGTGAGTCTCCTTGCCTCTCAAGACTTGAGGGGTCACCATCTGAGATCCTGGAAGAGAGGCTTATTCCTGCTTAAGGAAAGAAGGTTGAGGTTGTAACTGACAGAGAACAGGATTTATAGGAAGGTCAGAAGATACAGCTGTTCGGTCCATTAAAAAAGACAGGAAGTACTGGGTTAACCCTTGGTGTGGGGAGGTTTATCTAAAAAGCATTTATTCACTAGACTTAGATGCTAAGACAATTTGCTGACCTTTACCTGACCTTATCTAAAACAGCTAGGTCTGGAAGCATGGAAAGCAAAGGGAAAGTGGCCGTTGCTCACAGCATCCTGTTTTCCACCCACAGGTACTAACTCCTCCCAGAGCAGCTCCCCAAGCTCTAGTGCCCCCAACTCCCCAGCAGGGTCAGGACACATCCGGCCCAGCACTCTCCACGGCCTGGCCCCCAAACTCAGCGGGCAGCGATACCGGTCAGGAAGACGTAAGTCAGCGGGCAGCATCCCGCTCTCCCCGCTGGCCCGGACACCCTCTCCAACTCCACAGCCCACCTCCCCTCAGCGGTCACCGTCCCCTCTGTTGGGACATTCACTTGGCAACTCCAAGATCTCTCAAGCCTTTCCCAGCAAAATGCACTCCCCCCCGACCATCGTCAGACACATCGTGAGGCCCAAGAGCGCAGAGCCCCCGCGGTCCCCGCTGCTGAAGCGCGTGCAGTCGGAGGAGAAGCTCTCTCCCTCCTACGGCAGTGACAAGAAGCACCTGTGCTCCCGCAAGCACAGCCTGGAGGTCACCCAGGAGGAGGTGCCGCCGCGGGAGCAGTCCCAGCGGGAGGTGACCTTGCAGAGCCTGGAGGAGAACGTGTGCGACGCGCCTGCCCTCAGCCGGGCCAGGCCTGTGGAGCAAGGCTGCCTGAAACGCCCTGTGTCCCGGAAGCTGGGCCGACAGGAGTCTGTGGACGAGCTGGACCGAGAGAAGTTGAAGGCCAAGGTGGTGGTGAAGAAACCCGACGGGCTCCCAGAGAAACAAGAATCCCGCCAGAAACCCCATGCACTTGGCAATGATGTGGAAAACCTCTCTGCTTTTAGGCTAGAAGACAGAGAGAAGAAAATCTATCCAAAGGCTTCGGAAAGGTCAAATCATTTTGAAAACAAAGCAGCCGCGCAGGAGGCCCAGGCCCCGGGCAGCCTGCTGAAAGATGCTCTCCACAAGCAGGCCAGCGTGCGGGCCAGCGAGGCTGTCACCTCGGAGGGGGCCGCAGCTCCCGGGGACCACAGCCAGGGCACCGGTGACCTCAAACGAGCCTCGGCTCACAGCACCCTCCAAGACGGTCTCTGTCACGCCACCCACAGGCCCACCTCCGGGAAGGGTGAGTACACGGAGAAGTCCCCGCAGGCCAAGGAGGGTCCCCGGTGTGAGAAGTTAGACAGCAAGCTGGCCAACATCGATTACCTCAGAAAGAAGATGTCCCTTGAAGACAAAGATGATGGCCCCTGCCCTGTGCTTAAGCCCAAGATGACACCTGGTGCCCAGGAGGGCCTGCCGGGGAGCGCGGGCCGCCCGGCCGGGGGGCAGCAGGAGGCCCAGCCGGCCTCCGAGAGCCGCGCGCCATTCATCAGCGGCCACGTGGCTCAGCTCAGCACCGTCTCCTTTGTCCCTCTCAAGGCCCTTTCTGGCCGGGTGGACAGCGGAGCGGAGAAGCCGGGCTTAGCTGCTCCAGAGTCGCCTGTCCGGAAAAGCCCCTCCGAGTATAAGCTGGAAGGGCGGTCTGTGTCATGCCTGAAGCCCATCGAGGGCACTTTGGACATTGCTCTTCTGTCTGGACCGCAGGCCTCCAAGACGGAGCTGCCTTCACCAGAGCCTGCCCAGAGCCCCAGCCCAGGCAGTGACGTAGGGCCCCCTGTGCCACAGGCTCCCGCCGGCAGCGTGGGGAGGAAGGGTGAAACTGCGGGTCAGAGGGAGTCCTCCCCTGCCAGCTTCAAGGTGAACAAATCCTACCTGCTCGAGCCTCGGTTCCCACCACCCAGCCGGGGTCTGCAGGGCTCACCGGCGTCACCCCTGCCTGACCCAGAGCTGAAGCTGGACAGGAAGGTTTCCCACGCAGCCAGGACCCCGGTGACCATCGTGGAAAGCCATCCCCAGCGGGGGGAGGGCAGCCCCAGCCAACACCAAGACCACAGGCCCGACATGAAGCTCCTTCCCCTCCTGGGGCAGAACCTCCAAGGTGCTGACCCGTCTAGATTGCGCAGCCCGCTCCCACCTGAAGGTGCCCCCTTGAGGGAGAAGCCTAGCGGGAGGGAGTCGTCCGAAAGGGGCCCTTCCACAGCCAGAAGTGAGCGGTTGGCTTTGAGGGCCGACATCCGCAGAGACCCCTCCAAGGAGCTGTATCCACTAGAAGCTACTAAAACCAGTGACAACTCCAAAACCCTCCCCGCTGTGGGGAGGACCCGCCCAGATGTCTCCACCCAGACCCAGGCCTTGGAGAAAGCATGCGGGCCTTGTGGGAAAACAAACCCCAAAGACGGCCGAGATGAGGTGAGGCCACTGGCCAGAGAAGACCCCTCTTTGCACTCTGCAGCGGCTCCTTGTGAGAGGGAGCTGGTCAAGGGAAGGAGTGGCCCGGAATCGAAGCTGGCATCCGCTTCTGCCAGGTGGTCTCTGGAGCCACCCGGGACAGAGAGTGAGAAGAGTGAAAAGCTCTCCGGTTTCCGATCTGTGCAGAAAGATGGTCCCAAGGAACCAGAAAGGAAAGAACAGCCCCTGCAGAAGCATCACCTCACCAGTAACTCTCAGCCCCTACCTACCACCAAAGAGCTCCCTCGCCTGGCCGCTCCGCAGCATTACACTCAACAAAGCTACCCTGCTGGCTCTCTGCCTGGGAGCAGGCCCTGCGCTACACACTCAATCCTGGGCCTCCAGGACCCTCCCAAGCCCACTGCTGTGCTCTGTGAAAGCAGCAGCCACAAGCCCAGGTCTGGCCCCGACACAGACCCTCCAAAGTCTAAGCACCCAGACCAGCCCCTCTTCTCCCAGAAGCTGAGCATTGAGGCTGCAGTGGGCAAAGAGCCTGGTGCTCAGCCCCCCGGCAGAGAGGGGAAGGGCAGCAGTAAGGGTGTGTCAGAGGAGTTCCCTGCCCTCCCAGGTCCCCAGAACACAGCCCGCGATGTGATTGGCCAGGGAGCAAGTGGGCCCTCAGTCCCCCTACACATGGAATGGGGTCCTCCAGACACCAAGCTGAGACCCACCAGCAGTGGGCATCCCCCAGAGGCACTGGAGAAGCCCGCACATCCACCACGGCAAGGACCCCTAGGGGCCAGTGAGTCGGTGGACCAGAAACTTCCCACTGTAGGGGAAAGGCAGAACCCATCTCCAAAGGCCCCCAAACCATCCACTGTGAAAGATTATCCCCCTCTGTGCAAACAGACAGACAGGAGCCTGAGTCCACCGGCTGCCAGCGCTGACGCCGGGAAGTCTGAAGGCAAGAAATGCACCGAAGCACTTTACTCCCCTGTGGACAGTGGGAAGCCGGGGGCCAGCCTTTCCCCGGTGCAAGGTGAGGCTGGGCCCAAGGGCACGGAGAGGCCGGCAGCAGCCGCCGGGAAGGGCTGGCCGGAGGCCAAGGGGAAAGGGCCCGGTTCCCAGAAGCCACTGACGGAGGCGGGCAAGCCCAGTGGCATGAAACGGTCACCCTCGGCCACGGCGCAGAGCTCTTTCCGCTGCACTGCCCTCCCCGAGAAGTCTCTGAGCTACTCCTCTGGCTTTCCCGAGGCTAGATCAGTAGTTCTAGAGACTTCTACAACCTGCAGCGACACCTTCTCTGCCAAGGCCGGCAGGGCCACAGCTGAGCCCCCAGCCTCCAGCAGCAGGGACCATCGAAAGCCCCTGCCTGGGGGGGATGGCAGAACCCAAATGACAAAAAGCGACTCCTTGCCATCCTTCCACAGCTCAGCCATCACTCTGGAATCCTATCACCCCAACCCAGGCGTGGGGGAGGGCGCCAGCCACCGGGACAGGGTCCTCTCAGGAGCAACCACCGAGGGAGAAACCAAAGGGAAAGAGCCGGCCCCCGCCCAGCCAGCTCAGACTAGGAAGCAGAATGTGGGCAGAGAGGTGACCAAGCCGTTCCCCGCTCCAAGCGCGGAGCGCCCCATCGCCCTTCCTTCTGAGAAGGACTCCGGAGTGCGACAGAGGCGGGGGAAAGAGAGTTTGCGCGGCAGCCCACACAAAAAGGCCTTGTGATGGGGCAGGCCCCCGGCGGGACTGGGGGACCCAGCCTGCGTGTGTAACTGCATCTTGACTACCTTGGAAACCAGCACTGTGGGAACCCCCCCAGGCAGAGCCTGGAG
The DNA here is from genome assembly GCF_039906515.1 of Pseudorca crassidens. Classification (NCBI taxonomy): domain Eukaryota; kingdom Metazoa; phylum Chordata; class Mammalia; order Artiodactyla; family Delphinidae; genus Pseudorca; species Pseudorca crassidens. The sequence goes on from NC_090298.1 coordinate 53,750,543, forward strand.
CCTCACCGAAGAAGGGGGAGAGAAGAAACAGGAAAAGAAGGGACCTTCTTCCAAATGCCTTCCCAATTGGAACCGGTAAACTGTTACCAGATAGTGTTTGTACAAAAAAAATAAAAATAAAAAAACAAAAAGTCTTTTTGGTTGAGGTTGAGGTTGCGGATTGTTGAGGAAAACGATTTTCTCTGTAAATACCTAGCAATGTGTTTGGTTTGGGGGATATAGAGTCGATACTTTGCTGCTGATGGCATCATTTACTACAACTTTTTTTTTAATAAGATTTTCGCTCTACCGTTGATCATAATGCAGTAATGAAGCAAAAGGGTTAAACCTGGGTATATGTAAAAGTATAGATGCACCCATATTCGTGTATATACACATCCACCCACGTGTCTGGTCTGTGGTAGAAAAGAATATTTCAAGGCTACATTTTTTCTACGTTAAAACATTCTAAGTCGAGTTGAAGGTGAAAGAGAGCCCCAAATACACTAGATTGTAAGCCTTCATGTGTATTTTTAACGAGTGATTTTGATAGTACTGTATCTGGCTACCTATACTTCCAGATCTAAAGAACTACTCGAATCACTGCCTTTGGAATCCTCCTCCATCAGAAATGGCCACAACAGATGGAGCTAGCCATTTTCATTTCATTTCATGGTCATCCTAATAGCCATTTTGATCCTGGGCCCAGCTGTCTGAAAGGCCAGTTGTCCTTGTCTGTGGGTGTGTATGTCAACTCCTCACCATAGGTAGAGCAGGGGCTATAAACACACGTCGACTTATTTCTGTTCTTTTGCTTTCCCTTTCTGTTCTCTCGCTTTTCCTTTTCATGCTCTTAAACTCAGGCCTTTATGCTATGAGTCACTAGTCTAAGAAGCACACATTTTATAGTAGTTCTGCACCAGCCCTGCTGTTGAACATAAAGGAAAGTTGCTGGCCGCACACCAATCTGCTAGTACTTAGGTTGAGTCATAAGCATCGGGCATTGGAAGAGGTTTTAAATTTGCTTTTTTGAGGAAAAGTCGGGGGACGGGGTGGGGTTGTGGATTTGGGCATCATAGCATATATTTTAAGGAATAATCAGGACATCAGATACATTTTAATACATAGCTGGGGCCTTATGTTGTAGACGAAGCTTGCTGTTTTTAGCAAGTTCCTGGGTTTCACATTCATTTCTGATGCATCAAGTAGCTCCGTACATTTCATAACATGATCTCTTTATTTGTATGCAAAAAAAAATACTGTATTAATAAAGAGCAGCATTTTTGTAACAAAAAGACTTGTTGGAGCTATTTGGTGCTTGAATGTGACTGTCCTTTTTACTTTTGCTAAGCCTTATTTAAATTTTGTATACCATGGAATATGTAGAATTTGTCCAATCATTTTAGTGCTGAGGGGATCTTTTTGTTTGTTTTTTGTTGCAGTTTTCCTTCCTGGTGGATTGTTTTATATTGTAAGACAGCACTTGCTGACATAAGTACTAAGGCACTAAGAGAAAATACACACAGATAAGTATTTATAAGATGCTTGGGATCCGTAGCAGGATTTTTTGTTTTGTAAGAGAAAAAAAAAAATTACCAAGAAGAAATACTAATCCAGCACCCAACCCCCCTCGGGAGTGTCTTAGTATCTTCAGGCTATAACATTGTTCACCTAAGCACAGCTTCATCTTACAGCCCTGTGGATTATAAATCATTCAGTGAGGCTGTAAGCTCCGCTCCAAAAACAAAGGCGTAACTTAAACTGCTTGCTTGTCCTTCATTGTAAAATGAGTTGGCAATGGCCAAAAAAAAAAGAAAAAAAGTCTCCTCCTTGCTCCGAATTTTTTTCCCATGAGGTTTTAGCCATTCCCCATCACTATGTTTTGAATTGTAGAAGAAACAAATATGTTGAAAGATCTTGAATGGGTTTCAAAAACGGTCTCAACATTTATAATTCATACGTGCATTTGGCGGTTGTCATAACTCGATCCTTCTGCACCCAGACATCTAGACAGGCCTGTCGGGGAGGTAGTTTATGGTTTACAGCCTTTGCTTTTTAACTGTCCACTTTCCTTTAAAGCACAACTAGCTGCTTGTTTACAAATGATATTTTTTAATGTATATTTTGTATAGTGTATTATCATTTTTGCCAAATATGTTTTTGCATTTTGGATGGCTACGGAGTACCTAAGGTTGCATTCATGTAATACCTGTTCGTTGTTGTAAACCTCTCCAGTCAGCTGGTAGAAATTCTCCTGTGTTCTATTTTGGTCGGTCTCCTGTGATTGTAAGATGTGCTCCTCGGTAGTATTCCCAGCTGTAGATTTACCAGCTTCAAAGTTTGTTAGGATCTGTGCAATAAAGTGTTTGCAGTCTTATTTTCTCTAAGAAATTCCCTATGGATGTCATAATTGTTGTATATTGAACAAATATTTATACTTATGCAGTTGCATAACATTGAAATAAAAATTTAGCATGAAAAGATAATGACTATTAAGTTTTTTCCCATATACACACATACATAGCGTCTCTAAAACATTACTGAATGTAACTCTCTTATGGAAAGGATGGTTTTCTGCAGATTCCTTTTGGTGAGTGGAATGGTTTGCTAATTTTTTTTAACCCACACGAACATGTTCCATTCTTTGAGATTAAGTCTTCCTTTAAGTCCTTCCTCTGTTTTCTACCAACCTTCTTCCTTTGCTGCAGAACTTGCCAACTTTCACATCATTCTCACCATTTTCCCTACAGTGTCAGGAAGAAGTGTCCTTTCTCCATGACTCCACCTACTTCAATTCTCCCAAAACCTTGCTCTATCAATTACCATTGTGTTCTCTCATCTTTCTTTTCCTCCCATCCTGTCTCCTCCCTCATAATTAAAAAGCATTAAGACCATCAGGAAGGAAGGAAGCAACCTGACATTTATTGTCTGCCTACTATATGTGTACCCTTAGTACTGGGCAAGATGCTTTTTATCTGCCATCTTATTTGAGCCCCAACATAAGCCTCAAACCAGGTGGTGGTGGCATCCCCATTTTACTGGTGAGCAAATAGGCCCAGACAGGCTATGTGACTTACTTAACATATACCCTGTAAAGAGAGCTCGGATTAGAGCGTGGATTTTTCTGGTTCTAAAGCTCTTGACCTTTCTAAACATTACCAGGTATCATGCAATTGAATTCAAGACCCAGGGCCCTCTGTGAACGATCTACGCCATCTCATTTTCTAAGTTTACATGCAAAAAAAATCATATGGTGCAAAATTACAAACCTGGTGATTGGCGGGAAGCCATGAGCCAAGCAAGCTAATCGTTCTCTGTAATAGGACTCCTTTATTAGTCCTAATTAATTACTAATTAGTCAGTAGGCAATTTCCCTTCTAGATTTTTGGTTCACAACACAAATGTTACGTGAAAAAGTGTAGCTCTGTTAACTGCGGAAATTTGCTTACTTCAGTATAGGCCAGACATTAAGGAATTCAGTGGTAGGGCAGTGCACTCAATTTAATTTCCTTCCTGCCAGTATGTTTTTAACACTTTCCACAAAGTCATTTTGTGTTCTTCCTACCTCCTACCCCAGTTAGTATCGTATGTGTCTCATATATCTAAGAAAGCTGGAAATGACCACAGCTTTGTTGAACCTTGGTTTTATTACTTTCTGTATACTAAACGTCAGTCACTTGGCCCAGGTTCAGGGCCTGAGGTGTGTGGCAGTTCAGACACCTCAGACCCTGTACTGGAAGCATTAGCACCATTCGTCATAAAAAAACATGCAGCAGCATCGCCTGGATTCCTGGGAATCCAAAAGACAAGGTCACCGTCTCTTATCACAGGCTGCCGGTGGGACTGTCAAGCCCAATACTTGGATGCAGGCAATGAAAGAATCTTCTACCGAGACGGACTGAACATCGAGTCTGTTCAGATGTGGGGAAAAGGAAGATCTGTTGCATATGGTTACTAGGAATTGCGCCATGCAGCTTTACAGAAAGTCTCTTAATAGTGTAAAGCTGACAGACTCTAACAGAGTCATCTGATGTTTCACTGAAGCGCTGCCCGGAGAGGGCTGTCAGAACCTGCAGGTGAAGGATGAAGCATTTACAAGGCCTAAAGCAAGCATGCTGCAGCTACTGAGCCTTCGTATGTCAGCTGGCGTCTCCATATCCTCCAGCCCTAACCTGTCTAAATAAAAAATCTTTTGCCTGAAAGTTCTGTCCCTTTGGCATACATATGCTGTGTGAAACAGTACTGGGCTGAAGTGACTTTCCTGGGCTGGAGGCAGTCCTTTGTAGGGACAGAGGGTAGTTCCTGTGGAGGGCCTCCGGTGCGCATCAGTTCAGTGCTACCCAGGAATGCGAGTCCTAGCTCCTCAGCCTATTGCCCCTTTCAAGTGCAGATCCTTAGAACAACTATGGCCCCCTCTGTCCTCAAGGAAAAGGAAAGAGCAACCCAGGAAGCTTGGGCTTGAGCATTTGCATTTGAAATCACAAAGCCTTAGGAAAAGGCTGCTCCTTTCTCAGTACTATCTGTAAATTCTCACTACCTCTTTATTCTTGTGCCTTTGTGAAAACAAAAAACTCTTTAAAAAGAAAAATTCTGATTTTTTTCTTTATTGCACAATACGTGATCAATTGAAGGCAAATTAAAAATACAGAAAAGCAACACAAAATGTTTGAATCACTGCAATTCCCCAGCCACTTTCATTCTTCAATCTATATGGATTTTTATGTTACCAAAAAAAAAAAAAAAAGAAATAATAGTGGGCATGATGTTTGGTAACCTCTTTTGCTTAGTATGAAATCAGAAATATATTTCAATGTCTATCAATATACTTCTGCAATATTATTTATAATGGCCGCATGGCATTTCATGTTAAGGACATGCCGCATTATTTTCTTTCACGCGCACGTGCACAAGTAGAGAAGCTCAGATGCAGATGTTTGAGGTCATCCTACTCTTCAGTTTTTGGCTCATCAACCTTGGCGCCAAGGTTCATGAAACTTATCCCTACACTCCCATCCAGCCTCCTCTCCTACCCCACAGGCAACTTTGTTAATGGTTTGGTTTTGTGTTCTTAAAAAACATGGGTATCATTGTTCTGTATACATGTATTTTTAATTGATAAAAATCATGTTAATATGTCATTTGGGTTGTTTGTTTTTTTTCCATCAAGCTCTACCTGTTGGTTCACAAAATGACTCTCATACATAGAGGACAAGGAGAGACCAAAGAAAGAGACAGTCACTCCAGAGTGGTAGGTGGCAGGTTTAATAAGCAAGGGAACTTACCTATCAGGCTTATCTTGGGCTGCCACAAGACGAGGAGATCTCCGCACCCACCTGCCAGGATCTTAAAGGTTGGTATAGAAACCTTACCGGGGTTCAGTTGTGTATACGGTGCAGATGATCTCAGCAACACCTGGCTCTCTCAAGGCTGCGTCCTGGAAAATGACTCCCACTGTGGGAACACCACACAGGCTTTACAAGGCCAGGGGAGGAGATGAGGAGACTCCAATTGCCCGGGTCCAGCTTTCGGTTCAACTGGCGATCATGTCCTCTCCATGACCTCCTCCAACACTATATGCTTAAGATTCAACTACCTTGCTGTAGCTGTGTCTAATCCACCGCTTCTGGCTACCGTATGATACCCCATGGTGTGCGTCTTACACGTTTTACCTGCCCATTTTCCTAGTGATGAGCTCTCAAATTGCTTTGAACTTCCCCCTCCATAAATAACGCTGTACTGCATATTGTTGTGGAATTGTGAAATTTTGTGATACACACCCAGCTTGGGATTGGTGGGTCACATATTTAATTTGATGAATGTTTGCTTCATGGTCCTAAAATAGCTGCACCAGTCTCCACCCATAAGCAGTGCATTGCAGTTCCTATAATCCTACATCCCACCTACACTATTATCCAGCTTCCTCTTTTTGCCAGACTGATATAAAATTTTATCTCATTTTAACTTGTTTTTCTTTAGTTCCTAGTAGTATCAGCATGTTTATGTTGTTATCCCACCCAAGAACGTAGAATGTCTTTAATCATTTATCTCTTTTTGGACGTTTAGGTTGTTTCCAAAGACAGGAGAAAGAGAAAAAGGGTCTCCCAAGCTGTTTAGAAAGCCCATGAACCGACATAAATGGAGACGGGGAAGACAGATGAATGCTCAGGTGACCCGCTGTCTTCCACTTACCTTTGTAGGATCTAGTACCGTGTCTCGAACAGCCAAATGTTTAGAGAATATTCTCTAAAGATGGGGGGAGGGGTGGCGAGAGGTGAATGTTCAATGCAGTTCACTGTTTAATCTTTCATGAGCAATAATGGCTTTTAGAAACCAAATTTAAGAATAATAGATTAGTCCTTTCCTTTTTCAAGACCCACAGTATTCCATAAGTGATTTCAAGTTGTCAACAGCTGGGATGGAGTGGGGGTAGGTGGGAGAGCAGGGTAGTTGAGGGGCAGAGGCTGTGGCCTGGCAGTGACGGCAGAAGAGACTAATGAGCTGCTTGCCCAGATGTCTCACCCTTGGATTGGAAGGCTCCTTAACACTTTTTTCCCATTTTGTTCGGAAATTTCCTCTTACAGGATATGGCGTAGTTTTTCAGCTCATTTGACTCATGGAGCCTAACACAGGTTTCTGTTACTGTTTGATAAAGTTAAGAAAAGGGAAGGACTTTACATGAAATCATTTGGCTGGGAGTCCAAGGCCAACCCTAATCTAACAGAATCCCAGTATCCAGAGGTGGGGCACAGGAATCTGGTAAAGAATTCCCCAGATGGGGCTTCCCTGGTGGCACAGTGGTTGAGCGTCCGCCTGCCGATGCAGAGGACACGGCTTCGTGCCCCGGTCCGGGAAGATCCCACGTGCCGCGGAGCGGCTGGGCCCGTGAGCCATGGCCGCTGAGCCTGCGCGTCCGGAGCCTGTGCTCCGCAACGGGAGAGGCCACAACAGTGAGAGGCCCGCGTACCGCAAAAAAAAAAAAAAAGAATTCCCCAGATGATTCTGCTGATAAACCAGTATCCGGGAGCTCTGGGAGAAACACTGGGCTGCTGATTCCTCTGCAGCCTTCAGACTGACTCCTGCCACACCAGGCATCCTAGTTCTTGATGTATCGGGCAATTGATTCGAACTCAACACCCAGGACTACCCCATCGTGACTTGCGTAGAACTAACTGCATCCTCTCTTGCTGTAATTCAAGTTAATTTTCTCTTTAACATTCAGGGCAGATAGAAAGCAATGTCAGCCACCCCTCTTGCCTGCTACACTAATATATGAAAACATTATAGTCATTTATTTCATGCTTTTGTAAACTTCAAAACTGTAAGCGGCACTTACTGGGGAATTAGATGGGTAGAAATAAAATGACAGTTTCCTGCCCTGAAATTTTACGTGGATACATAGATAATGGCTGTGTTTGGGTCTGTGCTGCGTTCAGTTAACAGAGATGGCTGCTGGCACAGGGGAAATGTAAAACGTGCTCCCAGACTGTGGGAGTTGCAGCTCATGCAGAGAGTCCCCTGTGATGGGGGCCAAGTCGGTTTTTATGGACTTCAACGCTATTTGCTTCAGGACACTTTGAAATGCAGGGTCAGCTCACTGAGCTACAATATGCAATAATAACATGTTTTTATAGGAGTAGCTTGTCATAGCAGCCACAACATGGGATACATAAAACCAATGAACACACCATGTCTGCAGAGTCTATCCTAGTAACCAGGATAAAGCAATAAAACTGACAGCAGCCATCAAAAACTCCCTTTCTGACTTTGTAGGGTGAATTGACTGTTGCTTAAAACAGAGGAGCTGTCACAAAGCCCTAGATAGATCAGTGCTCAGTTATGGAGTAGCACATGGCATTGCATGGAAGGGGCCTGATACATGAAAGCAAGATGGGCAATTACATATTGCTAGAGCTTGGGTCCCTACGGTCTTTAGTGCAATGCAATCCGCATCAGAGATGCTCTACAGGAAGTTTTTGTTTTTCCAAGTTACACATTAAATATTATGGAGGACAGTGTGGGTAGGGAGTGGTAGGTCAGCAATTTGCATTTCCTATCTGCAGCTTAAATCCTTAAGGCAGAAAGGAGCTTAAGTTTGTTAGAAGGCACAGGGAACTCAGTGGGTTGGTGCTATCAGACTGGATTCTTTTTTTTTTTTCTTTTTTAATAAATAAATTTATTTATTTACTTATGCTGCATGTGGACTTTCTCTAGTTGCAGCAAGCAGGGGCTACTCTTCATTGCAGTGCACGGGCTTCTCATTGCGGTGGCTTCTCTTGTTGCAGAGCACAGGCTCTAAGTGCACGGGATTCAGTAGTTGTGGCACATGGGCTTCAGTAGTTGTGGCTCACAGGCTCTAGAGTGCAGGCTCAGTAGTTGTGGTGCACGGGCTTAGTTGCTCCATGGCATGTGGGATCTTCCCGGACCAGGGCTCGAACCCATGTCCCCTGCATTGGCAGGCAGATTCTTAACCAATACGCCACCAGGGAAGTCCCAGACTGGATTCCCTTGAGAGTGTGGACTTCTATACTCTCTGATAGGATTGAAGGAAGAAAGGAGGGAAGTAAAGAGGGAGAGAAAGAGTTAAGGAATGAAGGAAGGGAAGAAACAGCAAAGAAAGAAAAAGGAAAGAGAAAAAGAAAAGGGAAGGAGGGACCAGTGAGCATGGTTTTGGCATCTTCAGGTCACCAGCAGGAATATCTCCCAAAGTTTCCAGAGCTGATCATCGAATTTGCTACAAGCAAATGAACAAAATCAACAAAACGAAGTAACTGTGTGTCCTGCTACGTTCCTGCCTGAGTTCCCCAAGGTGAATGCTTCCTGCACCACGAGAGTGGGCCACATGGGTGGCATCGAGTCAGAGGGAGGTGTGCTCTCTGACTTGGGCGGGTTGGCTGCCTGCCTTCAGAAGGGTCCCTAGAATGAGGGGCCTTTCCTGTAGCAACAGTTAGGAAGCTTCCTAGAAGAGCACCTGCTCGGCACAGGCCACAGCAGCTGTGCCCACTTCTGCATTAGGTCCCTTCTGAGCCCAAAACTCAGGGGAAAAGGCCTTGGTCACTGCTAGACTCAGAGCCAATAACAACCCAGCAGTGGCTCGGACTGGCCTTCTCAGAGTGATGCCCTGCCATCCTAGGCCTAGGGAAGGAACGAAGGTGGCTGAAGGGGTGTGTCATGATGTCCTCATATTTCCAGGCACTTTCTTTCTCCCTTTAACACACAGCCTTAGATGACTGCCTTACTAAGTCTCCCTCAGGAAAGCTGAAGAAAACTCCCTTCCCAGCCACCTGTTTTCCCAGATGCTGGTATTCAAGATAATTAAAGCAGCTGATCGTGTGATGTTTCATTTCATTAGTAGAGTGTGTTCTGCTTGCCATCTCTCACCAGGCCCAGGCCACCTAGCGCTCAGAGGGCTTTGGTACCCATTCATCTCTGCCACCCCTCCTGGCTTTGAAGGAAGGATGCCTTTGAGCCCAGGAGTTGGGAGTTAGATGAGGATGAGGGAACAAGGTGTAAAATCTTGAATACTTCTTTCTGTTTCCAGAAACTAAAGGGGAAGGAGATGGGACATTTTGGAGTAGAACTGAGGTAATGTGCCTGCTAATTGGCCTTCAGTAAACTGCTGCCTGGGTTAGCTGGGAAGCCCCACTTCTTAACGGTCCTCAAGGCAGGGACAGGGTGAGGTGAGTGAGGCACCCACCCTGGGCGCCAAAAACTCAGTAACAAAGAAGAATAGTATTTTAATGCAACATCAGGATATCAAAACTAATGTAAAGTATCCACAAGGAACAAAAATACCAAAATTTTAAACAAAGGCAGGACGGCTACTCGTGATTTTCCTTTTGCCTCAGGTTCTAATATGGTTCCGCGTGGTGCTGTTGTGGATCCTGGCTATGTTTAAAAACTTTTGATGTTTATCACGGACATTTTTTTGCATTAATTTAAAGTTTTAAAAGGAACTTTTTTGCCTGATTACTGAGTTTTTTGGTTCCCCCTTAAATTTTGCACCCAAATCAAGTGCCTCATTCCCCTTACCCCAGCCCCCCGTCTTGTGTCCTTAACCAAGAACATCTGGGAAAACTTAGGCTCCTGTGCAGTATTACACGAAAAAATCCCCTAAGACTGGCAGAGCATTTGCAGTGAAGGTTTATGGCTTTCCTTCACTATTCCTTTGTCTTTCCTGCTTTTCCTGGGGGTACAGAGGTAAAGAGCTGGTCCCCAAGTTTCTACTCTGTTCCACTAATATGCCCTCAACCAAAGGGCTAATCAATTCTCATTGGTTGTTAATCAATTTTTACTTTGGTATCCAATCAGAATTTTATAACTATAAGCTACTATCTCTAGCCTAAAATGGGTTATTCAGCTTAATCCAGGCCTTATAAATGCAACACCTGAGTACAAGAGCTCAACTCTCTTGTCTGCCAATGCAGATTTCAGAAGATCAAGCCCTGCATGGGTGTCACCCTTTGGACCTTGAGAAGAAGGCCTAAGTCATTACACTGCCAGCTTCCCTGTTCTCTATCTGCATTTAATGATTTTGTCCCCTCTCTGTTGCTGGTATAATCTTTGCAATACCCCCAGCCTCAACAGAAACTACTGCTCACTAAGGCAGCTTACTGTGTTCCCAGTGGTGAGTGTGCCGGGATGCTTTCTTTCCTCCACTAGTTTTTCATTGTAAATGTGCTATCTCAGTTGCTGTCCCCGGTGAATAGGCTTTAGAGAGCTGGCCTGGGAACCAAACCACCATTTATCTCACGGTTCCTGTGAGAAAGAAGCTTCTAAGGACCAGACATTCAAATGAGAAGAGCGTTTGGACCGCAGCCCACCTGTAAGTTAGGATCTGTAACATAATGAGAGCGAGAACACCAGGTAGGTAGAAAAAGTCTCCTTGGTTCTGAAGTGAGGGTGGCCAATGTGCAAAACTCCTAAACCCTGGGGGAGGGGCATCCTGGCACGGGTGTCTTTTTTTTTTTTTTTTCTTGGAGCTATTTGCACTGCAGAGGCATTGTAGAATCCTTGGAGAAGTAAGGATTAAGGAGGTTAATGCAGTCAATTTGATGGCAAGATTCATTTTTCAACCTCTTCTTTTAAATTCTTTGTTTTCTCTTTGTCATTTAAAATAAGCTTTGAGACTTTATCTCCAACTTGTTTCCCAAATGGCTACATTACTGAGAACTCAGACCCAAGCACAATGCCCGAGCTGTGGGGGAGAGAGCTGGGGAGCTGGGGTCCTTGGCACTGCCAAGCTGTGGGAGTTGATGACCTCCTTTTAGGGTCAAGGTGGGAGGTGCTTCAAAGGATGCTCATGAATGGAAGTGATGGCGTCCTAGTAGGTTACTCTCCTGGCCCTTCCCTGCCATGGGTCCTCCTCAACTTCTAGCCACCTTCCGTGTGAGGAAAAGGCTCTGTGTCTCTCACAGCTGCATCTGGCCCTCTGGCCCTAGTCAGTTTACCTTCCCAGGAGACTTACTAGTTCTGGGATTCAGCAAAGCACAGGGAATCCCTACCCAGCTCCAGGAACCCATCTGAAAAGTCTGGTCACTAACAAACAACAGTTCCTTTACTGAGGGCAATTTTGCTAAACATCTTTATTTTCTATCTCTAGAAATCTTCAGCACTAAATGTGCTGGTATTTCCACCTAAGAAGAAATTTAACTGAAAATATGAGCAGAACGATGAGCAGGAATACAAATACGACAAGAAAGAAAATGCCCATACCCGTCATCCCACAGGACAGTTTGACATCAGACAGCTTAACTCCCCTTAAAGGTGGGGGATTTGCACACACGGTCTCCTCCGAGCCCTCGAGTTTATGCAGGTTTTCTTTGTACCATGTTATGAAATGGATATTTGAGCAAGTGCAGTCCAGGGGATTGTGACTTAAATTAATGGTGCTCTGCTGAGACAAGGTGGGGAGGAGATGGGATGGGATGATGCGAATGTTATTGGCGGCCAGATTGAGGTAGATCCCCTTAAGAGGGCTAAGAGCATCCATGCTATCGCCTGTCAGGCTGTTGTGGCTTAAGTCTAAGTGGCTCATTTTCCCAAGGCCGTGGAATGCTTGCTGGTCTATGGAGAGGAGCTCACAAGAGGATAAAATCAGAATCTCCAAGCTACTCACTGTCTGAAGTAGGTTGGTCTTTGAGAGGCTCCCATCTTGAAAGTGATTCCCCTGTACATTCAGATGCCGGAGATCCAGCAGGCCTTCTAGAAGGTGCCGATTGCTAGTATCAAGGAGGCAGTGAGAGAGATTCAGAACCCGCAGGAGATGGAGGTTTTGGAAAGGACTTTGTGAAGGCTTAACATGCAGGTGGGTAAAGGCCAAATCCAGTAGTTCTAGCCAAGGACATTCTTTGAACGCCTGATCCTCGAGACCAAGGGGCTCATTGTAGCTCAGGTTTAAGTACTGCAAGTGGGGCAGGTTTTTGAGTTGCAGATTGCAACAGTCAGAAGCCTCAATATCACTGTGACTTAAATCAAGTTTCTGAAGATTTTCTAGTTTTTCCAAACACCTGACACCGAGGTCAAGTTTCTTCCTGTTGCCTTTGACAGAGAGGTCTGTAAGGGATGGGAAACTGGCAGCATTGATTTGACACAATTGGTCAAAACTATTTGCATTGAGAACTAATTTCTTGAGAGAGTTCATACCCTCAATTCCAGAGGGTAATCCTTTCAAGTGAGTTGCCGTCAGATCCAACTCCTGGAGTCGAGTGAAGCACCGAAATGTAGAAGGTGAGAAGCCACCGAAATGGTGCTTTTGTAGGTTGATGCTCTCAACAGCCATGTCACAAAGTCCCTCAAATGTGGCTGAAGTGAGGTCTTGGTCATCAGTGTCCTCAAATGTCCCCAGCCAAAGAGACTGAATAGTAGAGTTCTGTAGACCTTTCAATATAACAGACAAGTTGAGAGACCCTCCAAATTTCAAACTTTGAAAGATTTTTGAATTGAAAGCCCCAGGCTCAATGCCTTTAATGTCATTGCCATTGAAGTTAAGGCTTAGGTTCGTGGCCTGTTGCAGAGCGTTTATGTCTTTACTAGAGATGTAGTGTATAGCATTATTCTGAAAATCCAGGACTTTCAGATTCTGTGTTGGGAAGTTTTCTGGGAGATTAATGGAGGAAATACAGTTGCTTCCAAGATGCAAACTTTCCAAGTTTTCCAGGTTGTGCGCTGGGATAAACTCAAGACTGGATATTCCTGTTTGGGTTAAGAAAAGATGCTTCAGCAACTTGGGCCCGGTAAGTGATGTTTCTGCCATGAATATCAGGGGATTTCCAGTTAACACAATGGTGTTCAGTTGATGATGGTTTTGAAAAGTATCTTCATGTACCCAGTTAATCTGGCACCTTAAAAAGATAACAGTATTTAATAAGAATTAATTAGGGAAAAGAAAAAAATTCTGTCACAGTGACCTATAGTAACAAAGCCATCTTTTGTGTATAGTAAAAACAGTGTACGTTATTATTCAAAGTAAAACATAATAAACTTTCTTCAGTACCCACAGATGGCCTGTTGAGTTAATGACTAGCCTCAGATCTGAACACTCTGATTTAGAATTTTTTTCCAGATATTTTAGATTGAACTCTCAGAGGTTTGTGTTTGGAACAGTTTAGTGGTTTGATTGTAGGCAAAATCAAACTATTATTTACTGTTATAAGTGATATAAAATATGTCTTATATACTACATAATATATAACATATGCTATGTAAAGTATGAATCTGTGTCATCCTGGGCAAGTCACAACTTTTTTCAACCTCAGTTTTTTCTTCTCTAAATTATAGCAACGATGATTACTTTGTAGAATGGTTGTGATTCAAATGGTATATATGAAAATGCCCCATAGAAATATGGAACACTAGAGGTTCAGAGAAACCCATCCTGATAGTACACTTAAAAATACTGGATTACACACACACACACACACACACACACACACACACACACACACACAGCTCCCCTGAAGGTCAGTAAGGGAATTACTTAGAAATGCATTGTCAAAGGGAAGCTTGAATCCATAGAACCAAGGAAGTTCTGGAGCTAGTTTTGTCATATCTGTCAATACTTGCCAATCCCTAGTGGCCTAGAGCCTGGGTGTTAATGAGCCACATGGACCAGTGTCAGGAGACAAACTTGGGGACAGGATAGGAGGTCTTATCAAAACCTGCAAACTACCAAGACCCTCAAAGGATCCTTTCAGTGGGTGAACTTAAAAAAGAAAACTCACAGAGGGAGACTTCTAGGATATGCTTTTGTCTTGGCCTTGGCTCTGGGTAGAACAGCAACAACAAGAACAACAAGAAAAGTCTCCTCTGAGATCCTTTAACCAGAAGCTTCCACCTATGAGAACTGTAGCCTGAATTTATGCTACCTCTGTGGACTTCCCCAAAGAAACCCAAGTGGAAAATTTAGCTTAAAGCAGTTGCAGGATGGTAGTGACTTTAGGTAACTAGCAGAAGTAAAGAGAAACCTTTTCTGGAGTCATGTACTTACTGAATTTTTTATAAGAAGAACTTTCAAATTTACATAAAAGTAAAGAGAATAGTACGATGAACTTCCATATATCTTTCACACAAATGCAACAATTCTCACATTTTTGCCACATCTGCTTCTTTGCTTCATCTATACCTACTTCCCTCTCCTAAATTATTTTATGTCAAATCCTAGGTGTCCATACATATTTCAGTATGCATCTCCAAAAAAAAGGCTTATTTTCCATAGCCATGATGCCATTGTCACACATGAAAATATTAGTAATTCATTGGTATTATCTAGTTCCAGGAAAACATTTTAAACAAAGATTTACACAAAGTTCCACATGATAAGTGAGCTCAAAATAAAATTCAATAAACACATAAGGAAAACACATTAGCTTAAGTCAGCCAAAAAAAAAAGTTCTACAGAATCAGATTTTAAAAGGTAGCAGATGCCAGAGTTATCAGATATATCGGATAATGTGTATGTATATATATATCATATATATGTGATATATAAAGAATATATTACATAGCTGATATGTACTGAATATTATCAGAACATATAATAAATATGCTTTCGTCAAACATATGTTTGATATGTTTAAAGGTAACACCAAGAACCAAAAGTATGATGAAGGAAAAAATATTAAAACTGATCTCATATATTTGTAAAATGAAAAATCAGTGAAACTTATTGAAATGGGAGAAGTTAATAATTGAAATTATAAGCCAATGGATAGTTTATACAGGAGATTAAACACAGTTGAAGAGGATATTAATGGACTAGGAGTAAATATGAGAAAATTACCTAGAATGTAGTCCAAAAAACAAAGAGTTGGAAAACAAGAAAGAGAGATTAAGATATATAAAGGACAGATAAGAGGATGCAGTATAAGTCTCACCAGAGATCCAAAGGAGATACAGGAGTGAATGGGGGCAAACCGGAGTTCAAATTGATAGTGGCTAGAATATTTTAGAATTGATGAACGACGCCAATCTCAGATTCAAGGAGCCTGACGATCTACACAGTGCATCACTGTGATATTACAGAATTCCAAGGACAAAGCGAAGCTATTGGAAATGTCCAGAGAAGAAAAGACAGATTGCCAACATGCGAAAAATAACTAGACAGATAGATGACCTCCCAACAGCAACAGTGGGAGACTGGAATGATAGCCTCAAAGGGCCAAGAAAAAAACAACTGTCCACCTAGAATCATATGCCAGAAAATGCTATCTTTCAAGAATCCGAGTGAAATAAAGATATCTTCAGAAAAACAAAAACTGAGGGAGTTGACTGCTAACAGACACTCACTAAAGAAATGTCTAAGGAGGTGCTTTAGGAGAAAGGAAAATGATTCCAGAGAGGAAGATCTGAAAAGCAAGACAGAAGAATGAGAAAAGGGGATAGAAAGCAAGTTGGTAAAGCTAAGGACACCACGACTGTGTTAAGTAATAAAAACAGTGCCTCATGTGTCCAGATAACAGGTGGGGAGGGGAGCAGAGGAGGAGGTTTTAGAAAGTATGAGGTCCTATTTTTATCACTTTTTCAAAATAGCAGTAGAGGAAACTAAAAGTCCTTCAGCTACAAAAGCTATCCTGGCCCAACACTTCTTAAACATGTGGTCAAACTCATCTCATCTGACAATGAGAAATGATAAAGGAGAGGGAAAGTAAATTTCTTTGTGGCAACACTAGGTAGGTAACAGAAAGATCTGAAAGGGCAAGGCTTTCTCTCAATTGTATCTAACGGAGTCTTAGCTGGGAGGTAGCCTAGGGTTATTTGGGGGACTCTGGACTGGGAGTCAGGAGAGCAGAGTCCCAGTTTCCTTCCCTTGTGACCTTAAGCAACCTCATAAAATCTCCTTGAACCTCTGTTTTCCCATCTAACACAAGTGGGATGGCAGTATGTACCATACCTACCTCCCAGTGGTTGTTATGCAGATGTGAACGTACAGGTCTATGTATGTGAATACTCTCCTGCTCTGTAGAAGCTTAAGTTGAAGGACCAAAGTAGAATAAGTAGAGCTGCTGCAAGGGGTGCAGACCTCATCCACATACGGAGCCCTTTCCCCCATTACACACACACACACACACACACACACACACCAGCTGCATTTCCCTTTCACTCTCTTCCCTTATTTTCTTATGATACTTCTGCCTGCTGGTTCACAAGCACTGGTTCAGCATTTAGAATCCTAATTCTGCCTCTGAAACCAAATAATGGAACTCTTTTTTACCAACTTTCACGAAAAAATTAGTAGATGGCATGTATTTCTCCTCTAATTTTTTTCTTAAAATGTCACACCCATTAATAGTCAACTATGTTAAAATATACTATGATGTGGCATCTGATCTAGTAGAAGATTTATTTTCAGTTTTGTTATTGATATTCCTTAGAACTTCATAAACAGCACTGCTGACACAATCTAGTTTGAGAACAAGCCACTTTCCTCTCCATTGATTGGTGCTTATTTAAATTATATTTTACGTGTATAAAAATATTTCATGGGAAAGGGTAAACATGCAGAATAAGCATGTTGTCCCTGTGCCCCAAAAGAAGGTCGTGGAAACAATTTGAATGCAAGTTGTGTTTTGACCTAAGTAGAACATCAAGCACAGGCAAAGAACTCAGATACATACCTGGTCAAATCCAAGAAGATAAGATTTATGAGTCTGCTGAAGGTTATATTTTGAATTGCAGGCAAGAAGTTAAAGCCGAATTCCAAAAATTCTGTTGTATTTGGTAGAGTGTCAGGAATCTCTCTGAGACCTAAATTTTCACAGTTATATGTCTTGTTGGCTTCTTTCTGATGAGAGAAACAATGTAAATTAATATCAGACAGTATATGGTATATGGTTGACTATCTAGCAGAATTACATATTTTATCCTTTGAGCAGCAGTCTTACTTCTAGGAATCTTCACCAAATATAATACTTGGAAAAACACAAAACGACTTATGCATAACATTATTCATTTTAGTATTTTTTTACAATAGCAAATATTGGCAATAATCAGATTATCCATCCACATAGGACCACTTGAACAAAATATGGTGTATTCACTGAATGGAACCCTGTGTAGCTGAAAAAAGGATAAGCATGATCTCCATAAACTGATAATGGAGTGATATACAGGTTTATTGTAAGGTGAAAAAAGCAAGGTGCAGAACGTCTATTAGTATATATTGTATATTGTATATGGTATACAGCATGCTACCTTTTGTGTAAGGAAGGTATGTGTGTATTTTCCTACATTTACAAGAAGAAACCATGGGGAAAAACCGCAAACTGGTTATATTTAAGGGAAAGGAAGGAACCAGATGGAGGAGCGGGGATGAAAACAAGGCTTCCCTGAGCGCAATTTTATAGTTTTGATTTTGGATGCATGGCAGTGTTTCCTTTCACTTTGAAACAAACAAATCAACTCTAGATTAGCTTCGACAAAAGAATACGATCGGATATTACATTCTTTGTGATGTGATGCAGTATGAAGTACACAGCACCGCCTATGAAGTATTGCCAAAAAAATTTAACCTTAAATCCAATCAAGACTTTAGGCCTAACTTTCAGTCTATACGTGATTTGGGGGATTTCAGGTAAACAGCACCACAAGGTAGCAGTCAGCCAAAGGCAGAAGGTGGAGCATTCCATAGCATGACTGACTTCATTTTATCAGCATGTGAATGATGTTTGGCGGAAGTGGAGAGCAAGGGAGTGAGATGAGAGAGGAGGCTGCTCTTATAAAAAGAGACAGATACGAAAGCTACTTCAGAGACATGACCAAAAGATAATAGAATAGCCCTTCTTTTCTAAATTTTTTATTGAAGTATAATTGACTTACAATGTCATGTTAGTTTCTGGTGTACATCAAAGTGATTCAGTTATACATATATGTATGTGTGTATATATATTATATATATATATATTCTTTTTCATATTCTTTTCCATTATGTTTTATCACAGGGTATTGAATATAGTTCCCTGTGCTATACAGTAGGACCTTGTTGTTTATCTGTTTTATATAAAATAGTTTGCATCGGCTAATCTCAAACTCCCACTCTAATCCTCCCTCACCGCTACTCCCTTGGCAACCACAAGTCTATTCTCTATGTCTGTGAGTCTGTTTCTGTTTTGTAAATAAGTTCATTTGTGCTGTATTCTAGATTCCATGTATAAGTGAAATCAATGGTATTCGTCTTCTTCTTTAAGACCTACCTAGTATGATAATCTCTAGGGTCCATCCATGTTACTGCAAATGGAATTATTTCATTCTTTTTTATGGCTGAGTAGTATTCCATTATATATATATATATATATATATATATATATATATATATATATATACTACATCTTCTTTATCTATTCATCTGTTGATGGACATTTATGTTGCTTCCATGTCTTGGCTATTGTAAATAGTGCTGCAATGAATATTGGAGTGCAGGTGTCTTTTCAAATTATAGTTTTGTCTGTATATATGCCCAGGAGTGGGATTTCTGGATCATATGACATAGAGTAGCCCTTCTTTAGATGCTGATTCAAATAAAGCATTTGGGAAAAGACATTTTATCAGGGAACTTTGAATGAGGACAGGATATTAGAGAATACTAAGAAACTGTGAATTTTGTTAATAATAATGACCTTGCCGTTATGTAGGAGAAATGTTCTTATTTTGAGTTGCATTTTGAAGCATTTAGAGGCAAAATGACATGATGCTTGGGATTTGCTTTAAAATACTTTGGCAAGAAAGGAAGGAGTGGATAGCAGAAATCAGTGGGCAAAACGTTGATGGTTGTTGAATGTGGAGTGATGCACGCAAGGTTCCCTGTAACTAAGTGCTTTTGTACATATTTAGAAATTTTCTTAATACAACCTCTTTTAAAAAGAACTAGCAGCATGGCACAGATCTTAGGTCATAGGTCTTGTAATCTTGAAGAATGACTGAGTTTTAAATCTCTGGAACTGTAGGCTGCTGATACCAGACCTAACATTTGGGCACAGCCCTGCACATAAATTCACAGGACTTCCTCATTCTGAGTCCCCAGGAGAGTCAAGTGTTCTGACGTCTGTTGTTTACTGCTTGCTAGAAGTGCAAACTCAAGTTATAGATCTTGGACTAACTAGGTAACAATGGGAAGGGGTTAGTTAGAAGCCTATAGAATTGTGGGCTCATAATTTATCTGGATGATGCCTTAGGGTAAAGGATCGTGGGGCAGGTATGAAGGTCTGTTGGGGTATGTTTTGCATGGGGAGGCTCCAGGGAAGGAAAGAAATGATCTCCAAGAAAAGTACACTTGGGGATACAAAGAAGAAAGACATCCCAGAACCATAGGCCATCTCTCAGCTCATCTCAGGCTCCATGTGATTTCATCCAACCTTTCAGGCCCTGCTTTCTCTGTGCCACACAGGGGTCTCACTAGATGCCCCACTGAGACTGCCCTGGACTGGGAAAGACCTGCCCCATGAAAGTCTAAATCAGCAGCTGTCCTCATCCTGAGTTGCAAACAGGTCTGCTTAGTTAGAAACAGAAGATGGCACACATCCGCCTTTGCTCTGAAGTGTGACATTTTAGAGGTGTTGCTAATTTAACTGCTTTTTCCTTTATTCACTCCAACTTCTGATTAGTTGGGCACTTTTTTGTAGGTACAGTGAGCATGCTCATTTACAGGAAATCACTGGTTTCCTTCTCTATTGTGACAATATTAAGAAAGTCACTGATGTCATTGCCACATAAGAAAGTCATTGCCACATTTATATTTTCTTGTAATCCATAATTCTTTCGTGGACCCAAAGCCCTTCAGGCACTGCCACAAATCTACATAATGCCCTTGAAATGCACACTTTGCATTTAAAACATATTTGATTGACTGGTGGGGGAAAACACATGCTGCTAGACCCCTCTTTGGTCCCCCTGAACATGGAAGACCTAGAGAGAAGATGTATGTGCAGCTGCTAAGGTCTGGATTAGCTTTGAGGAGACATTTTTCTTTTCTGGTCTCCACTGGCATAGCTGATGTCATATATACGTGGACAAAGGGGGCATTTTCTCAATTCATCTCACTCTATTCTGGTCCGTTAGCAAAAGACTCGACGTTGGCAATTCCCTCCTTTTCCAGAATATAATGTGCCCGTGAGAACTAAATTGTATGCTTTACTAAGCACTTCACTGCATTAATGTGATTCCCAAAGTTGGAATGGAGTACTAGCTCTCCTGAGCCAGTGGCCTGAGGGAGCGCCTAGCAAATGGAAAGGAATAGCTCAGTTTCAACCCAGTGAAAACCCAAGAACCAGTGCATGACACTTCCCGGGAGTACTGAGAAGTCCACCACCACGAGCCAGGGTCGTAACACTCAATAATCTCTAGTTACATAAACTGCAATGAACTATCTGCCCTTGATTCCTAAAAAAAGACGCAAATGACAAGAACTGCAGCTCGTAAGAAAATTTGAAAACCAAACACATTTCAGAGACTGTTCTGGGCTCTTGTGCCACGGCTTTCACAGCCACACTCCCGTACAATCACTGCATCTCATTTCCGTGTCTCTTTTGTCTCCTGTAATCTGAAATGATTCTTCAGCCTTTCCTGGTCTCTCCTGGCATTGATTAATTTTTTTTAAGAATCCAGGCTCATAGTTTGCAGAATGTTACTCCTTTGGGGTTTGTATGTTTCCTCGTGATTTGATTCAGGTTATACATTGTTCATAGAACTACATCGGTGAGATTGTATCTTATTCACTGTCAGTTTTCACAGCAAAACTTTCTAGGGGTGAGTTCTGATAGCATAGCACAGGATTCCCGGGCAGCAGAATGATAATACAACGGAGCAGGAAAGGACAGGGTGTAAAAGAGGATTGCTGGGTCCTGACTGTGTGGCCACTGCCATTTTGCCCAGGGCTGGGCCAGCTGTGAGGACCATGGGTTCAGTTGCTTTTCTAGGCAGACACCCACCACCGCTTTTGCAGCTCCTGTGGTTTCTCTGAGCCCCACATGACCACTTCTTATAGACCCAGACTTCATCACTAGACCTCAGTCTAGGGTCAGTTTCCAAAGTCACTTTCTCATTCTTCTGCTTTGGCCATTCCATCGCAGAGAGGACCCTTCTGGATGTGAACTTAGGCAGCCAGCAGGGCTGAGACAAAGCCAGCTGGTATTCAGGACAACTGCCCCATGCCCGTCCCTAATCCATGTCATGGGCATTTGCACTGGGACCTGTGCCGGTCACTTCATCTCCAGCTCCGCCTCAGAGCTGTGCCTTTACACAGAGCAGGACTCCCAAGTGCTACATCTTTGTCTGCAATCCCTTTTCCCTCCAGGTATTCATTTGCATTTTTTCAATCAGGATCTTATTTTGCTTCTTTCTGCTGCATCTCTAACCCCCTGCCATTCCACAATATTTTCTCTCCTCACAAGGGCTGAGATCATTTTCTGATTTCAAATTCTCTGAGTTTCACGCAAGTGCTAATCCCACTTGTTGGGATGTCTCCTCTGCACTTGGTACCCACAGAAGCCAGCTCCGCCGGGCACGAGGAGTCTGGGACACTGAACCCCAGCCCTCCCTCGGTGACCACTCCTCTGTCCAGAGATAGCAATTTGACTGAGCCAAATCACAGAGTAATAATGACTCTGAAAATAAAACAAAACACTCCCAAGAGGTCACAGCCCTAAAACTTTGTTGTCAGTCTAACTCCTCCAGGCAAGGGGCACTCCAATTATAAGTGGTTCTTTTTCTGTGTGTCTTGTGGCAGACTGCCCAGGTTCAAATTCCAGCTCTCAACTACCAAGCTGTGTTCTCTGAGCCTCCTTTTTTGCCCAGCTGTAGATCGAGGTTAATAACCCCTGTTGGCAGACCAACTCTGAGGATTAATGAGGTAATAATGTACGTCACTCTCACAAGAAAAGTTAGCATTTCCCTGGATCATCAAAACATCATTGTCATCGTCTAGAGCTATTGGGAAGCCCTTGTATCCATGAACTTGGAGTTCTCTTAAAATAGAGCTCTACTTAAACACTCTCCCCATACCTAGACCCAAAAGACTGTCTCCTACCATGGTTTTAAGGGGACAGAATAGTCAAGGTGAGCCCATTTGAAATGAGGAGGCATGCCTACACTCCCAAGCAATTATTCAAGAGCACATCTAAAATGTTACCTGAGTCCGAATCACAGAACACTGAATTCCAGCTACTCTCTGCATATTGGTCAGCCTCCAAAAACCTGGTCATAGATCTCATTTTGTTACTTATGATAACATACCTACATGAATACACACACAGAGCATTTAATCATGGAAGGTTCTGTGTGGAGTATTTACGAGTGTTCGTTATAATATTTTTAGAAGATTTTAGAATTTGTCAAGGTTTGACATTTTTTTCAAACAAAAAGTTTTATTAAAAAATTCATCCTGACTCTTACCTCACATCGTAGGCAAAAAGCAATTCCAAATGGCCTGTAAATGTACATGTGAAACTTAGAAATAAATACCAAATGATAAAACTTCCAGAAGAAAGCATAGGATAATATCTCCATGGCCTTGCGCTGGCAAAAACTTCTTTTTATTTTTAAGTTATTTATCTATCTATCTGTCATCTGTCTATCTATCTATTTATTTAGGCTGCGCTGAGTCTCCGCTGCTGTGTGTGGGCCTCTCACTGCTGTGGTCTCTCCCGTTGCGGAGCATGGGCTCCAGGCGGGTGGGCCCCATCAGTTGCCGCGCGTGGGCTCAGTAGTTGTGGCTCGCGGGCTCTAGAGCACAGGCTCAGTAGCTGCGGCACGAGGGCCCAGCTGCTCCCCGGCATGTGGGACCCTCCCGGACCAGGGATCGAACCCGCATCCCCTGCATTGGCAGGCGGACCCCCAACCACTGCGCCACCAGGGAAGTCCCGGCAAAAATTTCTTAAACAGAACAGATATGCACTGAAAATAAACAAAGGAACAATGATAAATCAAGCAATATTACAATAAAAGGTTTCTGTTCATCAAAAAATGTCAAGAGAGTGAAAAGGCAAGCCACAGAGTGGGAGAATATATTTGTAATGTGATAAAGAACCTGTATCCAGGATACATGAAGACCACTACAAAAACAAAATACAGACAACGTAAGAGAAAATGGGCCAAAGACTTGAAATAGGCACTTACACACACACACACACACACACAAGGATACATAAATATACTCAATTTAATTATTTATCAGGAAAATTAAAAATCCCAGTGAAATACCGCTATCCATCAGAAGAGCTAATGTTCTTAAACAAACAGTAGCAAATGTCAGTGAGGCTGTAGGGCAGTCAGAACTCATAGCCATTGCTGGTGAGAATAAATGGGTACCAACCCATCGAAAAACTGTTTGGCAATATTTACTGAAGTTAAACATATGTGTGCCCTACGACCAAATACATCTACTCCCTATTATACACCTAATAAATCTTTGTTGACTAAAGACCTAGGTAAGAATATCCAAAGCAGCAACATTCATAATAGGCAAAAAATGGAAAACAATGCAAATGTCCACTAACAGTAGAATGTATACATAAATAGTTTCACTAATAAAACAGAATACCATTCAGTGATTAATGGAGCACATGATGGCCGCACACAACATCATATATAACTATCACGTGTTTGATATTGCGTGGAAGCAGCCAGACACAGAAGGGTACACACTGTATGGTCTCACGTACACAAAATTCAAGAAGAGGCAAAGTCAATTTTTGGTGATATAAGTGAGAGTACTGGATGGTCTTGGGGGCTAGTGACCGGGAGGAGACAGGAGAGGGCTTCTGAGGTGCTGAGAAAGTTCTGTTTCTTGATCTGTGTGCTGCTCACATGGATGTGTTCGCTTGGTGAGAACTCATTGAGCTCTACACTTAGGACTGGTGAGCTTTTCTGTATGTATATTTTACTTCAATAAAAATGTACTGAACTCAAAACAAAACCAAACCCTTGTTTTCAGGATAGGGCCTGATAAATTCATGGTGGTCACATGAACATATATACAGTATGTGTTAATTTTGCTGAAACTGAAGAGGAAGAATGAATGAGGAAAGGAAGACAAGAGGAAGGAGTGGGCAAGCTGGAGTGAATTTCACCTGAAAAAGGGCCAAACTGTTAAATCAAAAGCTTCCTCTCCTACCACTTCTACTTTATCTCACTTTTCTGAAGCAGGACTCTTTGGGGAAGTGGCCATGTGCTGGGAGGTTGGACAAACGCTCCTTCATGCTAGGGAGCAGGTTTGGAGGTCTGCTCTTTGCACTGGGACCCTGTTGACATCTTATGTCCCAACTGGGATTATTTGGGGGAAATTGTTTGCAGAGGAAAACAACCCTCACTTCTTCCTACTATGAACCTTTGAGATCATCTCCCCGCCTGAGCTTTTTGGTTCCTTTTTCACTGTAAAGAAAAACTCCTGCACACCTCGTTGCCCTTTTAAGGCTCAGATAGGACTGCACGCTGAATCTCAACATTTCCAGGTGGTTTAATCTGGACAAAGACAAATAGTTTGGACTCACCTCAGTGCACATTGGATCTGAGGAGGTGGCGACTTTACAGCTGGCAGAAATCAGCACCGCCAACAGGAAGCAGCCGACACGGGGAGCCATCACAGGACCGAGGCAACCCAGCTTGGTAGGGTTAGCTAATGCCTGGAGCTGTGAAATCGAATCAAGCTATGATGGCCTCGATAATCTGGCAGCCAGAGAGTGCTCAGAAGGGTAATCTGAGAACAAGAAATGCTGTTGACGGCTCAGCAGTTGGTGGATTTTTGCTGCAAAAAAGGGGAAGTCCTTTCTGCATAGTACCCATTCTTGCCCAAAATAGCTGAGCACCCAGCCTCAGAATGGCCCAGTGCATTTCCTGGCCAACATGAATCAGTTGCGCAGTTCCTTTTCGCTGGTCACATGGACTCTCGGGGTCATGGTTCCTAGTGACCCTAGGCGAGCTTCAACGGTTTGGCCAGCTCCAACAGCTTCTGGTCCCTTTCCATCGGAGAGGTTGTGGGAGCAGAAGTCTGTCCTCACGGAGGAGGCCACCTTGTTAGCTGGCCTAGGTGAGTGACCAGGAGAGGTGCTGGGGCACGCTGGAAGGGCAGAGCACTCTGTGGGGGGCAGAGGGAAAGTACCCTGCAGTGGCACCTGCTGGAGCTGGGAGCTAGGGCAAGAGGGAGCAGGGTCATCCCAGAAAGGGAGTGGAGCTGCTGCCTTGGCCACCTTCACAGTACCCACTTCTAGTCTTGGTACAGGAGGAGGACAAATCCATCCCTTGACCCCGTGATTCAGGCCTGCTAAAGCGGCTGGAGTGGAATCCCCTCTTGTTCCCTCCCAAGGTGACCCAGGGAAGTAGAGGCCACTTCCATATACAGAGCAGTCTGACTAAGAGAGAGAAGAGTTAAGGGTGCCAGACTTGGCTCTATTTTTTCTTAGAAATACCTTCAAAACAGGATTGCAACTACCCTCATTATGATGCAAGATATGGTAGTGACTAAAGAAAGTTAAAGTTCATGTATTCCTCACTGGGCTGAATTTGGCTACCTCAGACACTGTCTGTTCTCCAGTCCTTTGACATATAGGAGATATTTGGTGTTACTGTCCTCCCATTCCATTTCCAAGAGCCAATTCGTAGCATCAGAGTTCACAATACCTTGAGAGAATAATACTACTACCACTACTGTGTTACAACTACTAATATGATAATTAGAGTAGCTACCATTTATTGAGCACATATTACGTGTCTAAGTAGGTTTTCTTTTGTTTTATAGATATCTCCTTATCATATACTCTATCAAAGAGGTGCTATTATTTCCCCCATTTTATAGATGTAGAAACTGATGCTTAGAGGAATAAATGACCTCTCCGAGACCACACAAGTAGAAGGTGGTAGACTAGGGCTTCAGATCCAGACAGTCTCACTGCAGAGACTGTGCTATTACTCCTGATAGTTTAAGAAAGGATTTTGCCTCCTGAAAAAGCTGAAGAGTGTACGGTGTGAAGAAAGTTCTTCATCTGGGGATTTCAAAGCAGATGCGAAAAAGCAGGGGGTGGTTAGAGAAACTACGTAGTTGGCACTGTGCTAGGGCTACTACAAATAATTAGACTTTTCTGGTCACCCTTAAAACGCCATCCTCATCAACAAAACACCTTCAAAGATGCTTTTGGCGAAACGCCGTCCAAGCAAACCCAGACTGATGGCAACCACCTTGCTTTGAAGAAGACACGCATCACAGTGTCATGGAAGAGTTCTTGAACTGAAAAGAGATCTACTTTGAAGCCTCAGACCCATCATTTACCGACAGAGCAAACCTGGGCAAGTCATTTGACTTTTCTGAGTCTATTTCCCACCTGAATAATAAAACAAGAATTCCAATTCCTGTTTTGCCAACATTGCAGGGTAATTATGAGGATCCAATGGGATCATTTACGTGAAAATACTTTCTTAACCTCAAAGTCCTACATAAATGTGAAGAATGTGAGGCAAAGACTCCTCTGAGTAACCAATTCCAACGTCATGTAAATATCACTCTCAGGAAATTGTCTCCTGCCCCAGAGGCATTCAAAAGGCATATTACTTTCCCTCTTAAACACAGGTTTGATGGCTCAGTTAAGGCCATAAGATTTTGTCATTTTTCTGACGATACACTATCTGCATATTATTTGCATATGTTTGCATAATGGATTCAAAAGACTCACTGCAAGTGTATAAGAGTAAACGAAAATAAATGAATATGAGTGACCTTCTGCCACAGCATTCAAATCAAATATTCAGGGCATAGTACCCTGAAATATGAAATAGATTAAAATTTAAACTATTGCAAACAGATGCGAAGATACGTTGTTGAGTTTGGAGGCAAGAATGAAACCCTTATTTGATTCCAGGTTGTTAAGAATCACATACTCTTAAAGGTCACCCCATCCCAATGATTTTCATGCCTGAATTTTCTCCTCCACACCTCTTACCCCACCCATTTCCATGGACAAAACATACACACTACATTATCTTCCAGTCTTTCCTGAACTGCCTCAGGTGACAGAAAGCTTACTATCTCCCAATGAATTATTTTGGCAAATTTTGACCATTTAAAAGGTTTTATATTATGGTGAACTGCTAAAGTCTTCTCTAACTTCCCCACAATTGTCCTTGTTTCCTCAGGCCAGCAGGACAAGTTCAAGACCTTTTACTACTTGACAGTCCTTAAGGTATTTGAAAATGGTTATTATGTACCTGAACTATCCCCTTTCTAGGTTAAAAATCTCTAGTTCCTTCAGCTGTGTCACAAGTTCATGCATTGTAGTCCCAGACAGTCTCTTTATCTGAATATTTTCCAAATCTCCCAAGAAAGGCACTGACTGAGTTGAATTCTGTTCCTAGCTTTGCCATTAACTAGTTGTGTGTGGCTGTGAAATTTCCTCATCTGCAAAATGATGTAGTTGAACTATTTATAAGGCACTTCATCTAAAAATCCCATTATTGGGGCTTCCCTGGTGGCGCAGTGGTTGAGAGTCCATCTGCCGATGCAGGGGACACGGGTTCGTGCCCCGGTCCGGGAAGATCCCACGTGCCGCGGAGCGGCTGGGCCCGTGAGCCATGGCCGCTGAGCCTGCGCGTCCAGAGCCTGTGCTCCGCAACGGGAGAGGCCACAACGGTGAGAGGCCCGTGTACCGCAAAAAAATAAAAAATAAAAAAAAAATTAAAAATCCCATTATTCTATTTCAAAACAATGATTTCCATTTTACTTATCTAACAGTCATTGGCTTGAGCCAATAAAATAGAGTTACATTGGCTCTTTGTTGACAATCGCTCTTTCTTTACTAATGGAGGTGGTCTTACCCCTTCCACAAATATAAAAAATAGAGAGGTTTGGCTGGAGCTATGGGCATCATATCATGACTGCTGCAATCTTAATTCATTCACAGTGCCATTTAGGGATGGACTGCTGTTACCTGTTACAAGGACTAGGTCTTGCAGAGATACAGAGAGGGAAAGGAGAAGATGAGAAAAGGCACCGGTAACTCATTTATTTCTACAGACTGGTACCCATGTCAGTGGGGAAACAACAGATCTGTGGACCCCAGAAGTTTTTATTAAGTTCAGGTACCCTTATATTACATATTTACATACAAACCCCAAACCATTCTTTGTTGTTGCTGTATTCTGTCTTGTTTTGCACCAGGTTTCCATGCAGTTCATCCCTAGTGTCAGCTGTCACCCATGGGTGACTCCATAGAAACCCCAATTTCATGTCTGGGAGAACTGTGAACTCACTTTCCTGTGTTTCAAGGCGATTATAGCCTGGGGAGCGATGTGAGGTCCTTGGATACCTTGTCTGGCTCTTTATGCCTTTGCTTAGCAATGACCCAACGGCTAGTTTGTTTTCTTCCAAGGGTGTGCAAACCAAAATATGCTTTTGTGACCCAACTTTAGCAAAGAACTAGATGTTTAATATCTGTTGTAGCTTATGGGCACGAGTTGGTATTAAACTGTCCTTTTTTTTTTTTTCTTCTTGTACATTTAGTTTTTGTTCTGCTTTTTGGGTCACGCCTACTTTCCCCACTGACTCCAGACGATTAAATCTACTTGCATCTAAAATGCTACTTTAACTTGAATATTCAAATGCATTTTACGGTCAGTTTTACTCTTTATCGTTATATTTCTCCATATTTGTTTATTTACTTTACCAAATTATTATGACACAAGGTTCAGAGCCATAAAGGCCAGAAGTTGTCCCCACTTCTATCTGAGGGTGTGCTACCTTGTGGGCACACGTAAACAGAGCCCTCAAGCCTGCTTACTGTGCTGTGTAACTGCTGCCTTGCAGCTGATGTCTCTTGTGAGGTCCCCAGGCTAGACAGAGCAAGCGATGCTAACGGGCCTCTGCCACCTGGAGAGGGGACATGGTTCTTCTCATGTCATGCTTGAGTTCAAACTGAGTTGTGTTGACGGCTTCAAGATGCCAGCCTTTATCCTGCTGCTCCAGAACCGGCTCTTTCTCTGCCCTGTGATTGATGGCACTGCTGCCATCACCACCATCAAAGCAGATAGAGTGTCTTCCCATGGCATCACCAGCTCCTCTCCATCACAAAAATACTACGGCCCTTTTCACATCTCAGAGTCCAAGCCTTCTTGGCTTTGTACCCAGGGAAACGGGGGGGTTCTTCCTTAAATTTCCTGCCCCAGGATTTACCCTCTTCCCGAGATGATCGATACTGGAAATATCCATTCCCTGGGGCCCATGTTATAACAATTTAAAATCTCTCTGATTTGGGACATTTCCCCAAAACTAGGTTTCACTATTCCGTGGTCATCCAGTTACACATAAATGGTTCTGGAAATATGCATAACATAATAGAATATTTGGGGCTTCCCTGGTGGCACAGTGGTTAAGAATCCGCCTGCCAATGCAGGAGACACTGGTTTGAGCCCTGGTCTGGGAAGATCCCACATGCCATGGAGCAACTAAGCCTGCGCACCACAACTACTGAGCCTGTGCTCTAGAGCTCGCGAGCCACAACTGCTGAGCCCGAGTGCCACAACTACTGAAGCCCGTGCACCTAGAGTCCGTGCTCCGCAACAAGAGAAGCCACCGTAATGAGAAGCCCGTGCACCGCAACGAAGAGTAGCCCCTGCTCGCCTCAACTAGAGAAAGCCCGCGCACAGCAACGAAGACCCAACATAGTCAAAAATAAATAAATAAATTTATTTTAAAAAATGGAATATTTGTCCAGCTTTAATTTCCTTTTTTTTTTTTTTTTTTGTGGTACGTGGGCCTCTCACTGCTATGGCCTCTCCCGTTGCGGAGCACAGGCTCCGCGGCTCCGCACGCGCAGGCTCAGCGGCCATGGCTCACG
Source organism: Pseudorca crassidens (assembly GCF_039906515.1). Lineage (NCBI taxonomy): Eukaryota > Metazoa > Chordata > Mammalia > Artiodactyla > Delphinidae > Pseudorca > Pseudorca crassidens. The sequence goes on from NC_090298.1 coordinate 53,780,824, forward strand.
GGCCCAGCCGCTCCGCGGCATGTGGGATCTTCCCGGACCGGGGCACGAACCCATGTCCCCTGCATCGGCAGGCGGACTCTCAACCACTGCGCCACCAGGGAAGCCCCAGCTTTAACTTCTAATTAACCATACGGTAAGTGCCATCTACTAACTTCTCTTTCACCTGGTGTATTTTATAAAGGCAGAAATTTTAAAAGCATCCTTAGGGCTTTTCTCTCAAGCTTTAAGTTAATGATATTAACAGGCAGTGAGATATGGGGGCACAGGACTGGGAATTGGGGTTCTCAGGTAAACTCTCCACTCTGAAATAAAGGGGTCCTAATAGTGGTCCATTAACATCAAAAATTTTAAAGCTAAAAATAAGTTTTAAAATAACCTAATCCAACCCTGCCATCTTTTTTCCTTTAAGAATGTAAACGATTAACGTGAGTCTAACGTCCTAAGAGCTGAGATTATTCACATTATTATTAAGCCATTGACTTTTAGGCCTTCTGAAACATTTTCCACATCCTGTCTCTTGTCAGGCTTCTTCCTGTGAGCATAGTATTAGTTTAAGTTCCCACAGCCCTTTAGAGTGAAGCATAGGAGGAAAGGAGTTTCTAAAGTAGCAGAGGTAGGCAGCAATTTCTGTAAATATCACCATGGCCTCCTTTCTTCATCCTGGTGATGCTCCGCGTGTCCCGTTGGCATGACCAGAAGTGTTTGTTGGGGGTGGGATGGTGGTGGTCGGAGGGGAGCATGTTCATTCCTCTGCTCCATTTGCAACACTGACTTCCTTGTATGAGTAGGATCTGTAGCAGATAGGAGTTCAACAGCCTTTATGGGTTTCTATCTTCAGACATAGCTACCGATGTGACTTTGGACAAGTCATTACCCTCTTAGAGCCTCAACTTCAGTAAAAGAGAAATACCGTCTGCCTTGCTTACCTCTCAAGAGTGCTTGTGAAAGAAAGGTAACCCATAAAGGACTATAAAGAATTATTTATTATTTCTGGTATAAAGCATGTGCAAGTGACCAGGCTGGTCCCTTGCCCTCATGCAGGTTTGTGTTTTTAAGGAGCACCTCTTCAGAAGGCAAAGTAAAGCCAGGAACAAAAATTAACAAGACTTCAGTCATCCCAAGTGTCTGTGGGGTATTGATTCCAGGACCCCAATGGATACCAACATCCACAGATGCTCAAGTCTCATATAAAATGGCATAGTGTTTGCAGAGAATCTGCACACATCCTCCCGTATACTTTAAATCATCTCTAAATTACTTATAATACCTAATACAATACTGTGTAAATAACTGCTAGTTTGTGACAAATTCAAGTTTTGCTTTTTGGAACTTTCTAGAATTTTTTCCTCAAATATTTTCTATCCATGGTTGGTTGAATCTGTCGATGCAGAACCTGTGGATACAGAGGGCCACATGTACTAATAAAATGTATGCAGGGAACCCTTACCATGTGCCTGGTTCTCTTATAAGCACTTGATGTGCATGATCTCATAAATCTTCAGGACAGCTTGTTGAAGTGATTCCTTTTGTTACCCCAGATTTATAGGTGAGTAAACTGAGGCCAGAGTGGCTTAGGAATATGCACAAGGTCACAGGTCAGAAAGTGGAGGAGCCAGGACTCCTAACTGGATCTCTGATCCAGCCACGATCTTGCCCCTCAGCACTGCCTCTCCAGAAATTCCCTTGCTTGTAGCAGAAAGAATCCCAAAGTCCCAGACATGTGGCAGGAAATTTGCCTGGCTCTATGTCCCAGGCACTCAGGTTCTCAATTGGGCCCCCTCAGTCTGCCACCTTCAGATGACTCTTCCTGGCACTATTTGACAACCGCATTTTCATAGAATGGAGAGGGTATTTGGAAGAGATGTCAGCCTTAGAAATTTAATCAGCTGAGCCGAAAGCAATCAAGATGCCATCTGGACAGACTCTGACTTCCTGCCCAGAAGATAAAGACATCTGGACTTAGTAAATGCCAAGGACATGCTGACTTGGTCCCCAGGCCCCTGGTCCACTCCTCATTTCATGCAGATGTGTTTTCTTAATTGTGCAGAATCCATGGCTATGAGCTACTGCTGGGGCCACTGAGTGCTTCACTGCTCGGAACCGGTGACCACTGTGAGCCGTGGTGTCTTTCCAGTACTGAGGAGATGGATTGACTGCAAAGGCCCCGGTAAATATCCCCTTTAATGATGGAGCAGGAGGTGGCTGTCCGAGGCCCAATTTATCGTTGTAATTAGAGCCCATCACGACTGCTGATTGTTAAGTAGGGATGAGAGGAAATATTTGTGCATACAAAGAAGATAATTAAGGTGGTTCACTGGGTTTGCATACCCAATCTGTGCTTAGTGTTGCTGCTTCCTCCTGTGACGGAGGGTGTCTCAAGTCACAGGGGTTCTTGAACCATCCCTGGGTGGAGGACGAAGGGGTTTGGGGAAGAGCTGAGGAATTAGAAGAAAAAGGTTAAGATTCTGCACACAGGGCCTTTATAATGTGGCAACATCAGAACACGTTTTCTAAACACATTTCTAGAGATGGCTTGAATTTCACACACCAGCTTCTGTCTGTTTTAAAGCAGAGAAGGTCCTCCAATAAGCCACAGAATTTTGCACAGCTGGAACCAAACTCTTCTCCCTCTACCTCCCCCTGACAGAGGTGCTATTTGCCCCAGGTAAACTCCTGAAGTCCCAATGCCCGTAAATGGCAGTAATAAAACCTACTCCTAATACTTCTCTTTTAGCTCCTGCGTAGTTGGAACATATTGAAGGTTTGGGGGTTTGGAGGGAAGATTTGCTAGTCCGGAGCAATTGACATTTGAGAGTTTTTAATTTAATAATCATGAAAAAATTGTGTCTATAAGTGTTTACCAAGTTACTATTGTTTCTGACTTAAAAACCAAACCAAACCAACCCCAGTGGTAGGAATATATCTGTTCAGATGGAGGTAGCTGGAGAGCTGGTCCATACCTTATAATCTCCCTGGCCTCTGTGCTCAGGAAAAGGCCTCTTCTTTCTTTTCCTTGTCTTTGTTATAGGCTGCGTTTCTTTCCTTGTCTATCTCCCATTTCACTGCTATTGCATTTCCTTTCTGAAAATCTTTTTCTTGTCAGGGCGCACTGTTTGGTTAGCATTTGGTTCTTGCTTCAATTGTGTGTCTCTCTCTAACATTTCTTCCTTCTGATTTTCATATTTTATTTTTGAACCTCACCTTTAGCAATGGCTGTTCATCATCCTACCCACCCCCCTTTGTCCCTTACTTGTCAAAACTTGTTTTCTGTAGGATCATCGTGTTTCTTGGTCTCTGGAGGGCCCAGGCAGCATGCATTTGTTCTTTCCTCTTAGAACTTTGTTTTGTGGGTGCCAGTTATTCCAAGTCCTTGTGGGGTTGCCCAGGTGCCTATTGGGTCAGCAGCCGGGATGGTTGGAGATCTTAGCTCTGAGCTACCTTCACTTCTGGGACTGGGACCCAGTGGTCAGTGGAGCCTGGTCGATGGGATGTGCCTGGTTGAAGGTAAGTCATGGAGTGGGAAGTCCTAAACACCTGGGGTGTGTCATAGCCCACAGCCCTGACATTGACCAACCCAGTAGGCAGTTCACCTCTGAGATGGTACCAATCCAGTTTTGACCTTTTTTTTTTTTTTTCATGTGAGATGCAAATATGTGGAGTCTTTGGGGGAAGACAACAGGAAGCCAAGCACTGGGGCATCTTGGGATTTTCAACAAGAAAGAGAAAAATCCATTGTATTGTGAATAAACATATATTGTGATAAGACTCTCCATAAATTAACATCAAGTTAAGAGAAAAAGTCTCTACATGGAGAGACAGTGGCAATCAGCAGTGGCGAAGTATGGGAAAATTATAAGATTGTAGCTTCAATTCTAGCATAGTCTTCCTCTTTGGAACACAGTCTGTTCCTGTTGTAGTCTGTTATTAATAAACAAACAAAAAAAAAGAAGAAAGAAGAAATTCTAAAACTTTCTACTTTCTAAATAGAGTTGAATTTGCTTTAAACAAATCAAGCATAAAAATTTAAGGGGCTTTCCTGGTGGCACAGTGGTTGGGAGTCCGCCTGCCAGTGTGGGGGACACGGGTTCAAGTCCTGGTCCGGGGGGATCCCACATGCCACGGAGCGGCTGGGCCCGTGCGCCACAACTGCTGGGCCTGCGCTCTGGAGCCCGCGGGCCGCAGCTGCTGAAGCCTGCACCCCTGGAGCCCATGCTCCGCAGCGGGAGAGGCCACTGCAATGGGAGGCCCGCGCACTGTGGCGAAGAGCGGCCCCTGCTCGCCGCAACTGGGGGGGAGCCCGCACGCAGCAACGAAGACCCAACGCAGCCAAAAATAAAATAAATAAATTTATTTAAAAAATTTTAAATTGCAGGATTGATAAAATACAAGCATTTATTTTATCAAAGAACTCAGTTTGTGACTACACTATCGTAGAATTCCTGTAACCAAATCTCGTGCAGTTTTTATGACCAGATTTTTCAAAATTTAACTACATGTCTATCTGCTGTGAAAAATGAGGCTGACTTGTAGCTTTTAAACACACGCACAGTCACTATTCAAGTCACAAATAGAAACTAAACAAATGACAAAAATCTTTGCTTTGTATGAGTTGATAAGGTCATAACCAAGGTTGAAATTGAGCTATCCCAAGCTGTGTTTGTTTGTTTGTTTTTTCAGGAAAAAAAAGTGTATAGCCTTGGTGGGGCAATGCAGTTTTGGAGTATCTGGAGAGGCTGCTGGCTGTGAGGCCAGAACTTCGTGCTCATATGGGGAATGAGAGAACCACCACCACAATCAAGACCTAGGACAGGTTGTAAAGCACCTGCTGACACTGGGGTCTCAGGCTTTGTTTTTTCTGTAGGGAAGGGAGTGGGAAGCTGGATACCTGGAGGGTTAGTTGCTTCCCTGGCAGGAGGTGGCCCATTTCCAGTCTAGAATTCTACCAGGAAAAGAACCTGACCATGGTTCACCATTCCAGAATAGATGTACCTTTTGTTGTGTTGTCACTTTTTTCTTTATACTTTCATCTGAAAAATTGGGATTCGAAGTTGTTTATGTTTTTAAATTACAACTTAGAGTGCCAACTATTTACCGTCTTCATAAGGAATTTAGAAAAAAGTTCTTTCTTTTTTCATTGAGAAAATAATAATAATATTTAGTACATAGTGCCTACTGTTTATTGTCAGGTACTGTTCTAAGTAAGTTAGAGATTTTAACTCACTATCTTTATGACTACACTCTGTCATTTCTGGGTAAAGAAACACAAGGAAGCTAAGTAAATTGCTCAAGGTCATTTGGCTCTGTGGCTGAGGTAGGGCTTGAACCTAGGGAGCCTGGCACCAGATAAAACAGGAGAAAGACGGTGACAGGGAAATCTGAAGAAGGGAAAAAACCCATCAGAGCCACTTGTTTCCCCCAGTGTTTTGAAGAAAACTTTGCAGCCTGTCCTCCTCCCCACTGCAAACCCCACTCTGCAACTGCTTCTTAGGGCCGGGTGTGTACTGAGGCCCGTGTCCCTAAGGCAGAGAGGAGTCCAGCTTTAGAAGCGAGGGATTGCATATGGAGGGAGCTCTGCGTGAAATTCGAGAAACTCTACCCAATCATCCTATGTCCCTAGGACTTGGCTCCACTTTCCCTTCGGGATGGAAACAAACAACGTTTCCAGCGAGTATCCAGCTAGTAGTGACTGCTACTGGCAGCTATCTTGCAAATGTTAACCCTGCCACCTAGTGACCACTTTCTGAATGTCACCTGGAAGATTACCATGTAGAACAGTGGTCCCCATCCTTTTTGGGACCAGGGACCAGTTTCGTGGAAGACCATTTTTCCATGGACGGGGGAGGGGGAATAGTGGGGGAGGAGGGATGGTTCAGGAGGTAATGCGAGCCATGGGGAGTGGCAGATGAAGCTTCCCTCGCTCGTCCACCGCTCACCTCCTGCTGTGCGGCCCCCGTTCCTAACAGGCTGAGGGCCGGTAGTGGTCCTCGTCCCCGGGGGTTGGGGACCCCTGATGTAGAACATCCCATGTTGACCTCAGCATTGCCACCACCCTGCCTGACGGCTGAGACTTTCTCCTGCTTAGAGACCCCATGTGGCACTGACCAGCTGACATGTCATTACAGTTTTAGGGCTGCTTTAGTCATACCTGCAGAATAAGAGCTGAGCTGTCATTTCCTCCTCTGTTTCCTCAGGACGATAAGGTGCTTGGAGCACAATGAATATGTCTCAAGAGCACGTGCCAAGTACTTATGGGAGGAGGTGACTTCTGTCCCTACAAAGGTCTAAGTTCCCACTATCCCTTGTGCTTGATTCTATTACAGCTCTTGAATGTTCTGTTTCCTTGTATGTCCCTTTCCTCCATTGAATTGTGAAAGCTGTGAGGTTGGGGACAATGTCTTGCTTATGTTTTATCCCCACAGCTTGGTTTGGTGTCTGTCTGATGAATGCCAGTTGAATGAATGGATGGAAGGTATAGCTATAAATTCACAGCTCTTTCCACACTCTTCCCACATTTTTCCAGTTGAGGCATCTTCCCCTTTCCACTCTCAGTATGAACAATGTCGTTTTTTCTTCAGTTCTCAGTCTTCTCCTTATTCATTTATACACTCAGCACATGCTTAGCACTTGACCTTGTCTTGAATTTTGGAAGTATGAAGGTGAAGTTGGGAAGTCTCTAACTTACACCCACCAAACCTCCAAACTTACTTGCACCTGCACCTGATTCTCCTTGGACCCTATGCCACTCCTTCCAGATGTGCTCTGAATCCCACGGATCACTCATTGGAATCACCTGGGAAGCTTTAACAGTGACTGATGTCTGGCTCCCAACTCAGAAAATCTGATGTCTTTGGTCTTGAGTGCAGGCTGGGAATCGGAATTTTTAAAATGCCTTCAGGGACACCTAAACTACAGCCAGGATTGAGACCTGATCTCTGTATGCTCCCCTTCTTAGGCTTCAGCAGGTAACCTCACCCTCACTTGAATTTCTATTTGTTTCCATTCTGTTGGGTCATTTCCAAGTCATACGCAATGCCTGAAACTCTTTTATCTGAACATAAGAATGAAAAATCCTCCCTGGATCCATTGTCCATAGCAACTATCCGCTCTCTTTATGTACGTTCCAAGTCAAACAAAATTCAAGAATAAGTTGCCCACACAGGCTCTCTCTGCTTTCCCATCAACCATTCAATCTTCAATCTACTCCAGACTGGGTTCTGTTCCAGAATTGATCACTCTTGTCATTCAAAAACATTCATATCTCTTGGCCTCAAAGACCCCATGTTCTCCTGTTTCTCTTTCAGGCTACCTTTCTACCTGTCCTCTCAATGTTGAGAGTTCCTCAGGACATGGTGCTCGGCCATCTTTCCTTTTCACTCTGCTTCTCGTGCTTTCCAGGCTCTGGGACCGTGGGGCTGATAATGCTTGCTCAGACCATTCCATCAGTCTCCTACCTGCATAGCCAAATCCCTTTTTTGGTCTGCTTCTCCATTAGGTGTGTGACAGGCATCTCAGATCCCATATTCCAAACTGAATCTTGATGTCTCCCTACCCTTAGATGATCCACTTACACTGCTTCCCGTTGCATTAGTTTCCTGCGACTTCTGTAATGAATTACTACAAATGGATTGGCTTAAAACAGCACACACTTATACTCCCAGTCTGGAGGCCAGAAATCTAAAATTAGTTCCTCTGGGCTGAATCAGGATGTCAGCAGGACTACACTTTCTCTGGGGGCTTCAGGGATAAATCTGTTCCTTGATTCTTCCAGTTTCCGGTGGTTGCCAACATTTCTTGGTGTATTAGTGAGGGTTTCCCAGAAAAACAGAACCAGTAGTGTGTGTGTGTTTGTGTGTGTGTATGTATAGTTTTATTATAAGGAACTGGCTCATGTAACTATGGAGGGTGAGAAGATCTGCAGTCGTCAAGCTAGAGACTCAGGAGGGTCCGTGCTGTAAATTCCAGTCTGAGGGCAGGAGAAGAGGACTGTCTTGATTCAAGCAATTAGGCAGGAGAAGTTTCCTCTTTCTCAGACTTTTTGTTCTATTCAGGTCTCCAATTTATTGGATGAGGCCCACCCACATTAGGGAGGACAACCTGCTTTACTCAGTCTACTGAGTCAAACAAAATCTCATCAGGAAACACTCTGACAAACACACCCAGAATGATGTTCGACCAAATGTCTGGACATCCCGTGGCCAAGTCAAGGTGACACAGAAAATTAATTATCAGACTTGGCTTGTGGCCACATCACTCCAATTTTCAAGGGCAGCATCTTTAAATCTCTTTTTGTTCCATTTTCACATTGCCTTCTTGTATGTGTGTGTTTAAATCTCCCTTTGCTTCCCTCTTATAAGGAAGATTGTATTTAGGGCCCATCCAGTTAATCCAGAATAATCTCTCATTCTCAAGACCCTTAAATTAATCATATCTGTAAATACTCTTTTTCCAGATAAGGTAGCATTCACAGGTTCCAGAGTTGAGGACATGGATATCTTTTGAGGGTCCGTTATCAAGCCTCCTACGCTAACCCATGCAAAGGGCACTTTAATCCACCCAGTTTCTTAAACCAGAAATTCAGGGCTCACCTTTGTCATAAAATTCTCCCCAACCCCATCTGATCCATTGACAACGCCTGTATTTTCCATCTTCTAAGTAATCTCGAATCAGTTCAGCTCTTTCCATTTCCTCTGCTACCAACCTAACTCAAAACAGAATGTCTTTCCTGGATTATTTTAATAGTACACTTATGTCAATTGTAATTATCTCCTTATTTGCAGGGTTATTGTTGAATAACCCTTATTTGCAGGGTTATCTGTCTCCAGTCACTAAGTTGTAAGCTCCTTGAAGGTAGGACCGTCTATGTTTTTTTCGCCATTATATTTTAGACCCCAGCAAAGTGCTTTGTATAGGTTAGGTGCTCAATAAATAGGTATCACACGTATGAATGGATGGATGGTACCTTTCCTGCCATAGAGGAGCTACTAGTCTGGTGAAGGGGCCATTCGATGGCTTCAACCCTAAATTACTTTACTTATTCATTTAAACTATGTGTATTGAGAGCCATCTGTAAGCCAGACGTTCTAGTAGCCTCAAAAAATCCACCAACTGACAAACTACATAAAACTCCTTGCTCTCATGGAACTTTGCGTTTTAGTGTGAGGAAGGACAATGTATAATAAGTGCATTCTATATATAGTGCTTATATATCACATTAGAAAGTGATAAATGATATGAAAATAATAGAGCAGTTCAAAGGGGATGCACTTGTAATTTTGGATGGGGTAGATCTTCCTGAGAATTTCATATTTGAGAAAAGAATGAATGAGCTGAGGGGTGAGTCATGAATATATCCTGGGAAGGAGCTTCCCAGGCCGAGGGAAGTATAGTTGAGGAAGTCCCTGAGGCAGGAGTGGACATGGTCAGTTGAAGGAGGATGAGGATGCCAGTACGGCCGGAGTGAGAGAGTGAGGCTGAGAGCAGGAGGAGATGAGGACCAAGGGACCATGGGGCCAGTCTGTGCAGGACCTTGTAAGACAGTGGAAGGATTTGGCTTTTCCTCTGAGTAAGATGGGGAGCCATTGGAGGGTTTCCAGCAGAGAAGGGACACCATCTGACTCACATTTTCATTGTATCCCTCTGGCTGCTGTGTGGACTGCAGGGGAGCAAAGGTGGAAATAAGAACCCTGGAGAAGTTATTTCAGTAATTGAGGTGAGAGATGGTATAGATTGGACCAGGGTAATAGCAGCAGAGGTGTTGAGAACTGGGCGGAATTGAGATATATTTTGAAAATAGGGCCAATAGGATTCCTTGATAGACTGGACGTGGGGTGGGGGCGAGAGAGGGAGAGAGAGAGAGAGAGAGAGATGCCAAGAATGATGCCCAGGTTTTTGTCTGGAAGCAACTGGAAGCTAGACTAAATTCATAGTTTTGTCTGGAACTCCTGCCCCAAACATCTTAATTCCCTAAAGTCACTGGAACGGCTCTGCAGTCCTGAACTTTGCAGACAGCTGCTCAGAGTTGTCATCCGTCCTCCCCTGGAGAGTGTCTGATCCCTCCCCTAAACGTGCGCCCCGCTCTTCTCTCACACCCGTGCGCAGGGACTCTGTCACTTTGCCTTCAGCACAGTGCTCAGCCTGCAGCCCACATTCCATCCGTGACACAATCCCACTGCATCCCTGGATGTTCCTCTCGAGGTTGGTCTGAGCCTTGACACACTGCTTGGGGTACCCTTCTGACCCTAGCCTTTTGTTCACACCCAGGGCTCTAGGAGGTTGACCTGGTTATTTTTCTTGCTCACAGAAGTTTCTCCTTATTCGTTCTGCTCCAAAACACTTGAGGTCATTCAGTAGTCCCTGGATCTCTGTTGGCCGGGGTGGCCTGACCAAGTACCACTTTAAGTAACAGTGCCCTGTTAACTTCTTCCTGAATTTTTAATATTCTTGTTGACAGGGGCTTTGGGCTAGTCTCTATGACAGGTTCAGTGGAAAGGCCATTCCGTTAAGAAGCTGCAGCTGTTATGAAAGAAGGCTCACTCTCCCTGTGTGTGTGCAGTTATGCCGGTACGGGTATCGGGTGCTACAGGGCTTTGGGAAATGTCTGCAAAGTCAGTGGCAAAACAGTTGTCTACAGCTGGCCTGTTTTGACCCCGTCTCTCACCCTACATAAGCCTCCAGCAAGTAACATGAAAGGGTCAAGCATCTCATGTTTCTTCCCCTAATGAGAATCAGGGTGCCACTGTGATGGCATTTCTCCCCACTTTCAGTTGCTGGGGGACCCCGTTTGTGCGTGCACATTGTGTCCTCCAGCCCATAAACCCGCGTGTACTTGGAAAGAAAAGTCTCTAGGGGGAATGGAATTTAAAAGGATTTTCGGGCTTCCCTGGTGGCACAGTGGTTGGGAGTCCGCCTGCTGATGCAGGGTATACCGGTTCGTGCCCCGGTCCGGGAAGATCCCACATGCCGCAGAGCGGCTGGGCCCGTGAGCCATGGCCGCTGAGCCTGCGCGTCCGGAGCCTGTGCTCAGCAACGGGAGAGGCCACGGCGGTGAGAGGCTGGCGTACCGCAAAAAAAAAAAAAAAAAAGGACTTTCAACTCGTTGTTCAGGAGCAGTGGTCACCAGCTTCTCACTAAATGCAAGCTCTCCCAAATTCTACAGACACCCCCAAAAACCTCAAGAGCCAAACGCTCCGGCCCTGCCCTTCCCCCAGCCCCCACCCCCAGGGGGAGTGGTGCCCGGTCTGCCGCGGTGCATGCTGGGTAGGCTGGCTGTAAGCAGCAGCGGAAGTGAGAGGCTCCTCAGGTGTGTGAACCGAACAACGGGAAGTCCTGAAGGCCTCCGCGGGGCGGGGGACTGAAAAGGGCGAAAATGGCAGGGATGGGAGGGTGGGGAGAAGTTTTTCAGAGCTTTAAACTGAAAACTGCTTTCGAGGGGAGCAAAGACTTCTCTGGTGGTCTCCCAAGGGTGCTCCAACCCGCAGCTGTGCCCTGGTCTGGTTAACTTCTTAATTTACACCTCCTGGGAGCTCTCCTCTAATCAGAGGGCTTGGTAGGAGAGGTTTGGGACAGGAGCCGAAGGCCGGAGACTCTCCATGTCACCGTGACGGGGTGCGGGGCTGAGCCAGCTTGGGCAAAACCGGGGGTGCTGATTTCACACAGCGCATAGTATACGGGTGAATTTATCTTTCGTTGCCATGTAATCAAATTAAAGGGCAACAAGCGGCTTTTCCTCAGTTTTCTGAAAGGGGTTGCAGCAACACCCATTATGAGGTCTTTATTCTTGCATGGATTGTTTAGCTTGGTGGGATCAGAGGAAGGGGGGTGTGTCTTGGTTGAGAGGACGAACTCTGGTGGCAGTGTGAGAGGTGACAGCCAAGTCTGCAGGAGCCTGTCTCTGGAATGTGAGTGGAAAGAAGCACCTCTGAGCTCTCGTGCAGGAGAACTGCAGTGTTTTTTTGTGTGCTCCTAGGGTCTAATAGGTATGAACTTTAGAATCTTGGAATGTCCCCTGCTAGGTTCCATGTGAAGGGTCATTGAGCATTGACTGTGGGCCAGGTATTCTTCCAAGGGCTTTCTGTGTATTAACTTAGATTTACAAGTTACTGAATATTTACAATTGCTGAATATTGTTAAGAACAAAAACCAAATAGCACACTAGTGTGCGTTGTGTTCTTTTGTTCCTATACAAAAGTGATTATATGTTATATATATTTGCAGGTGAGGGAAAACTTCTGGAAGGGTAGCCAAAGAAATGGTTTAGCGGTTGTCCTTGGGAGACTGAGAGACTCCTTAACTGGGGAACTATGGTGTGGGAGGGAGATTTTTCATATAGTACACTTTTGTTCTGTTTGAATTCTTTTAGCCATGTGGGATGTTTCAATAAAAAAATGTTACATTTATTTTTTTAGGAGAATGAAATGAAAACCCTGTAGTCCAAGGCAACTTTGTGGATCAGGCGCTGTGGGCTGAATCCTGGAGAAGGACAAGTCCAAGGTAATACAGTGGATAGAGAACCAGGGGACAGGATGGAGGGGGGATCTTTGAGGAGATCTAGTTTGCAACAGAGGAGCTTGCTATCTTGGTGACTAAATACCAGCTCTAATCTCAAACTGGAAGGAAAATTGGAAATAGCAGTTAAAGTTCACTTGACAGGAACCAATGTCAAGCTAAAGTAAGAAATATGAGATTGCACCTGTAACTGGCCCACTATGCCACTATATATCATTCTAATCCCAAACTTGCCTCAGCCAGAAAGACAGGCAGTCCTCAACTCTCTCATACTGCTAGGCTCCACCCCAGCCTGTGAAAACCTATACTGTGATTATTAGTACTGTTGCAGGCAGTCAGGAAACTGGCCCAGTCATCTGGTCCTCAAATATGGAGATGGAAGTCACTGCTAGCATTGTGAGTGGTCCAAGACAAATGGGGCCCCAAACTTGCCACTCCAAGGAACCCATCATCTTACAGAGATAACACACGAATCATGAGCTCTTAATGGAGGCTTCACTGTGTTAAGTCCACCAGAGGAATAGATCCAGAGTTATGGGGTTTCAGAGAATAGGATTACATTAGTCAGGAGGCAGTCCGAACATTTATAAAAAGGACTTTGCTTGCCACTTAGGATTTTGGTAGAAGGAAGGGACGATATTTCATGCAGGAGAGTGGCTTAAGTAAAGAAGGTGAGGTGTGTTTGCAGAACAGGTGAGTGAGTTTGGTTGAAATGCACGGGGTTTGAAAGAAATGCAGGAGGAGCAGTCTGAAAATATCAGGTAGGGTGATGAGTTCCATTCTGGGTAAGCAACAGGGACCAGTTTAATTGTTCTGAGCACAGGAATGCCAGGACTTGAGTCCTTCAGGAAGATGAATTTTGCAGCAGGGTGGAGGTGAAGAGATGAAGGACCTGGGCCGGGGAGGTGGATTTATAGGCTCTGGGATTAGTCCTCCAGCTGAGAGCTAATGAGAGTCAAGGAGGAAGAAAGAAAAGGTGGAGACAGTCATGACAGATTTTGCAAAGGGCACAGAAGAGAAGTGATGACTGATTGGGTGTCAGGAGTGACGGAGCAGTTGGTGGAGTTTTGAGGCTGGTTGGCTAAAAGGAAAGGGATAGAATAAGTGGATTTGGTGGCAACAGTGCTAAGGAAGAGAATTAGGGGGTATTTTGGGGGTTCTTGTACCCTATACACAGAAGTTTGAGACTGGAGCTTAGGGGAGAAGTTGGAGTTTTTCGGGGAGAGCGAGCTCTGTAGTGGGAATAGTTGAATCCCAGATATTAGATGATTTTGCAATGAGGGGTTTTGAAAGAGAAAAAAGAAAATGATCAAGCAAGACAAGCTAAGGAAAGAGGTGACGACAGAACAGTAAGGAAGGAATGGAATCACAGAATCTTGGCTACGGCAGTTTAACACAGGAGTTGGTGATAAAACGCGCCCCCCACCACACACGGAAAGGTGAGAAAAATGAGGTGAGAAAGGCTATTGGTTATGGCAGCTAAGTGGTCACTGATGACTTTTAAAACTCTTTTTAGATTTAAAGCATAGTTTGCAAATTTCAGGGCTGTAGGCTGAATCCAACCATAAGAAGGTAATTCACTTCATCCTCAGTGTTTAAAAAAGTCAGATTAATAGCTAATATTTAGAAATTGTTAGATTTCACATAAAAATCCCAAATTTCAAACCACCCCTAGCCCTCATTCCTCTTGGGTTGGATGTTGGCTGGAGGCCCTGTGTCGGCGGTGTAGTGGAGGGAGTGTGAGAGGTTGGGGGGGATTGACCCCTCCAGGTTGCCGCAGCTGCCCCCAGCCTCCTTGTTGCAGTTCTGCTGTCAGTGTGTTTGCACTTGGTTAAGGCATGTGGAACTGGTGAGGAAATAGAGGTCACTTACTCTTTGAAGTAGAATGCTCCTTTGAAAGTTTGGAGCTGACGTGCAGAAGAGAACGGATGGTTAGTCAGGGCAGCAGGGAGGAGAAGAATGAGTGTGTTAGGGTAACGGAGCCTCGTGCTCCCTTTGGTGTTACCCAAGAGGAAGGATTGAAGTAAAGAGGAGGAGACTAAAGAGGTGGGGGAGGAAGGGATTGATAAAACCTAAATTATATGTGGGAACTGAGTAAGAAGCAAGATTGGAAAGAACAGGAACCTCTCTGCCTTTGAAATAGAAGCCACAGACAGAAATAACAAGGGGGATAATTTGCGGGGGAGAGGAGGGATTGCAGGAGAAGAGCTGGGATTCATGTTATGTGTGGGTGGGCTAATAAAATGGGGCTGAGGTCAGGGCCAGACCAGCATGTTATGGGGCAGTGGGGTAATTCTCGGGGCAGGGCAATAGTTTGGCAGTCTTGAAGTGGTATTCCTTAAATATTTATCTAGTAGTCATTTTCTTATAACAAAGAGAAGCTGATTTTCTCTTTAAAAAATTGCATGCCTATGTTTATATTTAGAAATTGGGGTTTATTACAGACCCAGATGTAGCATAACATTTACACTTAGTTGAAATTGTCTCACACATCACATTTTCTGTAGTGATGAGTACTCCTATTTACTAAGTATAGGGGAAGTGTGCTATTCATATATTGAATACATGAATTGTTGAATAGTAGTAAAGTGTAGTTCAATATGTATTTAAAAGTTTCTTTTCCTGACTTACATGATAGCAAAACAGATCTCATTTTTCTTTAGTTCTCTCTCTCTCTCTCTTTTTTTTTGAGTTTCTTTTTTTATTTCTGAACCAGACAACTTCATGGAAGTCTTGGGTCAGTGCTTCAAACTGAAATAATAATGTGAACCACTTGTTACTGATAAATACTACAATCTTCATCCTGCAGTTTTAGCATGTCATTGGTCCCTTGGTGCCGGCCTCAGCTGTTCTATCAGCTGATCTCAAGATCTGTGACTCTGTGGGCAAACCATCTAACTTGCTAAAGCGCACCGGAGAGAAAAGGCTGTGCCTTGCAGGATGCTTTAATATATATGTTGGTGGGAGCCAGGAGTGGGCTTATGTCTGGCCAGTTATGTGAAAAGTTTCATGTGGACAGCTGAGTTCACCGGCAACAAGTTGCCGACATTCCTGTGTTGGCTTAGTGCACCTTCCTGATAAATTGGTACCTGTAATGGGTGCTTGGATGGCCCAATCCTTCTTGTGGATGTGGGTAGGATTTAGGCTGCAATATGGAATCAGTTTGCTGCTGGTATTATAGTGGATGTGAAAGTAGGTCTATTCAAGGCAAACAAAAGGACCACCAAGACTTAGGGAGGGACTTGCAGATTTGTGGCAGAGAGACAAAGGGAGAGACCAGAATGCTTTTCTTAGGAGGCCAGCAGGGTGTTGCAGTGATGGTTCTTGCAGGCTTATGTCAGGCAAGTGGGGTCAGAATCGAGGGTGGACTGATGGTGGCTTGGAGGGAGTGGGGAAGGAGAGGAAGTGAAGGAAGCTGTGATTGGATTTCAGAATTTTAGTCATTTTAGTGACATATTCCTTTCAATGAAATATCTTTAAAGTTGCTTTTAAAAATACAGCCCTATAAAATTACGATTAAAAATGCATTTCTGTGATGTGTGAATTGCTTGGAGGACTGACTGCCACTATAAGCTTCACGTGACTAAGAACACTCCAAATTGTCTTTGGTCTGATATGAACATCCGAATTGCAGTGCATTTGTGGCAACCTTCAAAATAATAGATTTCTCATGTGACTGAACATGATACCTCACCTTAATTTTCATTTTAGTTTTTCTATCAGTCATAACTGAGTTACACTAGTCACTCATATGTGCTGAGGACTGGCAACCTACGTGGATATAATAGTTAGGTGTCATTAAAATGATTTGGTTAGCATTCATGGAGGGATAAACACTAGCGTCATTATGATTGTGACCGTCCCTCAACCTCCCTGAGTCTTACTTCCCTTATTTTAAACTGTGGCGGGGTGAGAGTGGGGGTGAGGTGGGTGATCTCTTAAATGTCAGAGAACATGACAATAAGCCAGGATGGTAGTTAGGACTGAGTTTCAATGTGCTGAAAGATAAACTGACGCATATTAAAATGTTTAAGCATTTCCCTGAGCAAATATGGATTCTAATCAGGCAGAGACAAACCAGAGGTAGTTAGGACTTTCATAGAGAAGACTTAGAAGCAAAGCAAGGAGATTATACGATTGGCTGTAGCTTAAGCCGTTGCCACATTCAGGAAAGCCTAGTCGGCTGTCTGTGATTGGTTCTACTTAGGTTTCGATTTCTTAACCCTGAGGCCTTTACAGGCTTAGATTTTGGTTTGCTTACGTAGGTGCCAAGCATTAGCGCTGCATTAGAGCATTTGAGTCACCTTGGTCTAATGCCCTCCTTGTTTAATTAATTTAACGCATGTGATGAGAATAAGAAGGCAGCAGCACAGACTTCTTGGGTTGGAGTTTGTACTTGTTTAGTTTTGTTAGGAGAGCTAGGCCATTTGTAGCATTGCCTCAAAGACTCTTCTGAATTCCAGGAAGACAATTATTGTCAGTTACATGTTTAAAGCTCCTTGTAACTAAAATATACGTTTTTAGGCTACACAGTAGAGCTGTTTAGAGAACACAGGGAGGCCTTGTATAATCAGTGCATACAATATATTTATTCTTATTTTATAGGATTTAGGATATGGTGTTACTACTTTAAATGATTCTGGAGCTTATGGTTTTTGCTTCTTTGTTTTCCTATGTGTTTTGGGATGCTGCTGCTGCTGTTCAGGATCTAGCATCCAGGACCCACAAGCAGGATGTGTCTTTCCTAAAATGATCCCACTCTTTGGCCCCTGCAGGAACTGAAATTTTGCAGGAAATTCTTAAGGAATGTTGTGGGTCCCCGTTGTTGTGATTTTACCTATTTCCCTTGTCTTTTTGGAGCGGTCAGCCTCTAAGCACTGTCCTTCTACTGTTGATCACTGTTGTACTGTGAGCCATCGTCGGGGAACTCTGGGAGAAAGAAAACCTCCCTGACTCCACCTCCTTCTTCCAAGGGCCAGAATCCCACTTCCCAAATCAGCATGTTAATCTTCTCCACAGAAGGGGTATCATCCAGTGATATTGCATCAGGTACATACTGAATTTCTTGATCTGACGTCTGCAATTCTAGTTCGTTAGCCAAGCTTTCTTTCTTTCTGGTTCTACCTGGGCAACTCTGCACTGGAACATGGCTGCATTTACTGAAGGTGTTAAGGTATAGCTGGTGAACTCTGGTTTCTTGATATTTAGCTACCAGGTCTTCTAAAACCTCATTCCTTGTAGGCACATCAAAATATATTTTTTTCATACATTATTATTCCTTCTATTTTTTTTCTTGGTTGATCTTGCTAGTGCTACAAAAAGATTTTTTGTTTGTTGTCTGTCGTTTGTTTTCTAGCTCATCAGTATCTGCTCTTATTTTAGCTGGATAGTTGACTAGTTTTAGTTTGTTATGTTACGGATCTGCTTAGCACTGGCATTAGGCGATGACAATAGCAGTTGATAACTAGGAGGTAATAATGAGTTATTAATTAGATGTCTCTGTGGACAGGCATTGTGTCGTGCGTTCTATGTAGATCACCTCTAATCTTCCATGCCAGGTAGGGAATATCTTACCTATTTTGCCACGATGAGGTGGAGGTTCCGAAAGGTCACATGCCTTGCCCAGGGTCACCCAGCTACCAGTGGCTGACCAGGAATTTGGAACCCGCTGATTGCCAAGCCTGTGAGCATTCCACTAGATCACGCTGTCACTCCACAGGGACTCCAGAGTTTCTGTTTCAGTTGATGGATTTGATTTCTCTTGTCTCCAGCTTTTTTCTGTTCTTCCTTTCTCACTCATGTGCTCCTCATGCACAATCTCCTCTCCGTTCCTTTGTCAGAATGTATACCTTCTAACTGAGCCTCCATTAAACACACAACTCCGCCTATTGCTAAGTAAACCTTACCTGACTTTGATTAAACTGTCCACTTGCAGGGGTCCTGGTTATCACACATTTCCAGATAAGGCTTGAAAGCGTGATTTCATTATTGAAGATAATACAGTTAATTAATAAATGCTTATTAACTTATAAAAAGAGAGTTAAGTTATCATGGACTTTAATGATTTATACCTAATTCCCAGAGGTATACAAGGCAGCTTAAAACAGCATATTTAATACTGTGCTAGATACTTTATGTACATTAATCCTTTTCTCCCATAAAAAACCTTATGAGATAAGGATTATTATTCTTTTCCAAGTCCGTATAATGAGAAAGGAGCAGGTTAAATTCATGCTTTTCTCCAGTGCCTAAGCTCTTTCTACCACACTTATCTGTCTCTTTACTAAGTTGTTTGTAATATTAATTACCAGATATCTCAGTTATATTAGTGTTTGGAGATCATTAAAATTTTCTCTACATTTTCCTGGTAGAAACGAGAAACACACACACACACACACACACACACACACACACACACATGCATGTATATAGATAGATAATAGACAGCAATAGGGAGAGAAAGAGAAGAGAAAAGCCTGTGTTAATAAAATGTGTATATTTTTGCACATTTAAACATAAATTTGAAATGGTAAATTTGATGAGGATTTTTTCAGTAAATTTAAAAGACTGTAATTAAATGAAAAATATTTGAAGTCACTATAATTCAATTCCGTAGTGTTTTAAGATGTCTTAAAAGTAGATTATTTAAAGTACTGAATCATATCCCACCCCACCTCTGCCCCCTTCATGGACAGGTCTTAAATGACAATCTGAAGATGATCTCAGGCATTTGTAGAAAAACTTATTGATCAAAAGGCTCCAAATATGTGTATACACTATAATAATTTAAAAAATATCTTTATTGGAGTATAACTGCTTTACAATGTTGTGTTAGTTTCTGCTGTACAACAAAGTGAGTCAGTGATATGTATACATATATCCCCATATCCCCTCCCTCTTGCATCTTTCTCCCACCCTCCCTATCCCACCCCTCTAGGTGGTCACAAAGCACCGAGCTGATCTCCCTGTGCTATGCGGCTGCTTCCCACTAGCTATCTATTTTACATTTGGTAGCGTATATATGTCAATACTACTCTCTCACTTTGTCCCAGCTTCCCCTTCCCCACCTGTGTCCTCACGTCCTTTGTCTACATCTGTGTCTTTATTGCTGCCCTTTTCCTAGGTTCATCAGTGCCGTTTTTTTAGATTCCATATATGAACGTTAGCATATGGTATTTGTTTTTCTCTTTCTGACTTACTTCACTCTGTATGACAGACTCTAGGTCCATACACTTCATTACAAATAACTCAGTTTTGTTCCTTTTTATGGCTGAGTAATATCCCATTGTATATATGTGCCACATCTTCTTTAACCATTCATCTGTCGATGGACACTTAGGTTGTTTCCATGTCCTGACTATTGTTAATAGTGCTGCAGTGAACATTGTGGTACATGACTCTTCTTGAATTATGGTTTACTCAGGGTATATGCCCAGTAGTGGGATTGCTGGGTCATGTGGTAGCTCTATTTTTAGTTTTTTAAGGAACCTCCATACTGTTCTCCATGGTGGCTGTATCAATTTACATTCCCACCAACAGTGCAAGAGGGTTCCCTTTTCTCCACATCCTCTCCAGCATTTATTGTTTGTAGATTTTTTTATGATGGCCATTCTGACCGGTGTGAGGTGATACCTCATTTGTGGTTTCGATTTGCATTTCTCTAATGATTAGTGATGTTGAGCATCTTTTCATGTGCCTCTTGGCCATCTGTATGTCTTCTTTGGAGAAATGTTTATTTAGGTCCATTTTTGGATTGGGTTGTTTGTTTTTTTGATATTGAGCTGCATGAGCTGCTTGTAAATTTTGGAGATTAATCCTTTGTCATTGCTTCATTTGCAAATATTTTCTCCCATTCTGAGGGTTGTCTTTTCGTCTTGTTTATGGTTTCCTTTGCTGTGCAAAAGCTTTTAAGTTTCATTAGGTCCCATTTGTTTATTTTTGTTTTTATTTCCATTTCTCTAGGAGGTGGGTCAAAAGTGATCTTGCTGTGATTTATGTTATAGAGTGTTCTGCCTATGTTTTCCTCTAAGAGTTTGATAGTGTCTGGCCTTACATTTAGGTCTTTAATCCATTTTGAATTTATTTTTGTGTATGGTCTTAGGAATTGTTCTGATTTCATTCTTTTACATGTAGCTGTCCAGTTTTCCCAGCACAACTTATTAAAGAGGCTGTCTTTTCTCCATTGTATATTCTTTTTTTTAAATTTAATTTAATTTTTTATACAGCAGGTTCTTATTAGTCATCCTTTTTATACACATCATTGTATACATGTCAATCCCAATCTCCCAATTCATCACACCACCACAATCCGCCCTGCCACTTTCCCCCCTTGGTGTCCATACGTTTGTTATCTACATCTGTGTCTCTATTTCAGCCCTGCAAACTGGTTCATCTGTACCATTTTTCTACGTTCCACATATATGTGTTTATATATGATATTTGTTTTTCTCTTTCTGACTTACTTCACTCTGTATGACAATCTCTAGATCCATCCACGTTTCTACAAATGACCGAATTTCGTTCCTTTTTATGGCTAAGTAATATTCTATTGTATGTATGTACCACATCTTCTTTATCCATTCGTCTGTCGATGGGCATATAGGTTGCTTCCATGTCCTGGCTATTTAAATAGTGCTGCAATGAACATTGGGGTGCATGTGTCTTTTTGAATTATGGTTTTCTCTGGGTATATGCCCAGTAGTGGGATTGCTGGGTCATATGGTAGTTCTATTTTTAGTTCTTTAAGGAACCTCCATACTGTTCTCCATGGTGGCTGTATCAATTTACATTCCCACCAACAGTGCAAGAGCATTCCTTTTTCTCTACACCCTCTCCAGCATTTGTTGTTTGTAGATTTTCTGATGATGCCTATTCTAACTGGTGTGAGGTGATACCTCATTGTGGTTTTGATTTGCATTGCTTTAATAATTAGTGATGCTGAGCAGCTTTTCATTAATTTCTCTTCCAGATTTTTCGTCATTAGTGTATAGGAATGCAAGAGATTTCTGTGCATTACTTTTGTATCCTGCTACTTTACCAAATTCATTGATTAGCTCTAGTAGTTTTCTGGTAGTGTCTTTAGGATTCTCTTTGTATAGTATCATGTCATCTGCAAACAGTGACAGTTTTACTTCTTCTTTTCTGATTTGGATTCCTTTTATTTCTTTTTCTTCTGTGATTGCTGTGACTAAAACTTCCAAAACTATGTTGAATAATAGTGGTGAGAGTGGGCAACCTTATCTTATCTATCTTATCTGATATGAGTACTGCTACTCCAGCTTTCTTTTGATTTCCATTGTCATGGAATATCTTTTTCCATCCCCTTACTCTCAGTCTGTATGTGTTTCTAGGTCTGAAGTGGGTCTCTTGTAGACAGCTTATATATGGGTCTTATTTTTGTATGCATTCAGCAGTCTGTGTCTTTTGGTCGGGGCATTTAATCCATTTACATTTAAGGTAATTATCGATATGTATGTTCCTATTACCATTTTCTTAATTGTTTTGGGTTTGTTTTTGTAGGTCTTTTCCTTCTCTTGTGTTTACTGCCTAGAGAAGTTCCTTTAGCATTTGTTGTAAAGCTGGTATGGTGGTGCTGAATTCTGGTAGCTTTCACTTATCTGTAAAGCTTTTAGTTTCTCCATCTAATCTGAATGAGACCCTTGCTGGGTACAGTAATCTTGGTTGTAGGTTTTTCCTTTTCATCACTCTTAAGTATATCTTACCACTCCCTTCTGACCTGTAGAGTTTCTGGTGAAAGATCAGCTTTTAACCTTATGGGGATTCCCTTGTATGTTATTTGCTGCTTTTCCCTTGCTGCCTTTAATATGTTTTCTTTGTGTTTAATTTTTGATAGTTTGGTTAATATGTGTCTTGGCATGTTTCTCCTTGGATTTATCCTGAATGGGACTCTCTGCGCTTCCTGGACTTGATTGACTATTTCCTTTCCCATATTAGGGAAGTTTTCAACTATAATCTCTTCAAATATTTTCTCAGTCCCTTTCTTTTTCTCTTCTTCTTCTGGGACCCCTATAATTTGAATGTTGGTGTGTTTAATGTTGTCCCAGAGGTCTCTGAGACTGTCCTCTCTTCTTTTCATTCTTTTTTCTTTATTCTGGTCTGCAGTAGTTATTTCCACTATTTTATATTCCAGGTCACTTATACGTTCTTCTGCCTCAGTTATTCTGCTATTGATTCCTTCTAGAGAATTTTCAGTTTCATTTATTGTGTTGTTCATCATTGTTTGTTTGCTGTTTAGTTCTTCTAGGTCCTTGTTAAACGTTTCTTGTATTTTCTCCATTCTATTTCCAAGATTTGGGGTCATCTTTACTATCATTACTCTGAATTCTTTTTCAGGTAGACTGCCTATTTCCTGTTCATTTGTTTGGTCTGTTGGGTTTTTGCCTTGCTCCTTCATCTGCTGTGTGTTTCTCTATCTTCTCATTTTGCTTATCTTACTGTGTTTGGAGTCTTCTTTTCGCAGGCTGCAGGTTCATAGTTCCCGTTATTTTTGGTGTCTGCCTCCAGTGGGTGAGGTTGGTTCAGTGGGTTGCGTCGGCTTCCTGGTGGAGGGGACTGGTGCCTGTGTTATGGTGGATGAGGTTGGATGTTATCTTTCTCGTGGGAAGGACCATGTCCAGTGGTGTGTTTTGGGGTGTCTGTGAACTTACTATGATTTTAGGCAACCTCTCTGCTAATGGGTGGGGTTGTGTTCCTGTCTTGCTAGTTGTTTAGCATGGGATGTCCAGCACTGGAGCTTTCTGGTCATTGAGTGGAGCTAGGTCTTAGCGTTGAGTTGGAGATCTCTGGGAAAGCTCTGGCTGATTGATATTACGTGGGTCCGGGAGGTCTCTGGTGGTCCAATGTCCTGAACTTGGCTCTCCCACCTCCGAGACTCAGCCCTGACATCCAGCCAGAGCACCAAGACCCTGTCACCCACACGGCTGCTAGTGTTGGAGGGTCTCCTGCAGAGGGAGGGGATGGCTGTGGCTCACCACAGGGACAAGGGCACCTGCAACAGAAGTTCTGGTTAGTACTCCTTGTTGTGACTCCTGGAGTCCATCATTAACCCCACCAAAGGGCCTGCAGGCTCCAGCTGGGTCATCTCAGGCCAAACAACCAACAGGGAGGGAACTCCCATATCCATTTTTAATGTTTTCATCTTTATCTCCATCTCTGGATTATAAGCTCCTTGTGAGTGGAGACCTCTTTTCTAGTTCTCTCCTATCTTTTCAGGGAACTGATCATGGTCAGGCCCTTTATATGCTTACTAAATAGTGGCGGACAATCAAAAGTGCTTTGAGGCCCTGAGAGGAGATGCCCGTGAGCAAAGAGGGGAAAAAATGAAGACGACATAGATGCCTGGCAGGAGAGGCTGATTGTGCAAGATGGAAACTGGCCCTGAAGCCTCACTGTCTGCTCATAGGGCTTCTTATTCAGGCTTCAGTAACCTAAGATGTGGAGATTGCAGGATTTAATGTTGTTGCCCTCCCCTCTACCATGAATAGGGACACTTGCTGGGGTCACAGGGCATCAGTGATCTGCTGTGACTCCAGGTTGGGGTGGCTATTCAGGCAGATATTCTTTTTTGAACAACCAGGCAGGCTGTCTCCTGAGATCTGACCAAGACTGGAACTTGGAGGAGATTCAGCTGGCTTTGGTTCAAACCAGACAGACTGAAACAATGTCAACAGTCGGGGGAAGGATTCTAGACCCTGCAAGAGATGCGTCTTCACCTTCAGCCTGAAGACTGTAGACTCTTAGCATGAGCCTTCTAGCAGTCTAAGTGTCCTTCTGCACTGCCACCCTGCGCAGAACCATGGATGAAGGTCTTCAGTGGGAAAAGATAACGGTTGAAAAATTTTCAGTAATAACACTAAGTGATATTGCAGCCATGTCAATATATCATGGGTAGAAACAACAGAAGCTTATTCACAAAATAGAAGATTCTTAGTTGTAGAAAATTAGCCTAAACTCCTTGTAGAACTCTTAATGCTGCTGTTTACTGAGTGTTGACCATGACCAGAACATTAGACCCATATAATTGTCTGGACTCAGTTGGGTGAAAAAGATACTGTCTCTAAGAGGGAAATAAAATGGAGTGGAGAATTGGCAAGGATGTTGTCCATGTTAACGCATATATGTGGAATCTAGAAAAATTGTACAGATGAACCTATTTGCAGGGCAGGAATAGAGACACAGAAGTAGAGAATGGACATGTGGACATGGGGGAGCGGAGGAAGGGGAGGGTGGGACGAACTGGGAGATTAGGATTGACATATATACACTACCGTGTGTAAAACAGACAGCTAGTGGGAACCTTCTGTATAGCACAGGGAGCTCAGCTCAGTGCTCTGTGATGACCTAGATGGGTGGGATGGGGCTGGTGGGAGGGAGGTCCAAAAGGGAGGGGACATATGTATATATATAGCTGATTCACTTCGTTGTACAGCAGAAACTAGCACAACATTGTAAAACAATTATACTCCAATTAAAAAAAAATACTTTGGAAGCAGGTGGTCTGCTAAGGCTAGTGGCACCTCACCATGACCCTTTGGACCTGGTGTCCAGTCCCTTGTGCATTATGCAGTCCTCTTTTGGGTCAGGGCATTAGAGTTAGTTTGAAGCATAGCAGCCAGCCAACTCCATGGCTTCTTTATCTCTCTCTGTCTCTGTATCCCTCTATTTCTGTCCCTGTCTTACACACACACACACACAGCCACAGACACACATACACACACACACACACACACACACACACACACTGACATTTGTATGAGGGGGCACAAGATGGAACATAGAATGTGGTTTAACTTTCAGAAGTTTAAATGAGAGGCTCTTTGTTAGTGAAAAGCAAACAAAACAAACTGGCCACGAGGTCAGCATGCTCTGGAATGTAGAATTGTTTGTCGCCAGTCAAACAGCCGCCTGATGTTGGGTTTACATAATGTTTCAGCAAACCGAAACAATGGGGACGTTTACCATTAACTCAAGGCCTGAGCCATAAAATCAGAATGGGGGAAGATGAGGGTCACTAATTCTGATCCTCAAGGCCCTCAACAAACAGCTCTGCCCAGGGCAAAATAGCTCCTTAGACCAAGTCGTCCAAATTTATTAAACACCTAGTATTTTGCCAAAGACTCTTTGGATAGGAAGATGAAAGACCCTTGCCCCTTCATAGGGCATGCCTCCCAGGACCATGCTGATGTCTAGCTGGTAGACAGAGAAACAAATAATGGTGAGGTGGCACTGTTAAAGTGAGTTTCATTTTAGACAAAATTCCCTGTGTAAGAATAACAGAAGGGAGAGGCCAAGTTCACCTACTAGTCAGAAAAGGTGCCCAGAGAGATAGCATTTGAGTTGAAACTGGCAGGAAGAATAGAAGTTTCCCAGGACCACAAACTGGAGGTGATGGGGCAGGAGCCGAGGTGCATGCTGGAAAGAAGGTTAAATAAGTGCAAGGCGTGAGGAGCCTGGATTATTCCAGAAACTTCTAAAAATAATTCAGTGTTGTCAAGTGTGAAGTGAGGAGTGGCAGGAGAGGGGGTGGGGAAGGTGGCTGTCTGGTCAAGAAGGGTCTTATGCGTATGTGAGAGTAGGTGCTGATGTTTTTCCTACGTGGGGGAGGATGCCAGTGACATTTTGAGCTGCGGTAGTGGCTTGGCCACAGTTGCTTCTTAGAAAGGTCAGTGCGTTGGCCTTGAGGAGGACAGGTGGGAGGGGGTGACTGGAGGGATGATGTGGTCCTGAGGGAAGGGAAGGGCAGCTTTGTAGTGGACACACTGAGGAGTTGTCAGGCCCAGGTGAATTGTCAGAGACCTGCACAGGCAACTGTGGGATTCATGAGGGGGACAGTGGGACAGCAGGAGTGAGCTGTACGGTCAGCTCTAGCTCCAAGCAAATGCCAAGGCTTGGGAATGGCCCTGGGCAGGTCCAGGGTCTCACCTGGCTTCCGAGAGCCATTCTTAATGCTGAGCAGTAGCCTCACTGCTGACCTAGGGCATGTGTCAACTCTGAGGGGCACATCTGATGTCCTGCTGCTCTGCCAGTGTCTGGAGCATAGCAGAGGGTCTTGATAAATATATGTTGATTGAACAGGGCCTGGTACTAATATAGGAGCTGGGGATACAGCCATGAGCACTATCACACGAAAACCCTGTTCTGGAGGAGCGTATATTCCAGGTGGTGAGAGAAGCAGTCAGCAAAAGAAACAAAATGCATAAAAAGCTAGATGGTGAAATATGCTGTGAGGACACAGTAAGGTGGGGAGCGTGGTTTGCAATTTTAAATAGGATGAGTGAAGACCTGGAGGCGGTGGGGAAGGCGGGGTGGGATGGGGGCACCCATTTGGCTATGGGGGAGAAGAGCCTTCCAAGGAAGGGAAAGAGAGCCAACGTGTTGAGCTGGGTGTGTTGTTAGCTTGTTGGGGAGCAGCAAGGAAGCCAGCGTGGCTGCAGTGAGGTCTGTGAGGTGGAGAAGTGGAGTGAGGGCAGGGGTGTGTCGGGCTGGGGAGCCATTGTCCTCTACTCTGAATGAGATGCAAAGTCCAGTTTATTCTCCCTGCTACCCTGAGCTGTGCCCCGTTCTCCTCTCCTGCTTCTTCCGATCACGATTACAACCTACCAGTGCACATTTTATAGACAACTGGCCCAGACACATGCAGGAGTCAGTGCCATTGAAATAAGAGGTAGGAGGACTGCTCTATTTTAAAGGGCCTGAAGAGCTATAGTAATCAAACACCATGTTTTAATTCTTAGGATAAGGAGGGTGATTGGAATGTGGGCTAACATTAGATGATATTAGTTCCCCTTAATTTGCTTAGGTGTGGTTATTCTACTAAGGTTACAAAGGAGAATGTCTTCATTCTGAGAAGACGAATGCTGAACTATTTAGGGGTGCAGTGTCCTGATACCAGCAGCTTACTTTCACATGGTTCTGCCTACACACACATAGGCAGGATCAAATGGATACATACATACATACATACATAATGCCAGAATATGAACAGCTGTTCCATCTTGGTGGTGGGTATGTAGATACTGGCTGTACTAGCCTATCAACTTTCATCTTAGAAAATTTCATGTTAAAATGTTGGGAAAAATTCCCTCGTTACGGTCCATTTCTTTTGGCTCTGCCTTTGGTTGCTGTTATTTATGCTCATGAGATTCTGCCTGGCGCCCTAGGCAGTTTATTTACTTTGGGTCAGAAATGTTTGTCTCTGGAGACTTAAAAGAGACACAGAGCATAGGGATTCAGGTGGGATGTCAGATGGGTGGCATCCGAACCCCGTTGGGCTGGCAGGCCCCAATAGAACAGGACCATGAGTCAAAGCATGGTAGGTAGATGCCTTATGATTTTAAGAGACACTTGTAGGACAAGAGGAAGGCAAAGAAGAAATGGAGAGGTTAATTAACCTTGGAGAGGTTAATTCCTCGCTGGAGTGTGTGCTTTTTCCCTGATGTCGAGAACCTAAATTATTCCACTATTTACCTGCTGTGTGACTTGACAAAAGGCTAATGTGATTTAGAAACTCAGTGGTCATCCAGAAAGTCTATTTCCAGTCTGGTGGTTACCAGGCTCTGTCAGGGGATTGGGTTTCGGTGTATTAAATCTCAAATTTAATCCAGGGGCCAATATGTCTGCGAATATTAGAAAGTTCAACTCCCCTTTTCACGGATCACATCAATTCCATGTGGTATTTTCCACGTGGAAGCAAGAAATAGCATATCCAGAAAGCTGGGCTTAGCACCTTTGGATCTCCTGGTGAAATTTCAGCATACAGATAGGATGTGAGCATTTATATACATACAACCTCTGCCAGGCACCCAAGACAAAAAATAAATAACCCTTTATTATTATTAAAAATAACTTAGAGCTCAGAGAAAAGTTGAATGTAGGTGGTAATATATAAAGGACTTCCTAAAGAAAAAGTTGTTCACAGTCTTTTATTTGGTTTAAAAAAAAGTCTTTTGTTTTGCTGCAGGAATAACAATAAGAGATAAAAATCATTTGAAACTAAGGGAGGAAGTAGAAAAATGGTCACTATTTGTAGCTTGGTCTATTCTCAGTATAGTAATAATAATAATAGCAACTATAGCAACAGTTGATGATTTTTGAGCGCTTACTATGTGCCAGGCATAGTGAGCACTTTTAAAATTCAACTAATTTAATTCTTGTGACAAACCTATGTGGCAGCTACTATTATTATCTTTATTTTAGGGAGCTGAGGCCCAGAGAAATTAAATAACTTGTATGAAGTCAAATGACCAGCAATTAACATAGATGGTATTCAAGCTGTCTCTTGAGGCGAGCTAAATAAAACTCTATCCTATTTTCTAGAGGCATATTTTTATTTTCTCCTTTCTCTATGGTAAGCCTTGTTCTGGTCTCTCTGGAGGATATATTGAAAATGATGGCCCACTACATTCCTAGCCAGCCAGGTCTTTGCAGGAGTGGTCCCCAATTTGTGACTGTAGACCTTGGGGTACCAGTGATTTCCTGTTGTCACTAACAATAGCTTGCTATGGGGCATGCCTTCTGCTATATACTTCACATGTTTTATTTCAGTATTTTTAAAAAATTTGACTCATAGTTAAAAACAATAGTGTTGTAAAGCAGGACTAAGTTATACGTATATATATTCAGAAAAAAAGTTTCACGAAACAACACTTATATTTACTATTTGTGATACGCTTTGTTACTTTCCATTTTATTCTGTTTCCTCTAAAGAATGCTGGTTGTCTCGTGTCTCATTTTATATCCTGCTAAATGGCTTATAACCCATTGTTTAGTAAAACACTAGCTCGGCTGGAGCTGGTGGGAAGGCATGGGTTGGTCTCAGAATTTGTTCCATGTCTTGTGGAGAGTGCTGTCAAAGGAAGTGAAGGAGAAAATAGGCACAGACCAGTTGGGGAACAAATACTACTATATCCCAGAGTACAAGAACTGGAGAGATTGGTTCAAGATGGCGGAGTAGAAGGATGTGTGCTCACTCCTTCTTGCAAGAGCACCGGAATCACAACTAACTGCTGAACAGTCATCAACAGAAAGATACTGGAACTCACCAAAAAAGATAACCCACATCCTAAGACAAAGGAGAAGCCACAATGAGACAGTAGGAGGGGCGCAATCACAAAAAAATCAAATCCCATAACTGCCTGGTGGGTGACTCACAAACTGGAGAACACTTATACCACAGAAGTCCACCCACTGGAGTGAAGGTTCTGAGCCCCACGTCAGGCTTCCCAACCTGGGGGTCTGGCAACGGGAGGAGGAATTCCTAGAGAATCAGGCTTTGAAGCCTAGCGGGATTTGATTGCAGGACTTCAACAGGACTGGGGGAAACAGAAACTCCACTCTTGGAGGGCACACACAAAGTAGGGTGTGCATCAGGACCCAGGGGAAGGAGCAGTGACCCCATAGGAGACTGAACAAGACCTACCTGCTAGCGTTAGCGGGTCTTCTGCAGAGGTGGAGGGTAGCTGTGGCTCACCATGAGGACAAGGACACTGGCAGCAGAAGTTCTGGGAAGTACTCCTTGGCGTGAGCCCTCCCAGAGTCTGCCATTAGCCCCACTGAAGAGCCAGGTAGGCTCCAGTGTTGGGTCGCCTCAGGCCTAACAACCAACAGGGAGGGAACCCAGCCTCACCCATCAGCAGACAAGAGGATTAAAGTTTTACTGAGCTCTGCCCACCAGAGCAACAGCCAGGTCTACCCACCACCAGTCCCTCCCATTAGGAAAATTGCCGAAGCCTCTTAGGTAGCCTCATCCACCAGAGGGCAGACAGCAGAAACAAGAAGAACTACAGTCCTGCAGCCTGTGGAACAAAAACCACATTCACAGGAAGATAGACAAGATGAAAAGGCAGAGGGCTATGTACCAGATGAAGGAACAAGATAAAACCCCACAAAAACAACTAAACGAAGTGGAGATAGGCAACCTTTCAGAAAAGGAATTCAGAATAATGATAGTGAAGATAATCCAGGACCTCAGAAAAAGAATGGAAGCAAAGATCGAGAAGATCCAAGAAATGTTTAACAAAGACCTAGAAGAATTAAAGAACAAATAAACAGAGATGAACAATACAATAACTGAAATGAAAAATACACTAGAAGGAATCAATAGCAGAATAACTGAGGCAGAAGAACGGATAAGTGACCTGGAAGACAGAATGGTGGAATTCACTGTCATGGAACAGAATAAAGAAAAAAGAATGAAAAGAAATGAAGACAGCCCAAGAGACCTCTGGGACAACATTAAACATAGCAACATCCGCTTTATAGGGATGCCAGAAGGAGAAGAGAGAGAGAAAGGACCCGAGAAAATACTTGAAGAGATTATAGTCGAAAACTTCCCTAACATGGGAAAGGAAATAGCCACCCAAGTCCAGGAAGTGCAGAGAGTCCCAGGCACGATAAGCGCAAGGAGAAACACACCGAGACACAAAGTAATCAAACTGACAAAAATTAAAGCCAAAGAAAAATTATTGAAAGCAACAAGGGAAAAACAACAAATAACATACAAGGGAACTCCCATAAGGTTAACATACAAGCCAGAAGGGAGTGGCATGATATATTTAAAGTTGTGAAAGGGAAGAACCTACAACCAAGATTACTCTACCCAGCAAAGATCTCATTCAGATTCAATGGAGAAATCAAAAGCTTTATAGACAAGCAAAAGCTAAGAGAATTCAGCACCACCAAACCAGCTCTACAACAAATGCTAAAGGAACTTCTCTAAGTGGGAAACACAAGAGAAGAAAAGGACCTACAAAAACAAACCCATAACAATTAAGAAAATGGTAATAGGAACATACATATCAATAATTACCTTAAATGTGAATGGATTAAATGCTCCAACCAAAAGACATAGGCTGGCTGAATGGATACAGAAATAAGACCCATATATATGCTGTTTACAAGAGACCCACTTCAGACCTAGGGACACATACAGACTGAAAGTGAGGGGATGGAAAAAGATATTCCATGCAAATGGAAATCAAAAGAAAGCTGGAGTAGCAATACTTATATCAGATAAAATAGACTTTAAAATAAAGAATGTTAAAAGAGACAAGGAAGGACACTACATAATGATCAAGGGATCAATCCAAGAAGAAGATGTAACAATTATATATGCACCCAGCATAGGAGCACCTCAATACATAAGGCAACTGCTAACAGCTATAAAAGAGGAAATCAACAGTAACACAATAATAGTGGGGGATTTTTAACACCTCACTTACACCAATGGACAGATCATCCAAACAGAAAATTAATAAGGAAACACAAGCTTTAAATGACACAATAGAGCAGATAGATTTAATTGATATTTATAGGACATTCCATCCGAAAACAGCAGATTACACTTTCTTCTCAAGTGCACACGGAACATTTTCCAGGATCACATCTTGGGTCACAAAGCAAGCCTCAGTAAATTTAAGAAAATTGAAATCATATCAAGCATCTTTTCAGACCACAACACTATGAGATTAGAAATCAGTTACAGGGAAAAAAATGTAAAAAACACAAACACATGGAGGCTAAACAATACGTTACTAAATAACCACGAGACCACTGAAGAAATCAAAGGGAAATCAAAAAATACCTAGAGACAAATGACAATGAAAACACGACTATCCAGAATATATGGGATGCAGCAAAAGCAGTTCTAAGAAGGAAGGTTATAGCAATACAATCCTACCTCAAGAAACAAGAAAAATCTCAAATAAACAATCTAACCTTATACCTAAAGGAAGTAGAGAAAGTAGAACAAACAAAACCCAAAGTTAGTAGAAGGAAAGGAATCATAAAGGTCAGAGCAGAAATAAATGAAATAGAAACAAAGAAAACAATAGCAAAGGTCAATAAAACTAAAAGCTGGTTCTTTGAGAAGATAAACAAAATTGATAAACCATTAGCCAGACTCATCAAGAAAAAGAGGGAGAGGACTCAAATCAATAAAATTAGAAATGAAAAAGGAGAAGTTACAACAGACACCGCAGAAATACACAACATCCTCTGAGACTACTACAGGCAACTCTATGCCAATAAAATGGTCAACCTGGAAGAAATGCACAAATTCTTAGAAAGGTATAACCTTTCAAGACTGAACCAAGAAGAAATAGAAAATATGAACAGACCAACCACAAATAATGAAATTGAAACTGTGATTAAAAATCTTTCAACAAACAAAAGTCTAGGACCAGATGGTTTCACAGGTAAATTCTATCAAACATTTAGGGAAGAGCTAACCCCCATCCTCCTCGAACACTTCCAAAAAATTGCAGAGGAAGGAACACTCCCAAACTCATTCTATGAGGCCACCATCACCCTCACAGCAAAACCAGACATAGTACAAAAAGGAAAATTACAGACTGATATCACTGATGAATATAGATGCAAAAATCCTCAACAGAATACTAGCAAACAGAATCCAACATATTAAAAGGATCATACACCATGATCAAGTGGGATGTTTCCCAGGGATGCAAGGATTTTTCAATATACGCAAATCAATCAATGTGATACACCATATTAACGAATTGAAGAATAAAAAGCATATGATCATCTCAATAGATGCAGAAAAAGCTTTTGACAAAATTCAACACCCATTTATGATAAAAACTCTCCAGAAAGTGGGCATAGAGGGAACCTACCTCAACATAATAAAGGCCATATACAACAAACCCACAGCAAACATCATCTTTAATGGTGAAAAACCGAAAACATTTCCTCTAAGACCAGGAACAAGACAAGGATGTCCACTCTTGCCACTATGATGCAACATAGTTTTGGAAGTCCTAGCCACAGCAATCAGAAGAAAAAGAAATAAAAGGAATACAAATTGGAAAAGAAGTAAAACTGTCACTGTTTGCAGATGACATGATACTATACATAGAGAATCCTAAAGGTGCCACCAGAAAGGTACTAGAGCTAATCAATGAATTTGGTAAAGTAGCAGGATACAAAATTAATGCACAGAAATCTCTCGCATTACTATATGCTAATGATGAAAAATCTGAAAGAGAAATTAAGGACACACTCCTATTTACCATTGCAGCAAAAAGAATAAAATACCTAGGAAGAAACCTACCTAGGGAGACAAAAGACTTGTATGCAGAAAACTATAAGACACTGATGAAAGAAATTAAAAATGATACAAACGGATGGAGAGATATACCATGTTCTTGGATTGGAAGAATCCACATTGTGAAAATGACTATAATACCCAAAGCAATCTACAGATTCATGCAATCCCTACCAAATTACCAATGGCATTTTTTACAGAACTAGAACAAAAAATTTTAAAATTTGTTTGGAGACACCAAAGACCCCGAATAGCCAAAGCGGTCTTGAGGGAAAAAAACGGAGCTGGAGGAATCAGACTCCCTGACTTCAGACTGTATTACAAAGCTACAGTAATCAAGATAATATGGTACTGGCACAAAAACAGAAATATAGATCAATGGAACAGGATAGAAAGCCCAGAGATAAACCCACGCACCTATGGTCAACTAATCTATGACAAAGGAGGCAGGGATATACAGTGGAGAAAAGAGTCTCTTCAGTATGTGGTGCTGGGGAAACTGGACAGCTACATATAAAGGAATGAAATTAGAACACTCCTAACACCATACACAAAAATAAACTCAAAATGGATTAGTGACCGAAATGTAAGACTGGACACTATAAAACTCTTACAGGAAAACATAGAAAGAACACTGACATAAATCACAGCAAGATCTTTTTTGATCCACCTCCTAGGGTAATGGAAATAAAAACAAAACTAAACAAATGGGACCTAATGAAACTTAAAAGCTTTTTCACAGCAAAGGAAGCCATAAACAAGATGAAAAGGTAACCCTCAGAATGGGAGAAGATATTTGCAAACGAATCAACGGACAAAGGATTAATCTCCAAAATATATAAACAGCTCATGCTGCTCAATATTAAAAGAGCAAAAAACCCAATCAAAGAATGGGCAGAAGACCTAAGTAGACATTTCTCCAAAGAAGACATACAGAAGGCCAAGAAGCACATGAAAAGCTGCTCAGCATCACTAACTATTAGAGAAATGCATATCAAAACTACAGTGAGGTATCACCTCACACCATTTAGAATGGGCATCATCTGAAAATCTACAAAGAACAAATGCTGGAGCAGGTGTGGAGAAAAGGGAACCCTCTTGCACTGTTGGTGGGAATATAAATTGATACAGCCACTATTGATACAACAGTATGGAGGTTCCTTAAAAAACTAAAAATAGAATTACCATATGACCCCACTATCTCACTACTGGTATATACCCAGAGAAAACCATAATTCAGAAAGGCACATGCACCCCAATGTTCATTGCAGCACTATTGACAATAGCCAGGTCATGGAATCAACCTAAATGCCCACCGACAGACGAATTGATAAAGAAGATGTGGTACATATATACAATTGAATATTACTCAGCCATAAAAAGGAACGAAATTGGGTCCTTTGTAGAGACATGGATGGATCTAGAGACTGTCATACAGAGTAAGTCAGAAAGATACAAGCAAATATTGTATATTAACGCATATATGTGGAACCTAGAATAATGGTACAGATGACCCAGTTTGCAAGGGAGAAATAGAGACACAGATGTAGATAACAAACATATGGACACCAAGGGCAAAAGTGACGGGTGGTGGTGGTGGTGGTGGTGTGATGAATTGGGAGATTGGGATTGACATATATACAGTAATATGTATAAGATGGATAATTAATATGAATCTGCTGTGTAAAAAAATAAAATTCAAAAATAAAAAAAAAGAAAAACACTAGCTCATTTCAGTTTTCACAGTAATTTTATGAGTAATATAATTTTTTAAAAAAATATTTATTTGGCTGCTCCAGGTCTTAGTTGTGGCACACGGGATCTTAGTTGCAGCAGGTGGGATCTTTAGTTGTGGCATGTGGGATCTATATCCATGACTAGGGATTGAAACCAGGCCCCCTGCATTGGGAGTGCAGAGTCTTAGCCACGGGACCACCAGGAAAGTCCTGAAATCAACATAATTTTAATACCCATTTTACAGATGAGAAAACTGAGTTCATTTGTTCAAGGTCAAGGTCACACAAACCAAGGTCTACGGCTTGCACTTGGGATTATATTCCGTTTTTATTTATATTTTGTTTAACATCTTTATTGGAGTAAAATTGCTTTACAATGGTGTGTTTCTGCTATATAACAAAGTGAGTCAGCTATATATATACATATATCCCCATATCCCCTCCCTGTTGTGTCTCCCTCCCACCCTCCCTATCTCACCCCTGTAGGTGGTCACAAAGCACTGAGCTGATCTCCCTGTGCTATGTGACTGCTTCCCACTAGCTATCTTATTTTACATTTGGTAGTGTATACATGTCCATGCCACTCTCTCACTTTGTCCCAGCTTACCCTCCTTCCCCCTCCCCATGTCCTCAAGTCCATTTTCTATGTCTGCATCTTTATTCCTGTCCTGCCTCTAGGTTCTTCAGAACCATTTTTTTTTTTTTTAGATTTCATATATATGTGTTAGCATACAGTATTTGTTTTTCTCTTTCTGACTTACTTCACTCTGTATGACAGTCTCTAGGTCCATCCACCTCACTACAAATAACTCAATTTTATTTCTCTTTATGGCTGAGTAATATTTCATTGTATATATGTGCCACATCTTCTTTATCCATTTATCTGTCGATGGACACTTATGTTGCTTCTTGGCTATTGAAAATAGTGTTGCAGTGAACATTGTGGTACATGACTGTTTTTGAATTGTTTCTCAGGGTATATGCCCAGTAGTGGGATTGCTGGGTCATATGGTAGTTCTATTTTTGTTTTTTTTAAGGAACCTCCATACTGTTCTCCATAGTGGCTGTATCAATTTACATTCCCACCAACAGTGAAATAGTGTTCCCTTTTCTCCATACACTCTCCAGCATTTATAGTTTGTAGATGTTTTGATGATGGCCATTCTGACTGGTGTGAGGTGATACCTCATTGTAGTTATGATTTGCATTTCTCTAATGATTTGTGATGTTGAGCATCCTTTCATGTGTTTGTTGGCAGTCTGTATATCTTCTTTGGAGAAATGTCTATTTTGGTCTTCTGCCCATTTTTTCGTTTGGGTTGTTTGTTTTTTGATATAGAGCTGCATGAGCTACTTGTATATTTTGGAGATTAATCCTTTGTCCGTTGCTTCATTTGCAAATATTGTCTCCCATTCTGAGGGTTGTCTTTTTGTCTGGTTTATGGTTTCCTTTGCTGTGCCAAAGCTTTTAAGTTTTAGTAGGTCCCATTTATTTTTGTTTTTACTTCCATTTCTTTAGGAGTTGGGTCAAAAAAGATCTTGCTCTGGTATATGTCATAGAGTGTTCTGCTGATGTTTTCCTCTAAGACTTTTATAGTGTCTGCCCTTACATTTAGGTCTTTAATCCATTTTGAGCTTATTTTTGTGAATGGTGTTAGGGAGTGTTCTAATTTCATTCTTTTACATGTAGCTGTCCAGTTTTCCCTGCATCACTTATTAAAGAGGCTGTCTTTTCTCCGTTGTATATTCTTTCCTCCTTTATCAAAGATAAGGTGACCATATGTGCATGGATTTATCTCTGGGCTTTCTATTTTGTTCCATCGATCTCTATTTCTGTTTTTGTGCCGGTACCATAGTGTCTTGATTACTGTAGCTTTGTAGTACAGTCTGAAGTCCTGGAGCCTGATTCCTCCAGCTCCATTCTTTCTCAAGATTGTTTTGGCTATTTGGGGTCTTTTGTGTTTCCATACAAATTTTGAAATTTTTTATTCTAGTTCTGTGAAAAATGCCATTGGTAGTTGGATAGAGATTGCACTGAATCTGTAGATTGCTTTGGGTAGTAGAGTCATTTTCACAATGTTGATTCTTCCAATCCAAGAACATGGTATATACCTCTCCATCTGTTTGTATCATCTTTAATTTCTTTCCTCAGTGTCATAGTTTTCTTCATACAGGTCTTTTGTCTCCCTATGTAGATTTATTCCTATGTATTTTATTCTGTTTGTTGCAATGGTAAATGGGATTGTTTCCTTAAATTCTCTTTCAGGTTTTCATCATTAGTGTATAGGATTGTAAGAGATTTCTGTGCATGAACTTTTTATCCTGCTACTTCACCAGATTCCTTGGTTAGCTCTAGTAGTATTCTGGTAGCATCTTTAGGATTCTCTATGTATAGTATCATGTCATCTACAAACAGTGACAGTTTTACTTCTCTTTCAATTTGGATTCTTTTTATTTGTTTTTCTTCTCTGATTGCTATGGCTAGAACTTCCAAAACTATGTTGAATAATAGTGGTGAGAGTGGGCAACCTTGTCTTGTTCCTGATCTTAGTGGAAATGGTTTCAGTTTTTCACCATTGAGAATGATGTTGCCTGTGGGTTTGTCATATATGGCCTTTATTATGTTGAAGTAAGATCCCTCTGTGCCTACTTTCTGGAGAGTTTTTATCATTGATGCATGTTGAATTTTGTTAAAAGCTTTTTCCGCATCTATTGAGATGATCATATGCTTTTTCTCCTTCAGTTTGTTAATATGGTGTATCACATCGATTGATTTGCGTATACTGAAGAATCTTTGCATGTCTGGGATAAACCCCACTTGATCATGGTGTATGATCCTTTTAATGTGCTGTTGGATTCTCTTTGCTAGTATTTTGTTGAGGATTTTTGCATCTGTGTTCATCAGTGATATTGGCCTGTAGTTTTCTTTCTTTGTGACATCTTTGTCTGGTTTCAGTATGATGGTGATGGTGGCCTGGTAGAATGAATTTGGGAGTATTCCTCCCTCTGCTATATTTTGGAAGAGTTTGAGAAGGATAGGTGTTAGCTCTTCTCTAAATGTTTGATCGAATTCGACTGTGAAGACACCTGGCCCTGGGCTTTTGTTTGTGGAAGATTTTTAATCACAGTCTCAATTTTAGTGCTTGTGATTGGTCTGTTTATATTTTCTATTTCTTCCTGGTTCAGTCTCGGAAGGTTGTGCTTTTCTAAGAATTTGTCCATTTCTTCCAGGTTGTCCATTTTATTGTCATACAGTTGCTTGTAGTAATCTCTCATGATCCTTTGTATTTCTGCAGTGTCAGTTGTCACTTCCCCTTTTTCATTTCTAATTTTGTTGTTTTGAGTCTTCTCCCTTTTTTTCTTGACGAGTCTGGCTAATGGTTTATCAATTCTGTTTATCATCTCAGAAAACCAGCTTTTAGTTTTATTGATCTTTGCTATTGTTTTCTTCCTTTCTTTTTCATTTATTTCTGATTTGATCTTTATGATTTCTTTCCTTCTGCTAACTTTGGGGATTTTTTGTTTTCCTTCTCTAATTGCCTTAGGTGTAAGGTTAGCTTGTTTATTTGAGATGTTTCTTGTTTCTTGAGGTAGGATTGTATTACTATAAACTTCCCTCTTAGTACTGGTTTGCTGCATCCCAGAGGTTTTGAGTTGCCGTGTTTTCATTGTCATTTGTTTCTAGTTATTTTTTGATTTCGTCTTTGATTTCTTCACTGATATTGTGGTTATTTAGTAATGTATTGTTTAGCCTCCATGTGTTTGTAGGTTTTACAGTTTTTTTTCCTGTAATTGACATCTAGTCTTATAGCATTGTGGTTGGAAATGATACTTGATTTGATTTCAGTTTTCTTAAATTTACCAAGGCTTGATTTGTGACCCAAGATATGGTCTATCCTGGAGAATGTTCCATGAGCACTTGAGAAGAAAGTGTGTTCTGTTGTTTTTGGATGCAATGTCCTATAAATATCAATAAGTCCATCTTATTTAATGTGTCATTTAAAGCCTGTGTCTCCTTATTTATTTTCATTTTGGATGCTCTGTCCATTGGTGAAAGTGGGGTGTTAAAGTCCCCTACTACTATTGTGGTACTGTCGGTTTCCCCTTTTATGGCTGTTAGCCTTTGCCTTATGTATTGAGGTGCTCCTGTGTTGGGTGCATAAATATTTGCAATTGTTAACATCTTCTTCTTGGATTGATCCCTTGATCATTATGTAGTGTCCTTCTTTGACTTTTGTAATAGTCTTTATTTTAAAGTCTATTTTGTCTGATATGAGAATTGGCTACTCCAGGTTTCTTTTGATTTCCATTTGCATGGAATATTTTTTTCCATCCCCTCACTTTCAGTCTGTATGTGTCCCTAGGTCTGAAGTGGGTCTCTTGTAGACAGCATATATACAAGTCTTTTTTTGGTGTCCATTCAGCTAGTCCTTGTCTTTTGGTTGGAGCATTTAATCCATTTACCTAAGGTAATTATCGATATGTATGTTCCTATTACCATTTCCTTGTTTTGGGTTTGGTTTTGTAGGTCTTTTCCTTCTCTTGTGTTTGCTGCCTAGAGAAGTTCCTTCAGCATCTGTTGTAAAGCTGGTTTGGTGGTGCTGACTTCTCTTAGCTTTTGCTTGTCTGTAACAGCTTTAATTTCTCTGTCGAGTCTGAATGAGATTCTTGCTGGGTAGAGTAATGTTGGTTGTCCCCCACTCCCTTCTGGCTTGCAGAGTTTCAGCTGAAAGATCAGCTGTTAACCTTATGGGGATTCCCTTGTATGTTATTTGTTGCTTTTCCCTTGCTGCTTTTAATATTTTTCTTTTTATTTAATTTTTGTTAGTTTGATTAATATGTGTCTTGGTGTGTTTCTCTTTAGATGTATCGTGTATGAGACTCTCTGTGCTTCCTGGACTTGATTGACTATTTCCTTTTTCATATTAGGGAAGTTTTCAACTGTAATCTCTTCAAATATTTTCTCAGTTCCTTTCTTTTTCTCTTCTTCTTCTGGGACCTCTATAGTTCGAATGTTGGTGTGTTTAATGTTGTCCCAGAGGTCTCTGCGACTGTCTTCAATTCTTTTCATTCTTTTTTCTTTATTCTGCTCTGCAGCAGTTATTTCCACGATTTTATCTTCCAGGTCACTTATCCGTTTTCTGCCTCAGTTATTCTGTTATTGATTCCTTCTAGAGAATTTTCAATTTCATTTATTGTGTTGTTCATTACTGATCATTGTTTGTTTGCTCTTTAGTTCTTCTCATCCTTGTTAAACATTTCTTGTATTTTCTCCATTCTATTTCCATGATTTTGGATCATCTTTGCTATCATTACTCTGAATTCTTTTTCAGGTAGACTGCCTATTTCCTCTTCATTAGTTTGGTCTGAAGGTTTTTACCTTGCTTCTTCATCTGCTGTGTATTTTTCTGTCTTCTCATTTTGCTTAACTTACTGTGTTGGAGTCTCCTTTTCACAGGCTGCAGGTTCATAGTTCCCATTATTTTTGGTGACTTCCCCCAGTGGGTAAGGTTGGTTCAGTGGGTTGTGTAGGTTTCCTGGTGGAGGGGACTGGTGCCTGTGTTCTGGTGAATGAGGCTGGATCTTGTCTTTCTGGTGGGCAGGACCATGTCCGGTGGTGTGTTTTGGGGTGTCTGTAGCCCTATTATGCTTTTAGGCAACCTCTCTGCTAATGGGTGGGGTTGTGTTCCTGTCCTGCTAGTTTTTTGGCATAGGGTGTCCAGCACTGTAGCTTCCTGGGCATTGAGCGGAGCTGGGTCTTAGCGTTGAGGTGGAGATCTCTGGGAGAGCTCTCACTGTTTGATATTAGAAGGGGCTTGGAGGTCTCTGGTGGACTAATGTCCTGAACTTGGCTCTCCCACCTCAGAGGCTCAGGCCTGACACATGGCTGGAGCACCAAGACGCTGTCAGCCACATGGCTCAGAAGAAAAGGGAGAAAAGAAAATAAATGAAAG
This sequence comes from Pseudorca crassidens, assembly GCF_039906515.1. Classification (NCBI taxonomy): domain Eukaryota; kingdom Metazoa; phylum Chordata; class Mammalia; order Artiodactyla; family Delphinidae; genus Pseudorca; species Pseudorca crassidens. The sequence continues at coordinate 53,822,099 of NC_090298.1, forward strand.
AAATAAAAAAAATAATAAGAGTTATTAAAAAAATATTATTAAAATTTAAAAATTAAAAAGTAATTTAAAAAAGCAACGAAACCAATAAACATATCCACCTATCATAAGAAGCACTAAAAACTGTACTAAAAAAAACATGGACAGACAGTACCCTAGGACAAATGGTAAAAGCAAACCTTTAAAGACAAATTCACACAAAGAAGCATACACATACACACTCACAAAAAGGAAAAAAGAAAAAAAATATATAAAAGGAAGAGAGCAACCAAATCAATAAACAAATCCACCAGTGGTAATAAGCTCTAAATACTAATCTAAGGTAAATATAAAACTGGAAACAAATTAGATGCAGAAAGCAAACCCCAGCTCTACAATTGCTCCCAAAGTCCACCACCTCAGTTTTGGGATGATTCGTTGTCTATTCAGGTATTCCACAGATTCAGGGTCCATCATGTTGTTTGTGGAGATTTAATCTGCTGCTCCTGAGGCTGTTGGGAGAAATTTCCCTTTCTCTTCTTTGTTCACACAGCACCTGGGGTTCAGCTTTGGGTTTGGCCCCGCCTCTGCATGTCAGTCGCCCTCTGGCATCTGTTCTTTGCCCAGACAGGAGAGCGTTAAAGGAATGGCTCATTTGGGGGCTCTGGCTCAGTCAGGCCAGGGAGAGGGAGGGTACAGAATGCGGGGCGAGGCTGAGGTGGCAGAGGTCGGCGTGACTTTGGAACAGCCTGAGGTGCATCGTGTGTTTTTCTGGGGAAGTTGTCCCTTGATCACGGGACCCTTGCAGTGGTGGGCTGCACAGGCTTCTGGGAGTCGAGGTGTGGATAGTGACCTGTGCTTGCACATAAGATTGTTGGTGGCTATAGCAGCAGCCTTAGCATTTCATGCCCATCTCTGGTGTCTGTGCTGATAACCATGGCTCACGCCCATCTCTGGAGCTCATTTAGGCGGTGCCCTGAATCCCCTCTCCTCATGCACCCGGAAACAATGGTCTCTTGACTCTTAAGCAGTTCCAGACTTTTTCCCAGACTCCCTCCCGGCTAGCTATAGTGCTCTAGTCCCCTTCAGGCTGTGTTCACGCAGTCAACCCCAGTCCTCTCCCTGGCATCTAACCACCGTAGCCCGAGCTTCGGCTCCCAGCCCCGCCTGCCCCAGTGGGTGAGCAGACAAACCTCTCAGGCTGGTGAGTGTTGGTTGGCACCAATCTTCTGTGCGGGAATCTCTCCTTTTTGCCCTCTGCACCCCTGTTACTGTGATCTCTTCCATGGCTCCAAAGCTTCCCCCCCCCAACCCCTGTCTCTGCTAGTGAAGGGGCTTCCTAGTGTGTGGAAACTTTTCCTCCTTTATGGCTCCCTCCCAGAGGTGCAGGTCCCATCCCTATTCTTTTGTCTCTGTTTTTTCTTTTGCCCTACCCTGGTATGTAGGGAATTTCTTGCCTTTTGGGAAGTGTGAGGTCTTTTGCCAGTGTTCAGTAGGTGTTCTGTAGGAGTTGTTCCACATGTAGATGTACTTCTGACGTATTTGTGGGGAGGAAGGTGATCGCCACGTCTTACTCCTCTGCCATCATGAAAGTCCCCTTCCTATATTCTGTTTTTAAACAGATACCATTTCTGTTAAAAGCAGCTTTTCAAATTCTTATATGCTTAGTGCATTGTTTGTGGCCTGAATAAATACAAGGTCTTACACGTATGGCTGTATGGGCACTGTTCTAGGTCTAATCCATGTGGATGGGATTGTGATTTATGAAATTCAAATATTTCTAAGTAACTCTAAATTCATGGTAGCTTTTAGTTATTATTTATGTTTTTAATCAATTGATTTGAAAATTACCCCTTCCATTTTATGGAGATCTGAGGAATTCCTTGAAATTGGAGTTGCTTTTTCCCAGGAAGTGGATTGAAACTTGGAGGCCACACCTTCAGAAGTGTGGCTAGCAGGCTTAACCAGGGATTCGTGAATTAAATCTTTAGTTTCACTGACCTCTAATTGAACTTTAGCATATGTTTCAATTATTAGTAGGCAATAAACCATAGCAGTATTAGCAGCATATGCATTTGTCACCAATAGAAATTACTGATATTTTCATATCATCTCACAGTGTTGCAGATATTTCAAAATATCATTCATGCTCATAATGTCATTGAAATTATGCTAGTTATCAGAGTCACCATTAGATCTTGATGTGTAGTGTACTGATAAAGGAGCACATGCATTAGTATATCACAAAATTTGTTCTGTAATAGTTTGGTAATTATATTTCAATATAATTTTATTTTATACATTTAAATTCATTATTATTTAGAAAATAGAAATAGGAAAGGGGTCTCCAGGTCTCACCAGACTGCCAAAGTGGACGATGACTCCAAAATAGATGGCAGCCTTGGCTCCGTGACCGGGAGGGGCTTGAACACAAGCTGAGGGGCTCTGGATTGCCTCTCTAGAAATGGGTCATATGTCTAGCCACCCAGAATCAACATCAATTATTGTGGATGGTCTAGCAAAGGGAGAAATTGGGTACTCTCTCATTCTAGGTAATGTGGAAACAGGCATAGCAAGTTTGTTGCTCCTTTAAGTCTTTCTTTTGTCACTGTGTCTGTCCTTCCATGTTTAGTGTCACATCTTTGCCTTCTTCCTCCATTGACGTGACCCTGCCTCTGGTATTTGGCACAAAAATTCATGTAAGGAGCCTTAGAATTACTGTTTTGGCAAATTTAAGTTGAGAATAGCAACTTTGTTTATTGGATGCCCGTTGTTCATTATCTCAATAAAAAACCTAAATGACTGATTTTCTTCTCAATGTGGTGGGAATAATCTACACTTCTGGACTGAGTCCTGGCAATAGTCTTTCTGAATTATCACATTGCTTCACAGAGGTAAAGGGCTAGGGAAGTGACCAGTGGTTTCAGTTATTTGTAAGCCTGCATTGTAAAGTGCTGTGAACACTAAATAATAAATAACAGACCTGCGATCTCATAAAAGTCTCTGATGAAACCTTGCAATGATTTTCATTTAGTCTTGTGTTAAATTTAGTTATAATGTTCTGTATATTTACAGAAAAATAGGTTATTGTGTATTCTGTGAATTGAAATGTTTGACAGACTTGAATTATTTTAATCTTGGGATCATTAGATATACACACTTTAATTTACTTCTGAAATTCCTTTGAGATGATATAAATTCCCTTCCATGATGTTATCGGAGTTGTTGTTCTTCAAAGTAAATTGAATAACTTCCTTCTTTATTTTATTTATTTATTGAAAAAATTTATTTATTTATTTAGTTTTGGCTGCGTTTGGTCTTCGTTGCTGTGTGCGGGCTTTCTCATTGCGAGCAGGGCTACTCTTCGTTCCAGTGTGCAGGCTTCTCATTGTGGTGGCTTCTCTTGTTGCAGAGCACGGGCTCTAGGAGCGCGGGCCTCAGTATTTGTGGCACGCAGGCTCAGTAGTTGTGGCTTGCAGGCTCTAGAGCGCAGGCTCAGTAGTTGTGGCGCACTAGCTTAGTTGCTCCACGGCATGTGGGATCTTCCCGCACCAGGGCTCGAACCTGTGTACCCTGCATTGGCAGGCAGATTCTTAACCACTGTGCCACCAGGGAAGCCCTTTATTTTTTTTAACAGTCTTTCCATGTTCCTTTATTGTCAATAGAAGGAGCTCAAGGTACTTAGGATGGGATCCAGTGTTTCATGGTTTGGACTCTGCTCCCTCTTTGTGGTTGACCATTTCCCCACACATTATCTCTATTTTAACCTTTCTGAAATCCTTGTATTTTCCTGCACACATTCTGACTTGTCCAACTTCCATGACTTTCATAGGTGATTTATTCTTCTATCCTGCTTTACTTCCTGGAAAACTGCTATTGGTCCTTTGAAACGTCTCAGGCATCACCCTCTTTCTGAAGACTTCTTTTACATTGACCTCCATTCATTGCTATCCTTCCAACAGAGTAGGATAATCTGTCTGTGTTCACATATTAACTGATAGTGTTGATCAGAATGCATTAACATGGTTTATTTACAGAATTGTGTCCTTTTTAAAAGTGGAGTTCTCCTTGAACACAAGGACAAGAGTCTTCATCTCTTTCTTCCATGGTTCTAGCATGAGGCAGATGCTCATCTGATGTTGGGTGAAGGAGTGCTGTCATCATGCTAATAACCTAATTGATGGTGTGTTGGGAGAATGGGGTAGTAAAACTTAAGCATTACACACTGTCTGGGACACTTCTTGTGCCCTTCCTTATATCCTCTTTGCCTGCCTTTTGACTCCAGCCATTGCTATGACAACTCTACGCAGTTGTGACCCATCAGGTCCTTGCCTCAATCGTACCACATAACTCTCGCTTTCTGACCTGGGGCTTCCCTGAGGCTATTGCTTGCAGAGACCAGGTTAGCCATTCTGCCCGACGCACACACTGGAAGTGGGAGTGAACTAAAACCCCTTGGGGCAATGATGGGAGTTGGGGGATAAATATTCCCCCCCACCCCATAATATTCAGGAAGACATCAGGGCCTCATTCTACAAGGCAATTCAAAGCATCTCAGAGGTGTGGAGCTGCAATTGCCCATCCTAGTTACTAGTTCAATGGAGTGTCCTTGGCTCAGCTTCCCCTCCTTCCCTCTTTAAATCTGCCCAGTCCTCTACTCCTGTTCCTTAGAATCACTTCCCAAAATAAATGGTCTTGTCTCAGGCTCTGCTTTTGGGGAGAACCTAGACTAAGACAGAAGCCCTCATTATTTTTTTTATTTTTTATTTTTTTGTGGTACGCAGGCCTCTCACTGTTGTGGCCTCTCCCATTGCGGAGCACAGGCTCCGGACGCGCAGGCTCAGCGGCCATGGCTCATGGGCCCAGCCCCTCCGCGGCATGTGGGATCCTCCCGGACGGGGGCATGAATCCGTGTCCCCTCCATCGGCAGGCGGACTCTCAGCCCCAGCGCCACCAGGGAAGCCCAGAAGCCCTCATTTAAAACCAGCTTCACTATGCTGTATTTTTCTCGGATTGAGAGATGTTTGGAAACTGTTTGCAAGTCTCAAAAGTAACCACTAAACAAAGATGGTACAGAATACAAGTAAATAGGATAACATCCACTATATAAATGTACTACAGAATATGAAATGTTTTGTGAATCAGGCATTTTTATTCCTTCAGTCAGGAGACAGACTCAGACAATTGCTCAGTTTTGTAAGAATAGTTCTCCATAATTCTACAGCTGTGTCTTAGGTGAAACTGAATAGTGATGTTTTGATCATAGCTTTACAGATGGCGAGGCCCTAGACACAGCAGCTTTCACTGAGCAAGTGTTGAGGCCCTAGAAGACACATGTCTTTCCCATAGAGGGTCAGTGCAAGGATCTTGGGTGTGAAACCCTATATGTATACCAGTGGGCTGGATGGCTTGCTCTGATTATGTGTGTGTGTGTGTGTGTGTGTGCATGTGTGCATGTATGTATATTTGTATGTTTCTTTTTAAAACACAATGTATGGAATCCAATCTGTTGATTTTAAATATCATAATCCTTGGATTACAAATAGAAAAATGACATTTTTTGAAAATGGAAAGTATTGGGCAGTAAAATTGGCATTTGAAACCTGTGCATTACCAAATACTTAAATCACAGATTTTTTTTTATCTTTTGCAGCTAGAAGAAACATTCACGATCACTCAGAGCTGGAGACTCAGATGGTTAGTAACAGAACCAGGGCTAGAACCCAAGCCTTGGGAGCCCCCTTCTCATGGCCCTTCTGTTATACCACACTGCCTTCTCTTGATGATCCTTCTTTTAAATCAGAGGTTGGCAATTTTTTTCTGTAAAGGGCCAGATAGTAAATAATTTAGGCTTTGCAGGCCAATGGTTGCTGTCACAGCTGCTCCACTCTGCCACTTTTAGGTGAAAGGAGCCATAGAGGATAGTTCTATAAATGAGCACGGCTGGGTTCCAGTGAAGCTTTGTTTACAGACACCAGTGGTAGGCGTGATTTATCCCCTGTTTTACACCATTGGAGTCATGGCAATTTCTGCTTGATGGTCACCAAAAGGCTACTGAGTCCTAGAGAGTTAAAGCCGCCACCCAGTCTGCTGGTGAGCCAGGCTGTTGCATCACAACCCACACATGATTGGGCTTCCTTCCAGGTCTGTGTATAATCGGACTCTGAGCCAGCAGCCAAGAGAGAGCCTGGCACCCACAGCACTCCAGTTTCCAGAAGGAATCACAAATTCCCTTCCTGTGCAGATACAGAAACAATTGTACCACAGGAGAATTACTGGAAAGTAATGCAGGGTCATCAGGAAGGAAAAGGAATTCACTCCTTGGTCACAGTCTTCAGTCTGGTTGGGAGTCACTCAGACCTGGAAAGGTCAGCGAGGATGCATGTCTGGTTTTGGCAGGCCTGCAGGACTGTATACTCACAGGATGATACACTGGGCTTTGGTGATTTCTGTGGCCTTAGAGCTTCCTTTGGCTGCCCTAGTCATCCTTTTCTCCTCACAGCCAGGTATATCATTCCCCCCACTGTTTCATCCCTCACCCCATTTATCATCTGCCTATGCTAAGCTTTTGTTCCTGTTAATCAAAATCTTCTATAGGCAAATATTGTCTTCTCTCAATTTCATCTTCCACAAAACTTGACAACTTGACTTTTGAGTCCCAGGTCTGAGGCCCTCTAAGACAAATGTACAGAAAATAAGAAGGTCAGTGCAAAAAGCTTGGGTTCAACCCTATGCTTATGCCAATGAACTGGATGACTATTTCAGTATGTGTGTATTAATATGTGTGCACGTGTGTGTGTGTGTGTTCATGTGTGTGCCTTTGTGTACATATCTGTGTGTATCTGAGTTTGACCTTTAAATCAGGAGGTCACCTTCCCTTTGGGCCTCTCTGCCCAGGGAAGGTCTTTTTTTTTTTTTTTTTTTTTTGGGAAGGTCTTTTAGTAGCCTGGATGCTCTTGCTCTTAGACTCATGAGTAGTTGTTCTCCAGTCACCATTCTCAAGTCTTCACTCCTTCCCTCTCATTTTTCACCATGCAAATCCACGTAATGGTCTTTTTCAAAGTTGAAAGAGTCACGGACTTTTAAAGGCTGGATGATGTTTCCAATGGATTTAATGATCTAATCCTCAAAAGAGTACATGCATTACCTGTTTTGATGACCAACTGGTCAGACCTGCTACTGGGCATAAGCTCCTAATGAATGTCTAAATCCTTGGAGCTGAAGCGATTTAGGAAAAAATGTACATTATTATTAGTTCCCCAAGTAGCACTCTGGCCCCTGGGGAAAGGGATGCTGGTAGTTAATGTGAGAGGAAGCAGAAATGAGGAGGAAGGAAGAAAGGAAGGAATATTTGATTATTTCTTCATAAAGAACCAATTCCTTGAGCACCTGGCTATGGTTCCTGCTGCTGTGAGAAGAATATAAATGGCTTTGATATTCCATTGTTTGTTTCTGGGAAACATTTGCTTACTGTTCTGAACTGCCTGGCTCTCAGACTGGCAACAGGGAAGAAAATGTGGTGGAGATGAAAGGAAAACTCCAGCCCAAGTGCTTTAAATCAGATTAGCTTTTCCTTTAAAACCTGCTTGCAAATTCTTCTTAATAAATCTCTGGTTGATTTTTAGTTACACTTCTTTCCCCTGAAGAGAGGCATATTCTTAAGTGTACGGGTTCTACTGTTCTGCTCACACCATTGCTTTTTTGTTAGTTTCTTTAATGACCTACTTTGTTTTGATGAAATCTTTATCATCCTCAGTAACACTAACGCTGAGGAATGAAATGAGTACAAATGAAAAAACAGCTCACAAAACACAAGCGAGAAAAGGTGGGGGAAGAGAAGTGATGGTGGGTGGATGAATTTGAAATGGCTCATCACCACAAGGTGGCGCTGTTAAAACACCTCATTTTAAAGTCCTAAAAAAGGTTGCAAATAAAGAAGGAAAACAAAATTAAAGAGCCTTTCACATAGAAAATACTTTGTATCAAAGGAGTGGGGTGTGTGTGTGTGTGTGTGTGTGTGTGTGTGTGTGTGTGTGTATTAAAGATAAAATCATTTTAGGAAGAGTAAATGTTATAGGAAGCAGTGATAGAATTGTGTTTGTTTTTGAGGGAGGTGTTTTATAGTTGATACTCTTATAGTTCAAATATTAAATAATTTTATTGGATATTAAGTATATTTAATCCCAACCAGATATTTCTGGGAATCTTCTGAAGTGTGACATTGTAGTCACCAGAATGATGGGTTATGCTTACCATTCCTTAATCCATTTTCATTCTACACGGAGAACTTGCACACTAAGGGCATTTATTTGAAAACAATTAGTGCCCCATTAGGGGAAACATGAAGCCTGCAGGGTCTCAAATGTTCTTGACTGCTTTGGGAACTTGGTGTGTGGAAAATTGGTAAATTAATACTCGGAAAATAATTCCTTACTTTAAAACATGTTGTCTGTTATGCAACTCCCTTGGTACTGGTACCATTGTCATTAAAAATGAATGTTTTCATGTTTGTGCGTTCTGTGTGTGCATAGGGCATCCATTTACTGATGGACAGAGAGATGAAAAGCTGATATTTTACAAGTTTGTACCCTGAAGGTGGGGTATTGATATAACGGTGCAGATAATCTTACTCCTGAAGAAAGGCAGGAGTGGCAAATTATCTAATGTAAGTGAGTAGAAGCGCCCAGAAGTTTACATTGATGCTCCTTTATTTCATCACCATAGCAACTCTCTGACAGATGATGTTAATATCTTCATTTTCAAGGAGAGGCTCTAAGAAGTTAAGTAACCTGTCAACTGTCACAAAGCCACTGTGTGGCAGACTCAGGAGGTAAGCCCAGAAATTATTCATGGGAGAACAGTGCAAGCATGTGAAAGGGAAAAAGGTCTAGGTTGTCTTGCAATTTATATTTGGATAAAACCTGGGAAAATGACATGGGTCTCTTTGAAAGAAAGAGACCTGCTCTGTACTAATGCCTGTTTCCTCTACAACCAGGTGAGGTATGTAGATATCGTAATACACACACACAGGCACACACATTTTTTTTCTTGCTTCTTTTATATAAATTTTCATCAGCTTCTATCTCAGTGTAGCTATAACATTTTCTACCATCCACAAAGCAGGAGGCCTGGAAAAACTGCTGGATTTTTGCCATAGCTGGGGAAAACAGTGCAAGTTGATCATGAAAATTGTAGCTGTGATATCTCCCAGATAATTCGTACTACAGAGGCATTGACCCAGCTGGAAGTTCAGTTCATCGTATAGAAATCAACTGGTTCCTGCTTTGGGAAAAATATGTTAATGAGAATATATAACTCCAAGGACAGGGTGATATATAGTAGATACTCAATGTGCTGTTAGAATCTTAAGCCTATAGAAATATTTAAAAAATGCTTTTTATTGTTTTGAAGTATCTGAAAGAACTATATATCTCTTACTAGACTTTATGATTGAACTGTATTTAGGGTAGTAGTGTTTAGCCTATCTTTTTCAGAGGTGCCTCTGTGTCCATCTGGGAAGTTGTGTGTAGGGAAATACTGTGTGTGAGGGTGGTGACGGTGTGTGTGGAGGGAGTGTAATGGGACAGGTGGGCTTTGGTCATCCACTCCAGCTTATTCTGGAGCAGCTGGGCTATTTCTGACACATATAGTGCTTTTGTACTTGTGGAATATTCGATTTTGTTGTTAAATCCCATAATACATCAAGGATCTAAGAGATTTATTTAGGGCAGTTCATCACTCAGTCATACTTAAAATATTCAGATATTTTGATGTTTTTAAAAAAATGAGAGAATATCTGCTTTGTCCTATGGCTATCAAAATTGAATGTGACATAATATTTGAGAAGAAAAAATCATTATAGATTTTAAAAAGATGCACCACAAAGGAATTGAATTCCTAATTTTACATAAAAAAAGGAAAGAATCTCACTCTATGATGACAAATCTTGAACCAGCTGGAGGCTGATTAATATAGAAGTAAGAGCAACTAAGAAACATTTTGACGGAAGCAGAAGACCTGGGGTTTATGTTGAAGTTTTTGGTGTGTCCTCTGGTGGTTCTGAAACATTGACAGGAGTGCCATTTATTTCTTTGTTTCTTTGCTCGGTTGTTCACTTCTACATATTATGAAGGGACCTCAAATGCCCACTGTATAGAATGCCCACTGTATAGAATGCCCACTGTATAGAAGTGAATCAGGAGACTTGGATCCACTGATAGCTGTAAGACTTCTTTGTTTCTGAGAAAGGTGTGCTGTTTACATTCTAGCCTATTAGTTGTGTTTTTAGGATAACATCTTTGGTAAAAGTGCCACCTGCTTGTTGTTGCAATTGCACTGTTGCCATTTGCCTGTTTTGCTAATGATTTGCTGCAGTTGAAACATGGTTTGACTTGGTCTGGTTCCCAGGTCCTGAGATCACAAGAAACACAGACAGGTACCTGCTTGATTCTCCAAGGCTGCAGACATTCCTCAGCATGCATCGTGCAGTACATGCTGAACTTCCTGTGCCGTCGCATATCCAGCCATCAGGCCCTCACCGGAGGGCTTGGGGGATACTTGGGAGAACTTTGTTTATATGGGCTCAAGGTCAAGCAATCTGTTTTAGACCTTCGGAAACTTAGCTTAAGGAATATTAAAAGGTCTCATAAAGGAGGTTTGGAGTGTTGGCTAGCAGTTGGTTTGTTAATGAGACTTAAGAATCATATCTTGTCATGCTAGTTAATCAGTTAATAAATTATTTTCAATATGATATTTCCTTTTTTCTTAAAAAAAAGTTTGTCCCTGGCAGTAAAGGGTTGCCAAGAATGTAGTCTTTGGTGATTTCCTGTGGAATATGCCTTTGCTTTTCTTTTTTTATTATGCCCCACCCATCCTCAGTATGGAAAAACAACAAAGGAGAAAGGGAAATTTAGGGTAAATAAGGAAACTCAGGGTCAGGAATCAAACTGAGATTTTTGGGTTCCAAGTTCAGTACACTGTTTTGACATTATTCCTAGTCAACCAAGTATTTAATAGCTCATCAACAAGAACTTGAGACTCTGGCCTCATTTTTGGATTCACATACACCAGAAACTAACTGTTAGGGAGCAATGCCCAAGGGCACAGTTATCACTAGTTGATTTATACACAACCTCATTCCATAAAAGGAATGAAGTGGTCTGCAGCAATGACACATACAATAAATGATGGTAAAAAGTAAATTGGAGGAGCTGGAAGATCCAGATCGGGACAAGAGGCTGATGTGAACTTAACCAAAGGACTTCAAGTGTGTTATGTGAGGACTCATCAGCTGTGACAGTCCAGCCTCCTCTGTGGCAGCAAGCCAAGCTGAATCCAAGTGCAGAAGGACCACAGACACAAAGTAAGGAACTAAGAAGCCTTCCCTCATGAAAATATCCTCCCTGAGTGCTTAGAATATTCGTCACCACTCAGTTCACTGCACACTAGAAAGTGAAACAATTTCATAGAGTTAATTTACCTGTATATGAAGTCACCATTTATCGTTACAGAATCAGGCACGAAGCGGGCAGTCTTGTTGGTGAAAGCAGGTCAGGTTGGGAGGTTAGTGCCCTGAGGCTGAGGCCCAAGTGGGCAATGCAAGGACCTTGTACCTGGGGAGGGAGACAGCAGTGTGCAGGTGGGGAGCTCTGATGACAAATGTGATCTACATCACAGTTTGTTTTTTTTTTCCTAGCGTTGGTCCTAGTGTAATAAATTATAAAATAAAAGGAGGCAAAGGATTTATAATTGCTTGGTAGAGAAATATGTACAGTTAGTTCTAAGAAAAGAAAGAAACCTGGCAAGGGATGCCCTCTTTTCACAGAATACTTTGTTGAGCATTAGTTAGAACAGGATCATTCTAATAAAACCACATCAAGACACAGGGAAGCAAAGAATTTAGGTTAGCATGATTTCATGTCATAGTCTTTTGCAAACTTTCATGGGTCATATTGTGATGTAAGGAATAGATATCTGCGGATGATCTTAGGTACCCTCCCTGTGTTGCCTTGACAGTGATTCAGCTGGCCCTGGGGGTTTCCCCCTGACAGGGAGAGGTGTTGTGTCCAAGCTCAGCTTCTCACATGATGGGTGGCTTTTCTCCCTAGCAGGATGGCCTGCAATCCCTCACGGGCCTCAAGATCTCTGGTTGCTGGGTGCCTGGCTTTCCTGGACGATTCTGATAAACAGCTAGCATCTAAAGCCAGCCCATTTAGCAGCAGGAGTCTATCTGCCCTTCCTATAACAAAGCCACCTTCTCCTGTATGTCCTTAACAAAGGCATAGAGAAAGGGGCTCGGGTTCCTCTACTGGGACATAAGCCACACTGCTTGTCCAGAAGGGTGCCCTGGCCCCCCTCTCTATGGATACAGTGGGTGGCCTCACCTCCTCTACTGTTGCCGAGCCTAGCTGTGCAGATCTCCACTTTCCTCAGCAAAACCCTTTCCTTAACCCATATTCTGTGACATTGCATTTCCCTCTAAGGTCCTTGCAGATAGGTTGCCATCCATGAGATCCAAATTTAGAACAATTGTTATGAAGGCCTCAGGAGTGATAGTCTCTTATAGCCCTGGTTTAAATGGTAGCTCAGAGATCCTTCCGATAACATAAAGCAAAATGGCATTTTCTTCATGATTGGATATCCTCTTGTGTTTAGGTTGAGTTCTCAACCTGCAGCTAATTGACTCGTTTTAGGCACCGTTATAGCCTTACATAGTAAAATGCTCCCTCTGCTTAAAGTCTAATATCATTCCTGTTAATCATGTTGCTCTCTCTAGGTGAGTACTAAGCAAGCCATAAAATGAAGTGTTTATAATCAGATTTCATACTAACTCCTGAACGATTGATGCAGAATGCTGTGGATAGTCTCGTCAACGCAGTCACTGTCACAAATGATTATTTATTCAGCTCAGACTGGGCTCTCTGCTCCGCTGGCTGCGTGCTGGGTGAATCCTAGCGTTGGTAACAAATATGGGTTCTAATGTCATGGAAACAGCAAAGCCTTATACAAGTGGAAAGTCATTGCTCAGTTGTTATTCTTTTTATTGTTGTTATTGTTGTTGGAACATTAATTAATTCAGTTCTGTCCTCTGAATTGAACTTTAACCAGGATTAGCTTTTATGACAGCAGAGGACACTGCTCATGAATGAGGGAAAATAAGGACTGAATTGGTTTTTCACAAGTCTTTCTTTTAAGCTTTGTGCCTGAATGTAGCAGAACCTATTGTCTTTGTTTTCTTTCTTTTTATATTAACATAGTTTATTGTGTAGATTCAAATAGGTCATGAGTCCATAATGTCCCCTAAACAGAACATCTGCTTAAAATCATATCACTGTTCAGCTCACTTATGGATATTGAGTACTGTCTATCTACCATTTTCAGTATTAACAAAGGATTTTTTTAAGCTCTAGACAAAAAATCTAAATCATTAAGTAAGATAGAGCACTGAGTACTAGTTAAGTTGAAGAGCTATACAAAGACAAATAGTTATAATAAAAGATTGAGGATTATACATTACAGGAAGGTTTGCTCTTTTTATTTTTTTTAAACCCCTAGCTGTGTAGAATTTAATTGATCATTGATCACAATCTTGGGTTTAAGACCTGTGTGGTTCAATATTTTTAATAGGATAATGAATACCTAGGAACCCACTGCCCATTTGCAGAACAAGAACATCACTGAAAATAACATCTACTCATACTGTTACTCTTTATGGTAAATTAACCTGTATTGCCCTTTATTGGTTTCATGTCATAGAAGATTAAGGTAATACAACCAATACTGGATACTTTTGGTTGATCAAAAATTATCGTGCTACTTTGGGGGTACTCTATTTGCAGTTGCAACCTCAACTTCATACTTAATGAGAGAATTGTACTCCTAGGAGGCGTGAACATCTTGTGTTCCTAGGCATCCTAACTGTTTAGTTGCAATCTTTAGTTGATTAATTTTTTCATCCATTCATTTATTCAGAGAACATTTCCCAAGAGCTGGGAACTAAGCTTGGCTCTAGGGTTTCAAATGCCAAGTCAGGGAGACAGACTTGTAGAGAGATCACTGTAACAGGAAGTGATGCTTCTGAGAAAAGCTCTGTTTGGTCAGGAGGGCGAGGGCTGTGCTTTGTGTTCTCGGAGAGTTGGGGAAGGCCAGAGCAGCTCATTTTTCATATGGGGATTTCTGGATGAAGAAGAGGTGGAGGTTTACGGCAACAGTGAATGAAGTTACTCTAATGGAGAACAGGGAGGGAGACTTGAGACAAAATTTCAGGCACCTCTTGTTCCTCTGAAAGCCCACAGGCCTTGTCAAGTTGTTTACACCTGCTAGTAGCCAGATAAAGAAAAAGTATAAAAGTGTGCTGAGACCCCACCCCTTGGCTAGGGTTTATTCTGTGCAGATACTATTGGAGTTAAATTTTGTGGGCAAACGGGAAGATATACTTCTACTGTCTCAGAATGTGCAATGGGCAGATATAATGAGCAGCGAGCACATAATTGTGAGAAGGCTTTGTGGTTCCAACATCTTTACTAACTCCACAAATAGAAAGTGTATTGTAATATCAGTAATATTACAGTGCTATCCCAGAAGTAATTGCCCTTCTGTCTTTTATGCACCACTCAATTGTGTCTTTTCAATGGAAATACATGCATTTGGAACCCCCCCAGAATACAGTGCCCCCTGAGGTTTCTCCTTCATCTGTTTGCTAGAGATAATGGGGGGAGAGACCAGTGAACAAAGATTAGAAAAGCATCGTTTGGGTGTGCAGTCTACATAATGATGTCTTAGCAACAATTCGTTGTTTCTTACAGTAATCAAGTCAAAGGCTTATCATAATATGATTCTGCAGCCGGAGCAGACAGCAGATTTCTGTGGACCTGAGTCTCTCAATTAGATTTCTATGGCTTCGCCACAGGAAGCCATCAGAGGTTAAAGACTTAATTTTTCTCAGTGGTGTGTCCTGAAGAAAAATGATCGGTATGCAGTTTTCCTAACTGCCTCTCTGTCTTGTAACATTTTATTTTCTCTGCTTTCTCCTGCCATTGTCATTATGGTTCTTCATTATTACAGTAATGATGAGTAGGGTGATGTTGTCTCTGTTCTCACTTTCTAGAATTATCCTCTGGTTAGGAGAGTCTGCCCTGGGTTCTGGAGATCCATAGCTCATCTGGACTGGCCCAAAATCCGTGAACAGCCCTCTCTGGTGGGTACCCAGGTTGGGTTCACAAATTACACTTCCTCTTCCCCCTCAGAAACTTTAGTTTTAAAACCATCCCCATCTCATGGTAAAGAAAGCTATTCAGAAGTTTCATTTAAATTTTCTCTTAGCAGATGGGCTGCTTTCATGGAGTGTACTGAAAATTATTTTCAGATTTCAAAGAGACCACCCAGTACTTAGTGGGCAAAGGTAAGACATAGCAAGGCAGTGAGCGATAAGGAACAGGGCACAGTCAGATTGACACTGAAGAATCTGAAGGGTTCTTTTCATGCTGAAGCATTATATTCTCAGGAGTATTAGAATGATGTTGTCTTATTTTACTTCTTTTGACTCCATGGTGGCCCTCAGAAGGTGGAGATTTTGACATTCTTACTTTGCCAATACTTATCTTCAGGATCTGTGCCCTGGGAAGAGATCACGATTTATAATGATGCCTGTAGAAGGTGACAGGGAGGCCTGGAAATCCAAGAACTAGGGTTCAATTGCTGCATCCTCCTTTGATTTTTAAGGTGAATGGGATTGGCTTTGTTATTCATTTCACTTCTGTCAGTTTTTCACTTAATAAAAGTGTGGCAACTCATGTTTACCTCTTCCACCTTCTGGGACAAGGGGGGAAAAGGTGAAGAGAGTCCCTGTTCATCACCCCACTAAAGGTGGGGTGGTTATCCCTACCCTTCCCACTGAGGACACACATTCACAGAACAAAAACACTGAAAATCTCCTTTGAGTTAGGATTGACTTACATAAAGGCTTTAACAAGCTTTATTGAGTTCCTTACAAATTCTCATTGTTTCCTCATTACAACCCTACAATGTAGATACTGTTATTATCATTATCATTCCATTTTACAGACAAGAACACTGAAGCACAGAAAGGTAAAGTAGCTTGCCTGAGGTCTTACAGCTAGTAAGATGTGGAACAGGGATTCAAACCCAGTAGTATGCTCCGAAGTCCATGTTCTGAGTCCCTGAGCTTCGCTTGTACTCTTGTCTGGTGCTGGCTGGCTCTTCTCTTGGGAAAACATATGCTGCATGTTTGTTTGAAAACAAAATAAAAACTACAAAACAACAGGCTCATACAAATCTCTTTGTAATAGCAGATAACCTGTAATTTTGTGTCTACTACTTTCCAGGTAGTATTTCAAGTAGAGTGAACCCTGATCCTAAGTAGGGCTGCTCGCGATTCGGAGGGTGCCACAAACTGGGATTGTTTTCCCTTCTGGTGACCCTTCCTGAGATTTAGGAAACTTGTATCCAAGTGCTTAAACCCCCAAAATATAAATAAAAGAGAAACAAAATGAAGTGGCTTCTCCGTTGTAAACTCCAAAGGAAAGTATAGAAAAATCAGTGGTGGTGTTTTGTTAGTCAAGGTTAAAGAATTCATTTCCTTTTTCAGAATGAACCACTTTTACTGTGTCAGACTTTATAGCCTTGTATAATTTATGTACTCCCTTGATGTTGGGAGGCTCTTGGAAACTCAGTGAACTTGCTCTAGGAAACCGTGATCATCGATTTATTTGAATTTTGGATCCTCCATTGGGGATTATGTTTAATGCCTCCTTTTATAATTCCAATGGGCTATGTGACATCTGAGTAGTGAGTATTTTCCCCTAATGTGTCATTAAGATTAGAGTCCCAAATCATGTTGATTTGTAGCAAAATTAAGTTTTTTGTTGACTTGTTCAACTGTGCTTGTCTTTGACTCCATGTTCCAATTTAGGGCAGGGAATAATTTGCTGAACTCTGTATTCCTTCTGAATTTCAGAAAACTAATTGAAACAAAGACCCATGCCAGATGGTAGCACTTTCTTTCTTTCTTTGTTTTGTGTGTTTGTTTGTTTTACCGAATTTGAAAATTTTGTTTAACATTGAGGCTCTCTGAGCACTAAATTCCATAGCTCCCCAGTTGTAGCATAGGTAAAGGTACTAGTCGGTGAGTGAAAAAAGCTCAGGAGTAGGCAAAGAGCTAACATATCTTGAGTTTTGTGTACCAGAAATTATGCTAGTGCTTTATGCATGTTTTCTCATTTAATTCTCAAACCAGTCCTACGAGGTGGTAACTAATCACCCCATTTTTATGACTAAAGAAAGCAATATTCTAAGACTTTGAGTATTTTCCCCAAGGGCTCAAATTAAATAAGGACTGAGACTGAGAATCAAACATACGTCTGCCTGGTTCTAAAATGCCTGCTGTTTGCACCAAACTGTTCACCACGACTCACAAAGCCTGAGTTTGTTCATTTATTCATTCATTTCACAGATTTTTATTGAGCACCTGCTCTGTGTCAGGTACTCATCTAGTCCTTAGAGATTCAGTAATGTTCAAGACAGAAATTATGACTCTTCTGAAACGTTGCCTTCAAGGTGGGGATGTGGGGAGACAAATTGAGGGGCGAAGATACACACTACACAGATAAGTTAACATTTCATGATAATGTTTTTAGAAAAATAAAACAGGAGGGTATGATAGGAGAGTGACGGAGTCTACTTTAAACTGAATGGACAGGGAGGACCTTGTTGAGCACGTGATTTGTCAGAGTTAATGTTATTTCTTTATTTTTTACTGTTGATATTTTATCAGTAATGAAAACTACTCTTTCAAAATAGAAAAGATTGATTCTACAATTCAATGAGAATTGAAAAAATAAGCATCAGCTCCTCTTCTTGGAGGGTCAAAACCAATAAATTTTATTTCTTATTTTTCACCTGTCCCTGTCATCGTCTCTGTATTTTGCAATGCAGGTTGCCACCAGCCAGGGCAAGGCAGTCACCACTCCTTGCCAAGATTATAAAACCACCTGGACATGACTATTTCTGGGTATAATCCCTGAGAATTCCACGTGCTCTACGGTTTCAGCTGGTTAGCTGTGAAACTACTTGATTTTGGAGGAGAAAAACAGACTAAGAATAGCACATGAAAACACCACTGAGTAGTCTTTATGTTTCCCTAAGTGATGGACAAGCAAGATAGAGCATATTCAAGCAATAAGGAGAGCCTTGAAAAGTTTGGTTTGGTGCGAAGAGTTTGTGGTACAAACACAGTGCATGTAATTCCTTCTAAAATTTGTCAGGAAGAGGGTGAGGGTGCCAGTCTGTGGGTTCTTTATCACGAACGGTGTCTTTGTTCAGACCCCTGGTAACGTCATGCATGTTTCAAGAAACAATATTTTCGAAAGTGGTGCCTCTTTGGCTTTTGTTCGGTTACACATACAGTTATCTGGGGCTTAAGATGAGGAGGGAGGATTAATTATGCCTCAGCTGAGTGTCTGTTGTTGAACTCCTGATTCCTCACTCTCCTTTTTCCCTCTGGCTCAGTTTCTTCTTCTTTCTCCTTATCTGTGAAACACATTCATCAACTGCTGTCAGTTTTTCATCCAGGAATGGGTAGATCTCCCAGTTTTGAGTGCTTTGTCCACACTTGTTATATATTTTTGATACATTTAAACATATTCGTCCATCTGAAGATTGCAGAAAGTAGGATGGTAATGAGTTACAGCCCCTCTTGGCCTAGTTAAGGAATATCACCAGCATTTTTATTTATTTATTTATTTATTTAACATCTTTATTGGAGTATAATTGCTTTACAATGGTGTGCTAGTTTGTGCTTTATAGCAAAGTGAATCAGCTACACATATACATATATCCTCATATCTCCTTCCTCTTGTGTCTCCCTCCCACCCTCCCTATTCCACCCCTCTAGGTGGTAGCCAGCATTTTAAAAGGGACTTTCCATCTAGTCCTTTAAGCTGGAAGTTAAGAAAGTGAATAAATCCCTGGAACTGGCCGGTGCAATTTTTTTCCCATTAGGCATTCATTTAAGTCACAAAAGAAGAGCTGGATCCGATAAGATATATGCAGGCTGACAAGTGGCTTATTTAGCTTAATATGGAAAAATATAAAATAATGGGAACTAGGTCAAAAATGGCAAAAAGGATTAGGGCTTAAATAGAGACAGGCTTGCAGACAGTGAAGGGAAGAGGATCTGGCAGTAATAGTGTCTATAAAGGCCGACCCATCAGCTTCATGTCTGGCAGCAATTAGGAGGCCAGAGGAACACTGTGATGAATCGACTGAGGACAGGAGTGGAAAAGAGAGCGGGTTGATAGGCTCTGTGGAGCTGGGTGGCTTTACAGAGGAAGAGGAGGGCTTGCAGGAGACAGTCCCCCAAGGTAGAAAGAGACAGCAGGGGAGCCTCCTCTCTGGCTCTTTGTGGGGGGCCAGGTGATTGACACAATGAGAGGAGACAGAGGAGTAGATGGAGGGAGTGGTGAGAGGTACATGAGGTTTCCTCACAATGACCTGTTGGGATTCAGGCACCACCGTCCGTGACTTTTTCGGTTTCTCCAGTTTGCCCTCTATGGGCCTTGTGGCCCACCTCTCACTGCTAATTTCTATCCATCTCCTTGAAACTAGACTCCAAGAAGGATTGAGCTATTTAGTAGGGTCTTTCTTAGTTGGGACAGCTCCATCTCCCTTAGCATCTTGCTACTGAGTCTTTCTCCCCCTTGTCCTCCTGCCTCCCAGGGAGGCCAGGCACACACAGATATGACAACCTTCTGGACTTCAGCACTGGGTTCTCTGAGACTTGCCAGTCTGTTCCATTATTTAACCAGAACACATACCGGCTGGGTTTAGGAGTGCAGCTGGATGCCTTTCAAGGCTCATCTGAGCCTTAGCTGCAGTGTATTTTTTTTGTTTGCCTACATCAGGGATGCCAGTTCATGCTGGGAAGCTGAGCAGGGATCCTTTTTCTTGCATTTGCTCTGCGGAACACCATGTGCAAGGCGGTGTCCAGTCATCACTCCAAGACCATTAGGATTGCTACAGACAACAGGGGAATGAACTGTGCAAAAAGAACCATAGGCTCAAATAGACATGCTGAGCTCTGGAATTGGAATTCAAATGTGCCTCTCATGCTTGAGACAAACACAATATCCTAGGAAGATGGGAAAAGCACAGTCTGCATGGTGCCTCTGTTGAGTCAGTCCTCAGCAGGGGTGGGATGAGGACCTGAGGCCTCTAGGGACATAAGAGCTATCAAACAGTTGAGCTTAGCAAGGTCCATACTCAGGGAGGGAAATTAACTCTCACGGGTCACCTGAGATGCCTATAGTGTCCTCTACCAGGAATAACTCAGGCCTTGGCCTACACATGTCTTATTTTTAGGACAATCAAGTTTACATGGTCAGTGTCTCCTAATGGGCCTGCATGACCGTTTGATGCCCAGTTATAGGACAATGGATATTGTGATTTGGAGATTTCTTCATATTTGTCTTTCAGGATATTTCCTGGCTACCAAGATATATTTATGCAAGCTCAGTCATCCCTTTGAAAACTAAAGTGAATTCACTCAATCAGAAATAAGCTTTGCTTGGAGCACGAGGTATAACCACGAACAAAACAGATCTAAATTCTTGCCCTCAAGGCTCATACAGTCTTGTGGGTAGTCAGGGAAAACACAAAATAAGGTATTCCTTATAGGGTATGATAGATAGTGATAAGTGCTATGAAAAAGGGAAGACAAGAGGAGCATAGGGAGTGAAGGGGCATAAGGCTGATTTCGATTTTCTTGAAATAGCCAGACATCTGGCAATACACAAACATAATTTTGGATATCTGGGTGATTATTTTCAGTTATCTCTTAGATATGCAGTTTGTATAAATAATATTCTTAAATTTGTATAGTGCAGTATAATTTTCAAAGTATTTTCCTATCCACAGACTGTACCTCTGCCAATTTCACGTAGATAAGCAAATTTGCTCCGATTAGGCACATATTTGAAGTATATTAAATTTGGACTTTACAATACATGTAGGTAACTTACTGGGAAAATGCCCTTTTCCATCTTATGGATGTCTTATAGTGAACTGCATCAATTGTTCCTTCAAGAAACGGAAGAGTGAGACATCTCCCCAGTGGCCTGGTGGACTCTTGAGAATCCCTGGAATGAGGATGAGTCATTGAACACATGAGCATGTTAGTGATCTGTCACACTGCCTCGGATATGTGTGAGGATAGTCCCATTCCTCTGTCATGTATGTAGACCATGTAAGTGACTGAGGGCCCTTGCAAACCATTCCTGTCACGTATGTAGTGACACTCCACGATCACTGTCACGCCTGGGCCCTAGCACCCCACCTCCTACTTGGCTGTACGTTTCTCCTTGGAGGGTCCTACTTTCGTATCAATGTCATTTGGTCTAAATGAAGCTCGTCCTCCTCTGCCTGCCCCTTCTAATCTGGCCTCTCCTCTTGAGTCTTAAATCTTTGTGGATTTCTTAGATCACCTTCCCATCCTCCAACACATTTAGAAATCTGCCTTTTCTTCTTGTCCTTTCTTCCAGTCGCCTCTGGGCCAGTTCAGGACTTGTAAACCGAACAAATGTCTGAATGATGGCCGTACTCTTCTCTCTGATCACTTCCATTTCCATTTCCACGTTCTCCTCCTTTTCGGCCTCTCATCCTCGGTGAGCACAAACCTCGGGCTCTAACAAGACCAATCTGAAAATTCCTCGCAGGTCCCATTCTCCGTGCACTTTGCTTATTGCCCCTCCCACCAGTCTCCAGTGAGAGAAACCAGTCCCCCTTCTCTTGCCCTCTCTGAATCTGACTCATCCATCAGGCTTTTGCTCAAGTGCAGCCTCCTCAGAGATAGGCTTGCCAGATAAAATGCAGGGTGCCCAGTTCAATATGCTCTTCAGATAAACGAATACTTGTTTACTATAAGTATTTCTCACATATTGCATGGGACATACTTATAATAAAAAAATCATTGCTTAGCTAAAATTCAGATTTTACTGGGCATCCTGTATTTTAATTTGCTAATTTTGGCAAATCTACTCCAAGAAGTCTTCTCTGGCTACTCTGACTTCAGTGCTTCCCAGAGCTCTGTGTCTGTGGAAGGGCTTATAACACTCACTCACAACCTTGAATCTTTTTACAAGAGGGTAGGATGTAAGTAGTAAATCAAAAACCAACACTGTTTGTTCTTTAATTCAGTGATTACTGAAAACCTACACATGTGCTAGGAAGTACGGCAGGCAGTGTGGATACAAAGATAAAAATGATGCCTTTTCTCAAAGGTGCCTGGCGACAGCAGCAGCCCTGCCGTCACACGATTACAAGGCGGCATTTGGTGGCCACTGTGCTTGCTAAGGGCTGACTGTCTGGTGGAGCTGTGTCTGGAAGGATGACTTGGTTGCGGGGGAGGCAGAAAGAAGGTCTTTCTGGGCAGAGAGAGAAAGATGTGCAGAGGCCCGGGTGAGGGAGAGATTCGGGCGTGGCCAGGAAGCTGGAAGAAGTTCATTGTTCACGGGGAGTGTGTTGTATAAGATGACACACTGTGTGTCTGGAGGCCTGGTTGTTAACATTTACCAGCGCACCACTGAAGATGAGGTTCGGAAAGTGGACAAAAGTCAGATGGTGAAGATTTTGTGTGTCATGCTTAGGAGGTTGAGCTTATCCTGAAAGCTGTGGAGAACCATTGAACCATTTAGAGCAATGACACCCTCAGATTTACTTTTCAGGAAGATAACTCAGAGAATGGACTCAAGAGAGTCCATCAGGGAGACTGATTCAGAGGCTGCTACAGCGATTCAGGCTAGAGATGCTGAGGGTGACAGACATTCAATAGATGTGAAGGTGTAAGATCAACGGGACCTGTGGCCAAATTGGACATAAGTTGAGGGGGAGAAATGAATATTTCTCCTTGGGCAACCACAGAATGGCAGAGACACCCATTAAGGTAGAGGGGACAGGAAGTTAAACAGGTTTTGGGGATGGGGATTATGAGGAGATCCATCTGAGCATGTTTTCTCTCACACTTGACATTTATTCCATTTGGCTGTATTTTGTTACTCATCTTTTCATGTGCTCTGTTCTCTCCCCAAGTGGACTCTGATCCTTCTGGGGTCCTGGGCCATATTAACCCGCCTGGGTGAGCCCCAGACACTCCCTGTGAGTTCACCTCCTGCACAGGCCACATGGAGCCCGAAGCCTAGCCTGCCAGCAGCTGCAGCCAATATGTCTACACGGTTGAGCATGGCAGGAACTTTGAGCCAGGACACAAGTTCACCCAAGATATGCTTCCCCTCAGAGGGAAGCTAAACACCCGAGCTGACCTTGCCCCCTTCTGGGAGGGACCCCATCTCACAGTGGCAGCAGAGGCTGAGGGTCAGTGGGGTGATGACCGGGCCCTCAGAGACCTTGCTCTCTCTCTTTGCAGAACCCCATAAATCCTTCCAAAGGGAGTAATTCCCTCAGGATCAAGAGGGCCCTCCGCATTCCTGAAATCAATGAAGGCAAAATGTACAGGGATTTCTGAGAAAAGTAACTGTGGTGTGAGCATGATCCCTGGGTGTTACTATGCAGCAGAGGAGGCCTTTTTTTTTTCCCCCTCCACTGAATGGTGTTCTTTGCTCTCAAGTTAACTCATGCACTGGATTTGGTCCAAGTACATTTTGTTTCTTGATTTCCAGCCAGCCTTCTCTCAGTTGTGGTGAATTCTCTGCTTCGCTCCTGTCCTTCCCCCATCCCGTTCTCTCTCTTTGTCAGCCTTTCAACTTTTCTACGTGACTGAACCGATACAGAGGCAAACCCACGGCTTAGGTAGGGCTTCCCCTGGAGTGAGGCCGGAGGGAGTCTTTGAATGGCAGCCCCTCACTCAGCCACAGCCTGCGCAGCAAGGAAGGTCTGCGAGCGGCTGAAGCAGAAAATGTTTGAACTCTGCCCCCTGCCAAATGATTTCCAGATGTGTAAACTCCAGCCTCCCTCTGTTCTCTGAGTGTAGCCCTGCCAACATACATCTGCAGATTTCTAGTGCACAGGAAACATGAAAGAGTATCTTTTACAACATCTGCTCTCTTTCCCTAGTTCTCCCCCTCTGTCCTCTCAGACTGCCCAATATTTCATCTCCTCCCCTTAAACACATTCATTAAGGAATCATTGCATAGCTCACCTTGACTCACAGATGCCGGCTCATCAGTCCTCACCCACCCTCCCTGCCCCCACCAAGCCTGTTCTTGGCTCTCTGGACAGTTGACCATAGCACCACTAGACTCATTAAAGGAGCATATTGGACTTGCTGAGGGAGAAAAGAACCGAGTTTTCTCCATTGGGCTGGTGCCAGTCCACAAACTGCAAGGGGAGAGTTTGGCCATAAGGAGGACAGGGCAGACCCTTAAGAGTTTGCCCGCCGCACATCCTTGGGAAGAGGTGAGGTCTTTCAGGGCAAACCATTTTCCACGGACATTCAGTTTCCTGGAATAAACAAGGCAGGCTTCTGTAAAATTGGAAGTATTTATATGCAGAATGAGTTCCTTGCGTTTCATCTCCTGGGGGATGGTACCCATCAAACTAAGAGGAGAGAAGAAGACCTGTTCTTAACATAACTCAGAGGGGGAGAAAAGAATCAGAGATCCCTTCAGCAAAATAGAACAGAAGATTGCTACTGAGGCATCCACTCGCTAGGAAAACAGTTTGATCACTGTGGAAATGAACACTTGACCTTCATTCTCCCCTTCATCCATGTGGACCCTAAACTCTCTTCAGCTGCATCCCAGGGGACGTGGAATGGAGCCAAATGACAAAATCTAGGAGAGGGAAAGAGTGTGCCCTATGGAAGGGAGCAGAGAGTTGAAGGGGCCTAAGGGCTCAGGGCCCTGGGAGAGGAAAGCTTTTAGGTGAGGGGTCCCTGCCAACCCAGGACCTGTGTTGAAGGCCTGCAGGCTTACCTGGGAGGCAGTATAGCTTTCCAGGGCTCAGGAGAGCTGCTTCTGAGTAACCCCCTAGGGCGAGCCTCATAGGTAGCTAATAGGGGACTTTCTGGACCCTGGGTAAGACTGTCCTGCCTGATCTGAAGGGTGCAGTGGAGGAGAGTGGGCGGCATTTACGTTCTGCTTGTATTATTTTTATTTTTTAAAAACTTTAACCATATTTAACTGTACAGTTCGGTGGCACTAAGTACATTCACATTGTTGTGCAACTCTCACCATCATCCATCTCCTGAATTTTCTGTTTGTAGGACATCTATTAAGTTAACATTTTGCTTTAATAATTCCAAGCACCTCAGTCTCTGTTGTCAGATGAAGCCCTAAGATTTGTCTGGGTTTTTGCCACCATAGCGTCCCTATTTGAAACAAACACGTCAGCCTCATACTTCAAGTAGGGCTTGTTTCAGAAAAACAAAGGGAGGAGATAAAGCTGGTTCAGGAATTCCCCTCCTTCCACCTGTGTCTTTCCGTGCAGCTCCCCAGAGATGCCAGAACACTCCTGCAGCTCTAGTAGCTCCTTCCCAAAGAAGAGCAGGATCTGTAGGCTCTGCTCTTTACCCAGGGTGGCTGAGGGTAAATAAGCCTTTCTCTTCTGCATGAGGACTTGACCTTTGGGTAACTGTAAAGCTCTGTTATTCTGGCAACCTCTTAAGGGTAAAATGCAAACTGTATTTCCAAGCAACATTGCTGGCAATAAAATAACCCCTGTCTGGTCAGTTGTATTCGGGCTGGGAGGAGCTATCAAGGACCATACATTCCTGCTAAGGACGCTGTTCTTTTTTTTTTTTTTTTCCCCCCGTACGCGGGCCTCTCACTGCTGCAGCCTCTCCTGTTGTGGAGCACAGGCTCCGGATGCGCAGGCTCAGTGGCCATGGCTTACGGGCCCAGCCGCTCCGCGGCATGTGGGATCTTCCCGAACCGGGGCATGAACCCGTGTCCCCTGCATCGGCAGGCGGACTCTCAACCACTGCGCCACCAGGGAAGCCCAGGACACCATTCTTTAGGCCTCCCTGGGTGTGGTGACTTTTATAATGGGGTGTCCCCTGGGAGGCATGAAAGCCTGTCTAGGAAGTTGTTATAGGAGTTACTGGCTCCTTTGGGGAGTGAGGATATTAAGCCAGGTTAGCTCTCACACCTGCCCAGTGTGGCTCTAATCCCTTGTATCTGAGCAGAAGCTAGTGCTGAATGGCTGTGCAGGTTGATATACAGACTTTCCCTGATGCAGATCCCTGGTGCTGACCTGCTGGTGACCTGTGGTCCTGCCCTACATCGTTCTGAGTAGATCAGTTGTGGCCTATGATTATCGTGTGAGTATCTAGTTGGGGCTAAGAAGATCCTCTGATGGGTGATATAGAAGGTATAGCTGACTTCCTTTAATGTGTTACTCCCCTCAGGGGTAATTACCTTTTACAAAAGTAGACTGGTGGGTGGAGGGCATACTTAGGGTGCCCAGTGTGCCTCACATTACACCCATAGGGCACATTCTGGCTTCAGGACTTTTAAATCCCCCTCAAACGATGCCCGAGAAGAATATGGGTGGTATCTAATTTTGCTTTGCATATACCTATCACCCAAAGCTGTTAGAACTATAAAAATCACACTGGGGGGGCTTCCCTGGTGGCACAGTGGTTGAGAGTCCACCTGCCGATGCAGGGGACATGGGTTCGTGCCCCGGTCTGGGAAGATCCCACATGCCGTGGAGCGGCTAGGCCCGTGAGCCATGGCCGCTGAGCCTGTGCGTCCGGATCCTGTGCTCTGCAACGGGAGAGGCCGCAGCAGTGAGAGGCCCGCGTACCGGAAAAAAAAAAAAAAAAAAAAAAAAAATCACACTGGCCTTCTACATGACAGTTCTTACTATAAAGGCTCTAACTTCAAAATTCAGGGAACTAATGTGAACACGGGTTTCCATTTTCTAAGTTTACCTATCCCAATTATAAACTCAATTACTGGAGAAATAACTAGTGGTTTCACTATGACATGGAGCAGGGTGAGAATTTCATTTATTACCTGTCCTCTGTACTTTCTCCTCTAACCAGAAAAATAGTAGCAAATGGCATTTATGATTTCTTGGTAGCAGTGTAAGGTCGAAACAACTCTGTATTTCCCTTTCTCCAGTACACAGTTATTCTGGTAAGTGTCCCTAGGTCACTTTGGGGAAAGATTGAGGGAATGCTTATTGTTTATACTTGTAATGGACTTGCAGGGCTCTTCTTCGAGAAGACCCAGTCTCCCCTTCAATCAGTGGGCTCTGAGTCTATGAACAAACTTACCTGGGAACCCAGGTGGAGGGCCATGATTTTTCCATTGTAGCATCCAACTTAAGCTTTCTGCTCTGTAGCTCTTAAGTTTTTTTTTCCTTCTTTTAAATAAAATTCAAGAAACACTGTACTTCTGTCCATCTATGTTACCCCTCAGAATACTATGATCTGTATCAGACATCAGCACAGGCTCGAAGCAAAGCACTGTCAGGTTGCACCTGTGTAAAGCTAATCAAGACTTGGGGCTTTGTTGCACTGGTAGCTCGAGTAACACGTGGGAGTTGAGAGGATTTGAAATAGAACACAGATGTGTTCTGATGTGTCTAGGCCGAGGGTCAGTCTTTGCTGGCCCCAGGTGAGTCCTATCTCCTGGCATTGTGTAAGCCACTCCCCTTGCATAACTTACCTCTAACCAAAGAAGACAGCAATATTGAACGGCCATCACTTCTGTGACTAGGTTACCAGAAATGTGACTTCTGCCTTGCTAGAAAATTCTCTCTTTTGGCTTTAATGAAGCAAGTTGCTATTTTGGAGAGGCCCACATGGCAAGGAACTAAGGGTGACCTCCCGTCCGCAGCCACCAAATAACCGAAGCCTGCATTCCAACAGCCCAACGGAACTGAGTGCTGCCAACAATCATGTAAGTAAGCTTGGACACATCCTCCCATGGTTGAGCCTTCAGATGAGGCCCTAGCCCTCTTTGACGCTTGAACGCAGCCCTGTCAGAGGCTGTGAACACAAGTTCAGCTGAGCCTTGCCTGGATTCCTGACTCACAGAAGTTGTGAGATAAATAAAGTGTATTGTTTTAAGCTGCTAAATTTTAGTGCATTTTGTTACTAGGATGACAGTCAGTTCCGGTTTGCCTGGGACTGTTCTAGTTTTAGCATTTTAAGTTCTGTTTTTTTAAACAATTTTTTTTTTTTTCCTGGTATGCGGGCCTCTCACTGCTGTGGCCTCTCCCGTTGCGGAGCACAGGCTCCAGACGCGCAGGCTCAGCGGCCATGGCCCACGGGCGCAGCCGCTCCGCGGCACGTGGGATCTTCCCGGACTGGGGCACGAACCTCCGTCCCCCGCTTCGGCAGATGGACTCCCAACCACTGCGCCACCAGGGAAGCCCTAAACTTTTTCAGAATTGAAATATAATTCACATATAACGTTATATTAGTTTCCGGTGTACAACATAATGATTTGGTATTTGTATACATTGCCAAATAATAACCACAATAAGTCTAGTTAATATCCATCACCACACATAGTTACAATTTTTGTTCTTGTAACGAGAACTATTCTCTTGGCAACTTTCAAATATGCAATACAGTATTATTGACTATAGTTACCATGCTGAACATTACATCCCCATCACAATTTTTTTTTTTTTTTTTTTGCGGTACGCGGACCTCTCACTGCTGCGGCCTCTCCCGTTGCGGAGCACAGGCTCCGGGCGCGCAGGCTCAGTGGCCGTGGCTCACGGGCCTAGCTGCTCCAAGGCATGTGGGATCCTCCTGGACCGGGGCACGAAGCCGTGTCCCCTGCATTGGCAGTTAGACTCTCAACCACTGCGCCACCAGGGAAGCCCCATCACATATTTTTATAACTGGAAGTTTGTATATTTTAGCCCCCTTCACCCATTTCTCCCCTCCCCCCAGTCTTCCACCTCTGGCAACCACCAAATTGTTTTCTGTAACTATGAGCTTGGTTTTTGTTTGTTTTTTAGATTCTATGTGTAAGTGAGATCATATAGTATTTGTCTTTCTCTGTCTGACTTATTTCAGATAGAAATAGCATAATGCCCTTGAGGTCCATCCATATTGTTGCAAATATCAAAAATTTATTCTTTTTTATGCTGAATAATATTCCTGTGTGTGTGTGTGTGTGTGTGTGTGTATCACATTTTCTTTACCCATTCATCCACTGATGGACATTTAGGTTGTTTCCTGTATCTTGGCTATTTTAAATAATGCTGCAGTGAACATGGGGGTGCATATATCTTTTCAAGTTAGTGCTTTTGGTTTCTTAGGATAAATACCCAGAAGTGGAATTGCTAGGTTAATTTTTTGAGGAATCTCCATAGTGACTGTGCCAATTTATAATCCCACGAACAGTACAAAAGGTTTCCCTTTTTTCTACATCCTCCCTTTTTTCTACTTGTTATTTCTTGTCCTTTTGATAATAGCCATTTTAACAGGTATGCGGTGAAAGATATCTCATTGTGGTTTTGATTTGCATTTCCCTGATGATTAGCGAGGTTGAGCATCTTTTCATGTACCTCTTGGTCATCTGTATGTCTTCTTCAGAAGAGTATCTATTTGGATCTTCTGCCTATTTTAAAAATTGGATTGCTTGCTTTTTTTTTTTGCTGTTGCATTGTATGAATTCCTTATATGTTCTGAATTTTAACCCCTTATCAGAGATATAATTTGCAAATATTTTCTCCTATTCAGTATATTGTCTTTTCATTTTGTTGATTTCCTTTGCTGTGCAGAAGCTTTTTAGTTTGATGTACTTCCACTTGTTTGTTTTTGCTTTTGGTGTCAGAAAAAAAAAATCATTTCCAAGACCTCTGTCAAGCTTACTGAATATATTTTCTAAATTTTAGGACAATTTGTTATTAGAATGACCAACAGTCTGTGTTTGCCTGGGGCTGTTCTAGTTTGAGCACTGAAAGTTATGAGCTTCAGTAAAATCCACAATCCTAGACAAACCGAGACAATTGGTAAGTGTATTTGTGATGCAGCAATAGATAATTAATACATTTATGCATATGCAGTTTCTCATGGATGCAGGTGTATTTTCAAGATATATTCCTAGAAGTGGATTTTTTCAGGTCTAAATGGTAAATTCATCTAGAATTCCAAATTCCCCTTTGTAGGGATTGTAACATTTCATACTCTCATCTGCAATATGAGAGTGCCTCTTCCTCCATGGTCTCTTAACAGTTTGTTCTAATTATCTTTTTTTGATAATTAAGTTAATTTAATATTTGATTACATGTGTAAGTGTAAGCTGACTCAAATTAGAATAAAGTTATACATTTAAACATTAATTAAAATTTGTAGACTTAAAATGCATGATTTATACTTTGTTTATTGCCATAAACTCGTTTCACTGAATTCACAAAGGGGAACAAATGAATATAGTCAATCAATCATTGGTTACTCAACCCGTGTGTGTGTATGTGTGTGTGTGTGTCTGTTTGTCTGTTTGTATGTGTCTGTATGTGTCTTCTCAACCTCCCTCCCCCATAACTTGCTTTCATGTAAATTGTTGACTAAACTTTCAATTTCACTTTCAGTCTCTTGCTCCATCATGGTAGAATTAGCCAAAATGGCATGTTTAACTTCAGTATTGGAACGTGTGCTGTGGTAGACGGAAGAAAAGATGGTGGTTTGAGTGGACCCCTGTGTGATTGCTAGCAGATTTGGCACATTCAGATGTCTATAATAATGTTCCCCAGCAGAAATTAAAGTGTAGGTGAAGTGACTCCCCATTCCTCTCAATTCTGTTACCCAGTGGCATAAGCTGAACAGACACATTTATGGTTACAGTTGTTTGGGAAGTGTCCTTAGGGTGGCTCCCTGGAGAGTGCTTCCTGGAGTGTCACCCTGTGTGTGTACAGTGGCTTCCTTTCAACAGGAAGTGCACCCAACAAGAACGTCTCAGTTTTGATTTCCCCTGAACTGGTTTAAACCTCCCTTTTAGGAAACATGGGGGTGAAGGAAACGCAAATGAGGGTAAAATTAGATTAGGAGCCCAGTGTAGACGAACTGTTTTGCCTTATGTCCTGTACCTGGCAGGACTTGTGATCTTGTTTATTATGCGTTCTGTTTATATTCCTTGCTTTCCCCAAACTGCTCCCCCAGGACAGCCTGTGAGGTGGTGTGAATGGAGGATTTGTAAGGTGGTGTGAATGGGGCTCTTGTAAACAGAAGTGAGGCTGAGAAGGTTCAGGCCCACAGGCAGTGAGTCCCACCGGCTGCTGGTCCTCTTATATTTTATAACCTCAGGAGGTTCTTTTATTCTTATTCTCATTTTTATCATTTATTCTAGGTATTCTTTTATAAATCTGCTTTTAAGCACTTCACTCAGCAGTTGTCCCTATTCATTCCCCTCATCTGAGAGTTCACTTTTTTTTTTTAAGATTTTAGAATTTGCATCTTTATACCTGTTTTGTAGATTTAATTGTGTTTTTAGTGATCAGGAGAAAATTGTCTGAATTCTTTAGAATCCAAATAAGTTAGCCAGCCCCTACAAAATGCAAAATTACATACTTTAGTAAGGAAGTGTTTTGATGCTCTTTGGGTACACTGGATACTAATATAAGAAGATGGGGGGAATTGGTAATTTGGCTGCTAAGGTATCTTTTTCCTGATTTGGAATAAGTAACAGGGCTGGGTACTCTTTTCATGCAGTTTTGAGGACATAGAGTGATGTGACTTATAACTAACTTGTACATTTCTATTCATTTTCAGTTTAACTGAAAAAGAAAAAAATCAAAGATTAGCATTAAAATAATAGGAATCTTCTATGAGATCAGCACATTTGTTCTCAAGAAAACTAAAGCAGAGGAGAAATCCAGATATTCACAACTTTTCATTTTTAACTTTCTAGTTTTTCAGTATTATTTAATAAAGTTAATTAGATCCTGAAATCAGTTAGGAATTGCTTTTGACTTCTATTAATAGAGACTCAAAATAACAATGGCTTTAACCAAATAAAGCCCTCTTGTGTTTCCTTTCATGTGAAACAGAAGCAAGCGGCTCAGAACTAGTACAGCAGCTCCATGGTCCTCAGGAACCCAGGCTCCTTCTGTCTTTCTTGCTACTCTATTCTTAGTGCGTGCCTTCTCTGTTCAAGGTTACCTCACTGTCAAGAGATGGCTGCTGGAGCTCTACCCATCACTTTTGCCTTGTAGACAGCAGGAAGAAGGAAAGGAGGTGAGTAAAGTCAGTTGCATCCCATTTGAATCAACTCCTTTTGGAGACCTTTCTCTGCAGCTTTCTCCAGTAACTTCTACTTAAATCTCATTGGCCGCCTGTATCTAAAAGGGATGTTTGGAAATGTAGCTTGTCTGCTGAGCGCATTGCAGAGTCTAACTGTGTAGGTGCCTGTTACTAAGGAAGAAGGGAGAGTGGCCACTGGGTCGGTAAGGAGCAGCCTCTACTGCAGTGGCTGTGGTTCTGCTTCTTCCTCTGGGCAGGCCCACCACCAGGTGTGATGTTGAGAGGTGGGGAAACAATCCAAGCAACGTGATACCTTGGTCAGTACAATCCAAGAAAAATTCACACAGGGCCTACTTCCTGTGGTCGAATTAGGCATGTATACTCATGTCCTTATATTGCCATATCATTATAATGTACAAACATTATACCTATATGTATATGTATATACATATATATGTATATGTATACATATATACAAACATATACATATAATGTACAAACATTCATTTCCTATAGCTGCTGTAACAAATTTACCAGTAAACTTGGTGACTTGAAGCAACAGAAATTTATTCTCTTGTAATTCTGGAGGCCAGAGTCGAAGATCAGTTTCACTGAGTGAAATCAAGGTGACAGGGCTGTGCTCCTTCTAGGGGCTCTAGGGGAGAACCCCTTCCTTGCCTCTTCCAGCTTCTGGTGGTTGCCAGCAGTTTTGGGCTTGTGGCTGCATCACTCTAACCTCTGCCTCTATCTTCACATGGCCTTCTCCTCTGTGTGTCTCACAGTTCCCTCCTTATAAAGGTACATGGGATTGTGTTTAAGGCAGACCCAAATAATCCTCCTCTCAAGATCCTTAACTTAATGACCCCTTCTGCCATGTAAGGTAATATTCATACTTTTGCCATATAAGGTAACATTCATAGGTTCCGAGGATTAGGATGTGCACTTATCTTTTGGGGCCTCCATTCAGCCCACTATATATGGGGAATAGTTTATATCCTAAATTGCCTTCTCTGGCATCTATATAAGTATTTTTCTTGTTGACAACCCAGTTAAGCACAGTTGGTTTTCTTCCAAATATATGAAAATTTATTATATAAATATGATTAAAATCATACAAATCATACATACCTTCCTTGTATCTTATAGACATCAACTAGTATTAAGCTGACTTGTCATCTCATATGACTTTGTATTTTGGGTTTCTTTTTTTTTTTTTTTTTTTTTTTTTTGCTGTACGCGGACCTCTCACTGTTTTGGCCTCTCCCATTGCGGAGCACAGGCTCCAGACACACAGGCTCAGCGGCCATGGCTCACGGGCCCAGCCGCTCCGTGGCATGTGGGATCTTCCCGGACCGGGGCACGAACCTGTGTCCCCTGCATCATCAGGCAGACTCTCAACCACTGCGCCACCAGGGAAGCCCTTGGGTTTCTTTATATTTGTTTGTTTTTTTGGTGCAAGTCTATTTTCTTTCTCACTGTTTTAAAAAGTAAGGTTTATTGAGGTATCATCTACATACAATAAAATTCACCCATTTTAAGTGTATAGTTCTATAAGTTTTGAAAAACATATACAGTCATGTAACTGCACCAAACTAAAGTTATAGAATATTTCCACCACCCCCAGAAAAAGTTCCCTCATGCCCCTTTATAATTAATTCTGTCCCTCCACCATACTCCCTGGAAACCACTGATCAGATTTCGCTCCTACAGATCTTTTTCTTCTCAACAGTGTCATAAAAGTGGAATCATACAGTATTTATCCTTTTGTATCTCGCTTCTTTCACTTAAAATACTATTTTTGAGATTCATCCATGTTGTTGCATGTATCAGTAGTTTGTTCCTTTTTACTGCTGAGTAGTATTCCAATGTATAGATGTACTGCAATTTATCTATCTCCTACTTGGGTTGTTTCCAGTTTTTGACAATTATGACTGAAGATGCTATAAACATTTTTTACAGTTTTTTACGTGAACATAAATTTTAATTTCCTTGGATAGATACCTAGGAATGGGTATTGCTGGGTTGTGTGGGAAATGTATGTTTAACTTTCTAAGAAATTGCTGAAGAGTTTTCCTAAGTGGGTATACCACTTTTTATGCCCCCTGGCGGTGTATGAGAGTTCCAGGTGCTCTGCATTCTCACCAACCCTAGGTAATGCCAGTTTCTTTTGTTTGTTTACATTCTAATTGGTGTATTGTGGTATCTCAGTGTGATTTTAATGTACATTTCCCTAATGACTAATGGTTTTGAGAGTCTTTTTATGTGCCTATTTGCCATCCATATTTCTTTGAGGAAGTGTTTCTTCAAATCTTTTGCCCATTTTTAATTAAGGTTGTTTGTTTTCTCATTATTAACGTTTGAGAGTTTTTTATGTATTCTGGGTACCAGTCCATTATCAGATATGCATTTTGTGCATATTTTCTCACAGTATGCAGCTTTTCTTTTCATTTTTACAACTGTCTTTTATGCTGCAGAAACTTTTAATTTTGATATATTCGAGCTTATTATGTTCATTGCAGAGCTACGTGGGAATGCACAGCTAACCACATCAGCTAAGCCTTCAGTTCTATTCTTGTCTTTGCCAATTACACAGGTAATAAAGAGCAGTTCCTTGAATCAATCAGTTCATTAATCAATGAGTGTTTATGAGTCTCAGCTCTGCCATTTACTGTTTATATGACCTTTGGCATTTTCCCCCTTTGTCTATAAAAGCAGAATGGGGAATTTAATAGTACTTTCCTTTTTAAAAAATTTTTTTATTATAGTTGATTTACAACGTTGCATTAGTTTCTGCTGTACAGCAAAATGTATTAGTTATACATAAACATATATCCACTCTTTTTAGATTCTTTTCCCATATAGGTCATTACAGAGTATTGAGAAGAGTTCCCTGTGCTTATATAGTAGGTCCTTATAATAGTACTTTCAATAAAATGGGTACAGTCATAATTGCTTCTTTGTTTCATGTCAAGGTATTTTTGATGATTAAATGAAATAAAAAAGGTAAAAGTATTTTATAAACCATAAAGTAGAGTCTAAGCATATTGAGCCCTGCTGCATGACCAGTAATCTTCTAGGCCCTTGGGGGAGGAGGGATGTAAGGAATGTATAGAATATAATTCTTATAACTGAAGAACTTTAAAAATTGGTGCTATTCTACATGTGGTGTCATTACAGCAACCATGTGTCTAGGATTTCCTGGAACTATCCTCTCTCCCCCTGCAAATTCTGTGTCGGA
The DNA here is from genome assembly GCF_039906515.1 of Pseudorca crassidens. NCBI lineage: Eukaryota > Metazoa > Chordata > Mammalia > Artiodactyla > Delphinidae > Pseudorca > Pseudorca crassidens. Next base: position 53,857,492 of record NC_090298.1, read on the forward strand.
CATTGTGTCTCAATTTTTGGTTCAGAAATATATTAATCACAGACATAAAGCCTGTTTTACAGGAAAGTTCACAAACCTCATTGAGGCTAACAGTATTCTTTAATAATTTTAATTGTTTTAGTTTTGAAAGAGGCAAAAGGCTAGTTGTGTGAATGTATTACTTCTTTTGCTTTTGGTAGGCCTGAAACATGGGGTGTGTGTGTGTGTGTGTGTGTGTGTGTGTGTGTGTGTGTTTAAATATATGTTTACCAATGCATTTTTAATTGGTAAAAAGATTCTCTCTCCTTTTAGAAATAGTATTCACATGATCAGTTTTATTTTTTCCTCATTCGATATAAAGTTGATTTTGAATCAACTAAACACAAAGGAATGCCTTGTCTGAATTGTTTTCTTTCTTTTTTCTTTTTAAAGTTTTTTTCACTTTCCAAAAACTTGATCCAGCCAAGTGAGAATCTTCAGTCTTAGCCAAAAGTTTGTTCCCGAATTGATATTATCCTATAGTCTAATTCCAACAGAAATAGTTCTTGCTGAAGATAAAGAACCTTTATCTTCAGCAAGAACTATTATCTTCTTTTTCTTTAGAAAAGAAAGCATCTTCATAAGGAAAACATGGAAATATTGCTTCTCCAATATTACTGAGTTGGGCAGCAAGTGCAGCCCATCGAGGTCCACACGAGCAGGGATACTGAGGGAGGAACAGACGCTCTTCTCAATGATGCCCGCTTCAGCTGAGGGCCTCGGCTGGCTCTGATGCAAAACCACAGGGTAAATTGATTTTGATAGGAACCGTGTGTACCATGTCTTCTCATACATAAGATTTTACATTAGTGCATCATTAAAAACATACTGCTTGTGTGTCAACTTCTTCTTGGTCATTTGTGAGGTAAACAACAAGCAGAAACCTCCTTAGTTGTGTTTCCAAGGGCCTGTTGATCTGTCTGTGCCTGACATAAACATAAAATCAAACACAGGAGTTTCTAGCCTCAAGGACTCCCACCTGGATTTTGAGGTCCCCTGGGTGAAGAGTCTGGAAATTGGATGGGGAAGCTGAAAGAAATCGGGCTCTTTCCCGTCGCTGCCCACCCTCCCCTTCCTTTATCCTCTTCCAGCACTGAGGGGCCCTCTGCACCCTTCCCTAGGGAACCTGAGCATCCCAGAATGGGCCAGTGTTGAAGGCCACAAAGCCCCCTTTCCCGCCATGCAAACCTGAACTCTCTTCTGACTCTGCCCTAAGGCCAGGTGGGAGTGGTGGCTAAATACAGGAAAAAAGTTTTCTTACTTGATGATTTACTGAGTAGAAAAGGAGTATGCAAACTAACAAAAAATGTGCTGATTGGGCCGAATCATTCCTGCTCTGGTTCTGGAAGTGGGGAGAACAGAGAAAAGCTTGTGTTGAATGTAGATCTGGTGGTGTGACTGCTCAATCATTGCCAGGTTCTAGCGTTCTCCCACCCGGATATACCTTTGGGTGAACATATTATCAATGGAAGAAAAGAACCCAAAATTCCCTTGCCCACCTCACAGAGGCTCTTGGCTGCAGAGATTCTCAGCCTGGGTATGGGAGGAGAGTAGCAGAACCTTCTGGAGGCTTTGTGAATGACACACTGGAGTATCTGCTGTAGTCCCCTACTAACCCCCTTATCGCAAATCGTGGCCCAACTGAGCCATGGTTTAGATATAAAACTGTCACATCCCTTAGGTGGGGGTGGAAGAGAATCGAGAACAACTTTGCTGGTGGACTTTATAACATCATGGGCCTGTGTCATGTCCTGATTTGCAAGGCTAGACTAACTTGTCCTCTGTATGAGTCAGGTTCGACCAGAGAAGCAGAACCAGTAGATATTACAAGGAATTGGCTTACATGATTGTAGAAGCTGGAATCCATGGGCAGACAGATCTAAGAGGGAAGATCAAGAGCAATCTGAACCCCATAGGCATAGGCTGAAGCTGTTGCAGGCAGGCAGGAATGGAAGTGCCTGTGAGGGGAGAGCGGAGCCGAACACCAAGATGCTATTGGTGTGTGGTGCAGGGAATGCCCACGCCCTCTTTAAAGGGCATCCACTGGTTAAGTTAGGCCTACCAACATAATTTTATTTTAAGTCGATTGATTAAGGACTTTAATTTGATCTGCAAAATCCCTTTATAGCGGTGCCTAGATTAGTGTTCGATTGAATAACTGGGAGAAGGTACGCGTTTGCTGCAAGATGGCTGCTGCCCTCCCTTCTGTCCTTATAGTTTACCCTAGCCAATTTGCCATATCAAAACCCATCACACCCTTCCCTCCCTCCCTGCCTCCTTCCCTCTGTCTCTTGCTTCCTTCCTAAAGAGTTCCAGAACTCTTTTTCTTTAGGATTTGGAATTCAAGCAGATTTCCAAGGTGCAGATTGGATTTTTAGAATGCTTTTTGTTGGAAAAATTCATGCTATAAGTTCGAACTATGTCAGCATGTGTCCTCTGTGTCAGAATCCTTCTTTGGCCTTTTCCCTCCATCTCAAGATGCCTGTTCATCCTCAGACTCAAGGCACTGGCTGCCCTATATGCTACCGCATCCCCAAATTATTCCAGGCTGGTCTGTCAAGTCCAGGAGCATGGTAGGCAAAGAACTGTGTAACTGGAGAACCAACCACCAAGTGCTCAGGAGAATGACTTTAATATGGAAATCTCTCCCCTCGCCAAATCTGTGCACATGAAGCAGCCACAACAAATGGGGCTGTAAACAGTGCCAACTGTGCTGACTCCACAGCACACACAGATGCAGCCGCTTTTTAGATTCATTTTCACAAAGGGATGAATCAAACTTGTTGTTGGCGAACAGTCCTACATTGTCTTCCCTTTCTCTCCCACAAGTAGGGCAACATTCTCCGAGCTCTGGGAAGCACTGCATGCTTGGGTGCAAAGCTCTGTGGGACACTCAATAGATAAATGCCAACTACCCCAAGATCCAGAATTGCTTGACACTCAGTCTGAGCATTGTAAGAACAGGACAGCATTAAAACCTTCAATCCAAGTAATTTTCATCTTGAGAACATCCTTTTATCAACAAGGCAAGTCCAGAGTTCTGCCCCTGGGTATGAGTTTGGAATGTCTGACAGGTTACACAGCCCAGTGCCACAAACTGGGGGCCCATTTGCCTCTTTTTCCCTCCTCAGTGTTTAGCTGATGTAATTACACATTTGTGTGATTACAGTCTATTATTTACCATAAGATAACAGGGGGCCCCAAGCAACTTGAGTGCAGGAGCTGAAAATGCATAGATCATTTACTTTAATGGCTGCACAGCCAGAGGGGTCAGAATCCCATGATAGGGTTGCTTATCTCAGGCCTCAGCATCCAAGAGCAACTTGGCCTCCAGGTTCTCCTCCATGGTGAAGGAATCTTTAATGGGGAAAACAACTCTCTTTCCTCCTGGTCCAATGCAGAAGCACACAGAATGTTCCCTGTTCTTTACTCTTTCCCTCTGTGATCTTAGAGAGAGATGGGCAACTTTTCTGTAAGGGGCCAGATAGTAAACATCTTAGACTCTGTGGGCCGTAAGGTCTCTGTTGCAACTACTCAACTCTGCTGTTGTAGTTAAAACTCAGCCACAGACAACATGTAAAGGAACAAGTGGGGCCATGTTCCAGTAAAACTTTATTTATGGACACAGAAACATTTTGATTTTCGTGTAATTTTTACGTGTGGTAAAATATTCTTCTTTTGATTTAAATATGTAAAAACCATTCTTAGCTTATAGGCCATACTAAAACAGGCAGCAGGCTGGATTTGGCCCAGGGCTGTAGCTGTTGAATCTTGTCTTAGAGCATCTCCAGATGCTACTTGGAATTTGGAAAAAGAGGCAGCTTTGGTGCTCCTTCCAGCCTTAAGGTCTGGCATTTGGTCAGGAGCCCTAGACCTGGCCTGCAGTACCTCAGCCTTGGTTTTCTCATCCGCTCTCTGGCACTGCCCTTAATCCCCTAGCAGCCTGATGTAGGAATGAATGAATGATAGAAAAGCCCTCAGTGCAACCTGAATTTAAGTTCAAACATCCTTTTTATTTTGACTTCCATTTTTCTCATGTTCATTGTGGTTTTTAAACATTTTCTTCCTTCTTAGCCACCTGTGCTGAGAATCTTTTGGTTTTGAGGATGGTAGTAGTTTCGATGAGATAAGCTTGTCACTTAGATTTTGAAGTGCGAAAAGTCACTGAATGTCAACATGCTGATGGGGCCATTGGAGGCTCTGCTGGTGCTATTTCAGCCAGGCTGAGTGCCCAGTGGAGCCCACTTAAAAGCTTTGTCTTGTCCATTTCTCTGAGTAGGAGAAAACCTTTCCTCAGATGTCTTTTCATTTTTACTGTGATATATTGCTTTTGTTAAGCTTTAAATGAAAGAAATACTTTTGAACATCTCTGTGTCAGGCTTGACTCCACCTTGAAAATATAATGAGCTCTTTGGATAACATTCCTTGTAAGAATTTAACCACAACTCGTACTTTTTGTTTTCTTTAGGTCTGAACAAACTTTACCGTACTTTTAATTTTACTACCTCTTCTCAGAGGATTTCAGACCCCCGACCTCAAATAAAAGGCCAATATATAGGGATAACAAAAGTGACAGTGGGTCACAAAGGGTCCCCTTTTCCCTTTGTCTGCATTGATTCTGTTCTTATAAAAGAGCTGGGAGATGAGCTTGCAACACTTTGTCATCCTTTTGGCAAAGAATAGGACTGCACCAGCACTGGCCCCTCCCTGATTTTCCTTGGCAAAGGAAGACAGAAGGCAATACTTTTATCCTTTTTAATGCACTAAGGTTTGGAAAGGATTTTGGAGTACAGTTTATAGTAAATTAGATTGAAAATCACAGTGTCATTCTTCATTCAAATGGCACATGGCCTCTAAAATGCTCAAAAGCTTTGCCAGCCACATACAAAACTTCAGCAAGCAACCAAGTCCTTATCCCTCAGCCTGTCAAGTTCAGACACGAAGCAGAGCCCAAGGTGGAGCAGAGCTGCCCGGCGGCCAGGGAGCAGTCAGCGGCCCCAAAGAGATTCCTGCCCTGAGCTATCCTTACTGTTAATGGTTGTAAAGATCGTTCTCAACACAAGGGAAGCAGCTTTTCTGTGCTCCACTCATAGGTGGAGCCCTCCCTCAGGGCTGGGAAACACTGTGCTGGAGGGCAACACAATTTTCCTGGGCCCGGAGGGAGGGAGTATTGATGGGGTTTGGGCTTTCATAGCAGTAAGTAAGAATTTGCTCTTCTTCAATTTCATTTTCACCTGCAAATGTGGCAGGATGCCTCCGGCAACATGGACTGCCGCAGAGGGACCTGGTGGCACAGGAACTGCAGCCCTAGGCCTGCACCCCTGGTCTTTCTCACCACCTGCTGTCCCTACCTGTGAGAGGCAGTCGTTATGTTTTGGCCTCTGCCCTATCTCTCCCCAACACATGCACACACACACAATTTCATAATTTCCCACACAAGACCAAGGGCAAGGCATGGGATTCATTCACAAGCTACACAAAAGCATGACCACATCTAGATGTGCAGGTGACAGGAAAGGTGACCTTCAATACTCAGAAGATTGACTACACCGTCAGATCCTTCAGCTCCAGGTTCCTGGTCCTCTTATCTGCTGGCCATAGGAATAATAATAAAGGTGGTTTGCATTTCTGTTCCCTGTCCCACCTCCCATCAAGAAACAGAATGATTGGTTCCATAGAAGATATGAAAAGCATTCACTTATTGTATCAGATATAGGTTGAATGGTAACTGTATGCCAGGCACTGAGCTAGAGATAGATGAGAGAGTGATGAGAAGAAAAACACTATGCTCCTAACTAGGTATGTCACTAACTAGCTGTGTGACCTTCGGCAAGTCACTAAACTTCTCTGGGACTGGACTGCATCTCTATTACTTGCTCTCTCTGATAGTCTAAGAAGTCAACAGAAATGGGGGAGGGAGAGGGATGGCTAGGTTAGGTGTCAGTGGCAGAAAGGACTTCTGAAAGAATGTTCTGTTTGGTGACAGTACTGTCCACAGGGAAGAATAAGAAAACTCCACCTGGATACGAGGTGGAAGCAGCCCATTGTCAGGGGAGTTCACTAGATGTCAAAGTCCCCTTCAAAAAGGGATCATTGCTCCCTTCCAAATAAGGAGCTCTCCTGCCACATGGGTCGTTTGTAGAAGGGGGAGGAGGAAGAAGTTCTGTTTGGCTGGTTGCCTTGGTCTTGTGTCCCTTCATTGAATAGACTGAGGGGTCTAAGTCCCTGTCAGTAAGTGGATGCCCCTTGAGTTTTGGGGATTTACATTGTGAGAGGAGTTGTGGAGGAAAAGCGAAGGTCTTTAAGTCACTAAAAGCTGCCTTGTGTCATACTCTTTGATGTCTTGGTGTGTCTCTGTTTCCTCATTTTTACAAAGGGGGCTGATAAAATTCTTCGTGTTTGGGTAATGAGTTATACTTTTCAATATAATACTTTTCAAATAAGCATATGCATGCTTATTTCATTCCGCCAGGGAGGTAGAGAGAAAGGAAGGCAGGTATTAATTTGCACAAATCCTTCGGTAATGGACTGTCCTGTGAACAGTCCATCTATGAGAAGCTTTTGGCCTAGGGCCCTAGTCTATCTAAGGTGTCTTTTGAATTGATGTTTTAGGAGACCTTCAACCTTGAGGTCCTTCAAACTTACAACAGTTATGAAGGTGGTCATTATAAATGTCATTAGTCATACTCAATGCAAGTTTTCAATTCTACACAAAAACGTGAGCTGCACCTACCTCTGAGGAGCGTGTCATTCTGTTTCTCATTACTGGCACAACAAGCTCTTGGAAGCATTAAATATTACTGCGAGGTTTTAGATACATTGAGCTAGTACTTCCCAGGTGGTTGGCTTTGTAGGTAAAGCACCTAGTGAGTAAGTGTTTGATTCTTCCATCAAGTTGTCTCTAACCCTTCAGGATGAACATAAGAATGAAACAGCAGATTTTTTGTTCTCCATCTCAATAGAATTTTGAAGGATTCTTGCTGTATTGTGCATCAAAAGGCTTCATTAGCAATGCAAGCACTTCAGAAGGCAGAGAGTGACTCATACACGGTCCAGAAATAGTACTGAGGAAAACTGCATTTATGTAATTCTTTCTCAGAATGTCACGCTGTGAATACTTATCATCTCAGCAGAAACACATGGGGACGATGGCATCTTCCAGGGCCTGCAGGGATGCTCTCTCTCCCAGAGCCATGTCACGCCTCCCAGGCCTCCAAGAGCCACTGGCAACTTGAGGGCAGCTGCTGAGGCACAACAGAGGAGTGAAAACGTGAAGGGAAGCCCAGGAAGTGACTTCTCTCTTCAATTTCAATAGCAGAGCATTCAGCACGTATGCTCCAAAGAGGTGACACTTTGATTTATTTTTGTTAGTTTTATTTTGCTTCCAAATATAGACTCTTAATATTAAAAAAATAATTGTAGTGAAATATACATAACATAAAGTTTATCCTTTTAATCATTTTTAAGTGTATAATTCAAAGACATTAAGTACATTTACAATGTTCTGCAACCATCACCACCATCCATCTCCAGAACTTTTTCATCTTTCCAAACTGAAACTTCGTACCCATTATATTGTACAATAACTCCCCCTTCCCCATCCTCCCAGCCCCTGACGACCACCATTCTACTTTTTATCTCTATGACTTTTTATACTCTAGGTAACTCACATAAGTGGAAGCATACAATATTTGTCCTTTTCCGACTGGCTTATTTCACTTAGCATAATGTCTTCAGGGGTCGTCCATATCCATCCACATCCGTAGCATGTGTCAGGATCTCGTTCATTTTTATAACTAAATAATACTCCATTGTAGGTATATATCACATTTTGTTTATCCATTCATCTGTTGACAAACTGGGACTGCCTCTAGCTTTTGGCTCTTGTGAATAATGCTGCTATGAACATGGGTGTTCTAGTCCCTGCTTTCAGTTCTTTTGGGTATATATCCAGAAGTGGAATTGCCAGAAATGGACTCTTAAAAATGGAAAGGAAAGATCCTGAGGGGAGTAGGTCATACAATTTATACTATCAACACACTGGAAGAGAAGGGGCATAGATGATCCAGGACTTTTGAGTCTAGTGGGATTGATGGATACAGTCACCCAGGCAGGCTGGAGAAACCGAGAGGGGTGGGCTTGGTCTTAAAGAAGGTTGAGCTATTGGCAAATTGAGGATTAGATCTTGAGATTCTCCCTGGTGAGGTTGCAGCCAGCTTAGAGGGAGCTCTGTAAAGCGAAGTCAGGGCCAGCACCTCTAGGAGCCATTCCAGTATACACCATTGGGAGTGCATGCAGGGGAACCAGGCCAGCTCTTCTCCGCTCGTGAGGCCCTGCCATGGGGCAGCTCTGCCCCATGCCCAGTGATGGTTCAGCACCAAGATGTCTGCCGGCTCTTCTATGTGAGAAATGGGATGAAGCCAGTGTTCTGGGCTTCAGGCTGCTCTGGGGTAGTAAGGATAGGTGCATTTACTGCAGCTTCCTGCATTCAGATGACCCTTGGAAGCCAAATCAGACTTCGGGGTTTAACACGTGGTTCTTAAGGAGCCCCCCAAAGGTGGCTTTGCTGTGTGTACCCTCTGGGCTGTGAAAAGCCTTTGGGGGGAGAGGACAGATGAAATAAACACATAGCTTGGAAGTCACAGCAAAGGCTTAGGATGGTGACCTTTGATGGCCTGGAATGATCTGACCTGGCATCAGGGCCTCCCCTCCTTGGGACGGGCCCAGCCAGTGCCCCAAGGACCTGCATTTTTGTTCCATGTTGCCTCTCCCATTAAGCAATGACTATATCACCCCCAGATAATGACCAGTCTTGGAAAGATTAGCATTCTACATACTTGGTTAAAATTTTTTTTATGCAACCGGTGTTCTACTTTTTCCTAGAATCTTTGCCTCTCTAAGGACTAGTCCTTGCTCTTGCAGAGTGAAGGAAGAAAGGGATCCAAAAAATATTGGTCCAGAGTAATTTTCAATTAGCACCCCTAGCCAAGTGATAAGATATATTATTACGTGCTCTGAAGTTCTATGAGAGCCCACCCAAATCCCTGCTTCATTGTGTAAAGAGGCCCTTCACTATAAAATAGCTTACACTTCGGGCCTGGATTTCAAGAAGATTTATTAGTCGGGGCAAGCGGGGAGTTTGGCCCCATGACAACTTGGAACATTTGCCATTGATTTGGAAAGAACGACAGCCCATGTTCTGAATAGAGAGAGGGAAAAGGGGACAGAGTTCTCAGCTGAACACTTATGAGAATAAGATGAAACTGCTTCAAAAAGATGTCCAGCCAGTAGGGCATGTGGTGGATGGTTTGAGTATGGAAGGTCACACCCAAGAGGGGCCGGACAGGGATAAATGGGACACTCACTTTAAGAGTATCTAGGTAGCTCTAATCAGAACGTTCTTTTCCCAGAATCAAAAAAATTAAAAAAAAATCAATCTGCATATAAAACAAGGATGCTCTTGTTTAATTGTCTAGACCTTTTACATTTCCCGTGGCCCCTTTAGAGTTGAGTGGCAGCAGAAGACACTGATTTTTATGTATCTTGGAACTGAGATATAAATAAACAAAAAGGATAAAAAATTCTTAAAATGATTTACAAAGCAGTGGAAAAAATTTTGCTTTAAGAGTCGAGGGAAATGGAACTAGCTTTGGCTCGGCTGCAACTTCGGCTCTTCGAAACTAGAGATGTTATTTTACCCATTGGGCCCCCTGCTTTCTCATTTTATAATGGGGTAGGAAAAGCGAGAAGTGGCTGGGTTAGATGTTTTTTACTCATGATCCGGAGGGCCTTAGAGATCTTGTGAACCCTCCAAAATAGTTGGCAGTGTGTTATATCTTTGTGCAAATGGGCATTTTTCTGGGGAAGGCTCATTACTTTGGTCATATTCCCTAAAGTGGTCCATGGCTTCCCAAATGTTAAGACCTCCTGAACTGGATCCTTAAATATCCTAACAGTCTTTGAATATGCTGTTGCACATCTGTGATTCTAAGGTTGTTCTGGTGTATTCTGTGACGGGGCTGTGATTCCCTAAATCTATTAGGTTTTCATTGTAACGTGAGAACAGTTGCAGGTACATGCTCCGGTCCACTGTTGGTTGGGCTTTGTGGAGAAAAATAATTCAGAAGTAAGAAATATGAGTCTTTAGGTTCTCTAATCATCCCAGTTCCTGAGCGTGCCTATTCATCCCACCCCTGAGGGTCTTGGCCAGCCCCATTGTGAAGCCCAAGCAGGTTTCTACTCTACATCTTTGCAGCTGGGTCCCTTTCACCCTGGCCCCAGCCGTCCACCCAGATATACCCATTTGACATTCCATCCCTGTCTTCAAACAATTGATTCTAATTGAAAAGCTTGATGGGAAGTGATCTTTGGCAGGTGAATCTTTTCATACCCTCAGGATACCCTCTCCCTCTGGTGAAGGAACATTGGCTGCTGAATTATTAACCTCTGCACACGCAAAAGGAGGTAGAGATGGACAATGTGTTCTTTTTGAAGGGGAAGAGTTCCTGGGGTAGAATTTCATACTGGGTGAACTTGCTGGGAACACCCACAGAAGTGGCACATCAGACCATTCTGCCCACAAGCATTTTATAAAACAAAATGAAATCAAATGGTCCTCTGTTTGACATACACAAAATTCACTGTTTCAAAACACTTTCAACGTGATTTTTGTTCCTTTAGATTTCTTGTTCCAAGGATTTTGCCTCCCCCAGCAAGGGATTACGGAATATTCTGAGAACTGTGTCGCCCGTCCTGAGTGTGACCTTCTCAGTGTGATGCCTGACAAAGGGACGGTCACAGACAGAGCGTTGGCTTCTTAATAGGAGTAGGGGGCATGGGGGTGTTGGGGTGAGGAGTTTATCAGACATCATTAGCAGCTTTATTTTCCTTCAATTGTGGGAAAACTCTTCCCTTGAAATGGCACCTGAGATTGTCCAATTCTAAGGCACAGGCTGAAGTAAGCTGACAAAGAAGTTGCTAGGGCACTGCTGTTAAAGGTTAGCTTGTATCTGTTCTGGACAAGTTGGGAAAGCATGAGTGAGACCTTCTTATGTCTCATATGAGCACTCTGATTTTGTTTCCAGAGGATAAAAAGTTCAATCTAAGCCATTTAGTATTCTGAAAATCATGGAATTTCTTTTCTTTCTTTCTTCCTTTTTTAAACAAAAGCTCTTCTTCATTTAAGACGTATTAAATACGCAATTTTTTAAAGGAACATTATTTTCTGGATATAAATTTATGGATTCAGTTTTACACTTGTTATCCTTAGTGTTTCAGGTGCATATCAGCACGAATGCACGTGACTCCACAGCTCAGCTCACTATGCGGGATGCATTTCAATGATTTTTGAAAGCTGGAACAGTTCATCATTCCCCCTTTCGCTAAGTGATTCTCTTTTACCAGCTTTGGTATTTTCCCTAGACCATTTTAAGAAAGAAATTGTATAGAAACTTTTCTGTTCACATCACATGTCATCAAAGCCCTGTTGTGGGATGGGATGAGGTTTAACTCTTCAACAGGAGCCCTTTGATAGCACAAAATTTGATGTTCAGCAATTACTGCTTTTTGAGAACTCCAAGTACACCCAGCATTGCAGTTTTTGAAACAATCGTCTCTTTTCTCTGGTTTCTCATCTTACTTGGCTCCCATAGAGACATGAGACAGGCCCTCTGTTTCTGTTTAAGTAGAACAACTGACATTTATGGCCCAGCTGGAAGGAGAGAGGTGGGTTGACTGATTCAGGCTCTCATTTTTTTTTTTTCCAACTAAAAATGTGATATGGGTTTGTTATATGTTTATTTAATCTTAATTCAGGCTCCTCTATAAAAATCCTGGTGGGAGAAAGAAAGCAAAACTTCAACATGTGTTGAACTTGGAATGAGAAACTTTAATCCTTGGAAAAACAGTATTGTGTCAATTGCAGATTACAACTAATCACAGTATATTCAGACAGTGGCAGGAACATTTTATTTCCCATTTTAATATTTAGTTCACACAATCATGCATTAAAATGACCTTTTAAATGCATATTTTCCCTAAATTTTCTTCAGGCCTATATTTATTTTATTTGACTGAAACCCTAGTGGCCTATATGAAGTGAACCAGATGTTTTCCATTTACAGAAGGTGCACCTGATAGAGCCTTAGCAGGTTTGCTGGCTGCCAGCTGTTAGCTTGTATTCTCAGCATCAGTATATATTTTAACTGCAGAGAACAAATAAAAGGCTCCATTTATTGGGCACTTATGTGCTGGGCCCTGTGCTCCATGCTGCAGGTTCAATCAGTTGATTTATTACTTAGATGATCTTATGAGGTGGGTCTTCTTAGTAGCCCACTACTTTATTGAAGAGAAAATCGAAGGTCAGAGAAGATAAATAACTTTTCCAAGGTCACAGAGATAGAAGTTAGAAAGCAAAACTGGGGTGTCTGATTACAAAGCATTATTGCGTTATATCCCTTTGACCCAAACGTCTGTTGGGCCCCTCCTGCCACTTCAGATATGAATAAACAAGAAACTCACCACCATCCAAAAATGTGAGGAAAGTCCAACAGCATCTTGTGAGTTCTTGGGGACGATGTATCCTTTTTTGGGAGGGGCAGTTCAGCATCTTGATTAGGAGCATGGGCTGTGGAGGACATAACATTTGTGCCTCACCTTCCTCAGCCGAACATAGAAATAAGAATGGTTCCCGCTTCGCAGGGTGGTTGTGATGATTAAACTAGTTCACCTGTGCCAGACACAGTAAGACTTGGGGCCTAATGATTACCGTGGATGTTACTTCTGGACTTGGGCTCCTACTTATGCTAAATAAATTCAGTCCATGGAGGGTCTCATCCTTGGCTGCCTGGGTTCTACTCCCATGTCAGCCCCAATGTAGAATGTAGTCCATCTGATTACCATAAAACTACCCCTGTTTCTCTGGGCCCCTGTGTGTATGTTTAGTAAGTTTTACCAAGGGCTCTGAGGGATTCAGAGGGGAATTTGTGTCTTCACTTCTCAGAAAAACATATATTCTCAGTTCAACATTGGATGCGCTTTTTCTTAAAAGTCCACATTGTTCATGTCATAGCTGTTATAGCCTTGTCTCCTGCTAATTCCTGTTCTCACAGCCTTGTGCTCTACCTTATTAAGATGTTTTCATTACGAAACAGTTTCCTAAAGAGAATTCTGGAGCTGGCTGTTAAGGTAATTTCTTTTTTCACTCTGACACTGATTTTAAGGAAGAGAAGCCTTTTTTGTTGTTGGTGGTGGTGGTCTTTTTTTCTCCTTCCCTCCCTGCCTGCCTTCCTTCCTCCACGCCTGCCTTACTTCCCTGTTCCTAAACATAAGAAAAGGACTGAATTCACTGGTTAGGTATTTTCTAACATCAAGAACAATGTGTGTCTTGAACGTTATTTTGTCCCTTTCCAACGCTATTGAATTTTCAGAGAATCCTTCCTTTTTCTCCCTCTGAGCAGTAGTTCGTTGGTCACGCTCACTTCCTAGCTCTCTCGCAGACCGAGTGAAGAGCCCCCGGGGAGCTGTTGTCTGAGAGCACATTGTCTCCTCTGCTGCTCCCAGGGTGCCATCTCCCGTCCTGGCTCTGTGGGCTGACCCAGTAGAAGTATGGTTAAGTATGGTTAATATAAAGTGTACATGTGTGAGTGTGCATACATACACACATAAATATGAAATTATTTTTCTAATTATATAATTAATACATATATAATAATTTTGGTTAGGGAATTTGGAAAATATGGAGCAAACCCAAAGAAGACAAATAAAATTATCCATCATTTCACCTTCCAGAGAAATCGCTGCAAAACATTGCTATGTTTCTTTCCAGTTGTCTTTGTGTGACTACACACATGCTGCATGTATAACATATATTTTAGATTAGAAATGACCACATGTCTGCTCATTATTGATAACTCTATTTAGGCTAAATTAGAATAAGTATGTTTTTTGTCTGACACAGGGAACTTACTCCCTGGCCTTCTCTGATCTTCACAGTGTTCTCAGAGCTTGCGCTCCTTTCCAGTGAGCTAACCATTCAGTTTAATCTGCACAGCTCAGTCACATACATCTCAACATTTGCATTTCTCCTCACCCTTTTGCAGAATGCTTTCTTGACCCTTTTGTTAAATCTAAGTAGCTTCAATTCTCTGTACCTCGGCTGGCCCCACCTGGAGCATCACAGACAGAAGTACCCGTTTGCAAAAGATTTTAGACATGGCTGAGCTGCAGGAGACATCTGTTCCTTCACAGGTGTCTATGAAATAGATCTTTTCAGCATTCAAGAGCAAAGCAGTGTAATATTAGGCTTGGAGGTATAAGCCTAGATTCAGGTCCATTTCTCTAGACATAGTTTTATCATCTGCAAAATGGGGTATTAAAAATGAGCACTTGACCCAGGATTATTCTAAGGATTCAATGAGATAACTCAGGAAATGCACTCAGCCCAATTACTCATGATATGGGGAGTACTCAATTTATGGGTATAATGGTTCACCAACTGCAAGACTATAGAACAAAGTAATATGTAGAATCCAAGTGACATTTTCCCAAGGTGAACCATACAAGGTGAAACTTTCCTGCAAAGAGTAACTGATGTGGAAGGTGTGTTGAAATGGAAGTAATGGAGCAATACAGTAGTAGCAATAGCTACTTGAGTACTTCCTACATTCCAAGCACTTCACAGGTTTCATTTAATTTTCACTATAGTCCTAGGAAGTGGATACCACTACGTTGTCCATTACAATATTTGAAATCCCAAAGCAAGCCAGCTTAAACGATGAGAAAATTCATTCTCTCTCGTGACAGGAAGTCCAGAATTAGAGCCGTCTGCAGAGTTGGTTGATTCAGTGATCGAAAATGTCAAGTGCAAGCTTATTCTTTCTCTCTCATCTGCCATCCCTACATTGGCCTCATTCTCAAGCTAGAAGCAAGATGGTGGCAGTAGTTTCAGACATCCCAGCCAAACACAGCAAAGTCCAGAGTGAGATAATCTCTTCACTTGGCTGTCTCTTAAAAGTGAGAACAATTTCCCCAAATGTCTGCTGCAGATTTCCTATTACACTTTAGTGTTCAGAATTTTGCCTGTTTCTGAATCAGTCATTGGAAAAGTGAATATAATTATTCTTGGATCAATCAAGTCCACTCCTGGAGTTAAGGGTGGGATTAGCTGCCCCAAAGCTCATGCCTGCAAGAGAAGAGGTGGACACCTGGCAAAATTGGGGTCTTGTTAAGAAGGAAGAATGGATATAGGGTTGGTACCCAATAGCATCCAATTAAAAGATCATCCCTATTTTTCAGATGAGGAAACTGGCAACCATAATGCTTAAGTAAAGTGTGTGATGTCCTGTGGCTAGCAAGGGGCAGAGATAAAATGATAATCCGTGTTCATTTGACTCCAGTGATCACACATCTCTAAAGCAGGTAAATATATAGCTGTCCTGCATCTCTTGCAAGTACTCAGACCATGAGGGTGCATTTGAAGTAAGATTCTTTTAGGAGATTGTAAGAGCTCGTGGAGCAACTGAAGCCTCATACTTAGCAATGGTGGAATGCTGAGAATGCTCTGTGGAGCCAGCGTGATCTGGCACAGAGCCAGAAGTGGGGTGGCGCCTCTCGAGAAACAGTAGAGGTGAAAAGGCTAATCCTTCAGCAGTGACAGGTCGTACAAAGAACGTGAGTAGTCTTGTGCCAGAGTCCACGCTGTCAAAAGGGTAGCGAGACAGAAAGTGGTATCCCCATCATACATCCGTGATGTTTCCAGTGCCAGCTCCCAGGCCCTGTATTCTTCACAGATGTTTACTTAGCTGTTCATCGTGAGATCAGAGGCAAACACCCTCCTAATCGATGTATGTGGTGAGAAAGAGAATCTTGGGGAGTCGAAATTTCACCGGAGGTCCCAAAGTTAAAACCTGAGTTCTTCCACGACCAGGGGCTCCAACCACATTCCTATCTCTCTGACTGCTCAGTCAGCTGCTCTTCCCTCTGTGTGCCCATGGACTCCGTCCTTGACCTTCCCCTCAATTTACATGCTCTCCTTGACTCTGTCTTTAAAGATAGTCTGAATGTCACTGATGTTTAGGTCTGTGTTTTGTCTTTTGCCTGAACTCCAGGACTTGATCTCAACTACCTATGGACACCTTCATTTAATCACCTAGAGGCTTCTCAAACTCAGTATGTCCCAATACCTTTGTATGTGCCCCATGCCCACCAAAGCCAAAATAAGGACATTTGTTTCTATTCTACAGTCTTTTGAATCGGACACCACCATCCAGCCAATAGTGCAAGATGGAGTCCCTGGGATTATTTTGACTTTTGACTCCTAACATCTCAGGATAACACGTCCTGCTATTTCTACTTCTCCTGTCCAGCTGTCTCCAGCTCTCCATCCTTAATGACTCTGTCCTGGTTCAGGCTTTCATCCTTTCATGCTTTGGCTGTTTCAGTAGTCTGCCTTTTCTTCCTCTGTCTCTCTCCTGCCTCAGACCCATCCTCCACACTGCCACTGGAGGTATCTTTCTGAAACACAGACACACGTCACACCACTTCACTGAGTAATCTCTTGATGAGTTTAGTACGGCATAAAATCCATTCTCTTCAGAATATCATATAAGGTTCTTCATAGTCTTGAACCAATTTGTCCCTAGAGGACTTTCTACCCCGTAAAGAACTAACGTATATCTTTCGAAACTCAGCACACATATTCCTCCTGAGTTCCCCAGAGAGAATCAATAATTTCGTCTTCTGTGCCCCTTTAGCACTTTGTACATGCCTTGACACAGTGCTGTAGCATTACATTGTAATACAGCTTTTCTTTTTAGGCTGTGTGCCCCTAAACTGTGAGGATCATGGTTTTCTTTATATTTGCAGCTCTCATTTAGCTAGTAGGGCCTGCAAGGTAAGTTTTGTTGAAAATGAAATAACATCTTTCAGCTATATGTCTACATATGGTGAACATTTGTGGTTAAATACTAAACTAACCAATGCCTATGTTTCAGTTAACTTTTTTTTAAAACCTTCATACCATTTCCATAGGCAACACATACCCCTTGTCCTGACTCTTACTTTGGGTAGTGACCCTCACTCTTAAGCAACGGGGTAGATGATGGTGCCCCTTTGTCCTCTCTGTTCCTCAAAAACCACTGCTCTATCCCATTACAGGTATGTTCGACATCATGAAAGTTATAAGTTTCAAGTTTATACTTTGTGCCAGGCCTTGTTCCTCATTGCTGTACATGTATTAAGTAATTTCTTTGAATTATTTCAACAACTCAATGATCTTGGTACTGTTGTTTCCCCAATTTACAGACAAGAATGCTGAAGCACAGAGAGGTTAAGTAACTTGCCAAAGATCACACCATTTAATCAGTGATCAAGCAGGAAGAGAACCCAGGCTGTCTTGTTCCGGAGCCAATGGTCTGGAGCACTAATGGGCTCTGGAACCACTAACAATGACCCGTTTCCATCTTACAGTCACAGTTAATCATTTGTTTTACCAAAGATATAACACTTCGATTAAAATCATGAATGGTCAGGAGCAAATATGAATATGTTTGATTTTCCTGCTTCTGGTGTCTCTAAGTTGGAACTGATTTCTAATCAACATATTCTTCTCCTGGTCCTTGGAATCAAGATGTTCATCTAATACCGCCTAAGTTAACAGATGATTATTCCTCACAAAGATGGGTAATAAGAGATCTGAGTTATTAATTTGCTAAAATGTTTCCCCCATTGTGCACTTTAGATCCTTTCCTCTTTTACCCTTGTGATATCACACCCATCTTTGTCCTACCAACCCTGATAAATAATAGAGAATCTTGGTACATACTGGAAATTTATTGACTTGGACCTTGAAGAGGAAAGTGAATAGCCCCCTCCCCACCTCCAAATCATCAACCATTGAAGGAGGAGGGCTCTAAGTATTCTGCTAAAATTTGAACCTGTGGTTCGAGGGAGTCTGAGCATTTCAAACCCTCAGGCTGAAAATTACCAAACTTTCTGTTCTGTGTGTGTGTATGCAGGTGAGGGTGGGGGCAGGTAGTTAGTGTAAAGGAAAAGAATAAAATCCACTTTCAACTTCAGGCTTAGCCATCAAAGTGCTTATACCTTGGAGAGAAGAATAAGGATCCTGTCACTCGAAGTAAAGCATAAGCTGCCCTAGGGGTCTTTCTTACCCTTCCACTTTCTCTCTGTTCCCTTTCTCTCCTCTCTCCTCCCTCCCTCCCTCCTTCCCTCTGTTTATATGTAATTGGCCCACTGTTCTTTCCTAGTCAGTGCTATTGAAGAATCAGTTTGCTGTTCCTTTGCATTTGTTCTGGATGATTGTGTGCTTTTGTGCAGTTTCTCCTCACCTAGAAGACCTGCCCTTCATCTTGTCCTCCTTGTTTTTCTCTCCACACTGCCCATTTAGGATGCAGTGTTCCATCCGAAATGTGTGCTGAGCACTGGCTTGGGGACAGGCTTTCGCTGTGGATGAGGAAGTCCTGTTTTCCCAGGTCATCCCGCCAAGGTTCTTTCTCTATACAGGGGTGACCATGCCCTTTCCTGTTTTGTGGGTTTGCATTTTTGCCTGTAATTAAGTATCCCTGCTTAAAATCAGTGACACCAGGTGAGGGCTGCTTCTGAGAAGCAGAAGGCACTGGGAGGAAAGAAATCATGAATGTGTAGGGCTGGACCAACCCTGGGCCTGATTTGTTCAGATGACATGAGATGAACCCCATGGAGCACTTAGAAGAGACTTCAGCATATTTAGGTGCTAACCAATGATCTTTCCCTTCTTTTAATTGCTCCCTAATGTTTTTCTTCCCAAACATTTAAGACGTGCTCAGGCTTCCCTGGTGAAAGGGGTGCTTTGGGGTGCTGCAGGGAAAGAGACAGATTACAAAATGTGTTGACTCATACTCATTAGAATCCACTTTTAATATTGTAATGTTGTTTGCTGGATTTTAGGCTGGCAAGCTATCATTTTACTAGGCATCTTTATTGATGTTGGTATATTTAAGCTCATTCTGTCTGTGCAGGGCGGAGAGGGACAGGGGCAAACAGAAACCACACGTGCACAAATCTCTGATGGTTTACTGTTCTGTGGAGCATGACAAGGAAGGGACACTACATTTTTGAATTCCCAGCACAGTGGACATGTGTTCCTCATGTGCTGAGTTGTACCAACCTTCCCTATCTGGTCCAGGCCTGTTATGAAATTCTGAGTGTTAGGGGGCCTTTCCAGTGCTGCCCTGAGGAGAGAGAAAGCCTGCTGCAGGCTAACTCCCTAACATTGGAAAATGGAACCTCGCTGGCTTACTGAAGCAGGGAATGATTCATTTCCTGTCATTAACAGAGTGAGAAAGACGTAGTTCACAGAGTTCTTTAAGCTGGAGAAGCACATTATCCTAAATACTCAATTTCCTGGTGGATGGCATCAGCTCTCCTAATTTCCTTTCTGCAGCAGCATTGCTTTTGGATATTTCCAGATTCTGGAGGCTGTTGGAACACGTGCTAAGTGGTCCAGGTGCTCGATATGCTGTATGGAGAAAGAGAGGAGATTACGCTAACTCAGCCCTGGGTTTAAAATAGTGACGTCTGCTTTCTCTTAAATGATGTATTGATGTTTAATCCTCAATTTGCTATAAAACCTTTCTAAATATTTAGGTATTGGATCTCAGGTTAAAACTTTCATGTTCAGGCTCATGTGGTCATAAATCAGTAAAAACAAAACAAGCAACCCAAAAAACAAAACCCAACCTCCAACCTCAATTCTCAGTGGGTATTATTTGTAGATGATCCCTTCTTGGGAGACAAATCTTTCATCTAGCAAAACAAGTTTGCATCAAATAGTCTATTTAGTTCACTTACTGATATTGTAGGTTTATATAATCATAGGTTTGAATTTATAGAATACTCCTTTTCAAGGACCTCAAAGAATTTAATCCTCTTTCCTATTTATTTGCAGAATGCCCTCAGGAGAAACAAGATGGTAACTAAATTTCCCTTCTAACAGGTGTCGAAGGGCCTAGCTTTCCTTGCAGTTAGATTGGCTATGTGATTGGGTTTTGGCCAATGGAATATCATGGAAGTGACGTAATCCATGTCAAAGCTTCGGTCCTGACAGGTATACTGCCAGCCTGTATGTGACTGTGAGAACTAGATTTTGTTGTATTAAGTAATTGAGATTTGGAGGTTGTTTCTCAGAGCAGCTTCTATTAACTACTCTGATTAATACAGACCGTAAGCAAAAAGAGGGTAAGGACCAGTCTAATTTTTGCTCAGGATTATATCCAGGGGTGGTACTCAAAACGTTAATAGATGCCATGACCCTGGGACCAACCAATCTATAAGGACACTGACTGTAGTGCTGAGTAGGGTCCTGGAGGCCCTCTGCACTTCCAGGTGTTCCCCCTTTAGCTGAGGGATTTGGGAGAACTCCACGGTTTCCAGATGGAGGGGACATTGGCTGGGGCAGTACAGAAGAACTTCAATAGTTTAACTGCCCACACAGTTGTAGTGGTGCAAGCCAATTCTATCACTAATGCTTAGAACAATCATGGCACAGTAGTTGTCCAATAAATACTTTTTTTGAGTTGTAACCAGATAATTTGAATATAACATAGTTAGGGTCCTGATTGAGCATCGAGGATGCAAATTGCAGACATCTGTTTCAAGTTCTTCCTGGTGTAAATAGTCCATAGAATCTAGAGACATCCATGTGGGCTCCATTTGATCTACTTCTTTGCCCTGAAAAATGGTTGAGGACCTCTTATTCAAATTGTGTCCTTGACCTTGGTTGAGTTTCAAAATCCTTTGGTGTTTAATGAAATTTACGAGTTTCCTTCCTAAAGGAGTGCACATACAAACATAAATGCAAGGATGTGGATACTGTTTTAGGGGGTTCATGTGTCCTTTGAGGTCCACTGCCAGGAATGAAGAGTAAAACATGAAGGAAAGCAATTCCTGGAAGTGGCTAGGTGGGGGCCAAGACCTATTTGCCTTTGAGCAAAGAATACATGTAACTCTTACAAACAGGACTTGGGAGGTTCCTAAAGCATCTGTAACTTTCATGATTTTTTAAAAAATTTATTTTATTTATTTACTTTTGGCTGTGTTGGGTCTTCATTGCTGCACGCAGGCTTTCTCTAGTTGCAGCGAGTGGGGGCTACTCTTCGTTGTGGTGCGCGGGCTTCTCATTGCAGTGGCTTCTCTTGTGGAGTATGGGCTCTAGGTGTGTGGGCTTCAGTAGTTGTGGCACATGGGCTCAGTAATTGTGGCCCACAGGCTTAGTTGCTCTGTGGCATGTGGGCTTTTCCCGGATCAGGGCTTGAACTTGTGTCCCCTGCGTTGGCAGGTGGATTCTTAACCACTGCACCACCAGGGAAGCCCCTCATGATGTTTTATTTTTCTCAGTTCCTGTCCTCTTGCCTGTAGTGGTTAGCAGCATAAACTCTTAAAAAACAAAAAAGGGGTTTGTGGCTTTATATGGAAATGGATATTAGCATTTGTGTCATCATTTGTAAATTGAGTTTGACTTATACACTAGGGCAGTGTATAAAAACCTGCATGTCGTGTCCCTGCACTTCCTCCTCTGTCTCAGATCCTTCTTAAGAAACAGGAGGTTCTTCACGCTGCCAGAGCCTGTATATTTTAACACCCACCATAGGGGGACCCGCTCTCCTGTTCCCCAACTGGATGTAAAAGCTGTTGGATGGTGAATCCTGCAGATCTAAAGAGAGGAATTTCTGGTGAGTAGGAGGTTGAATGATTCACTTCCTGATGTTAGTACAGTGAGAAAAATCTCATTCATAAATGTTCTCTCACTTGTAGCAACTTTAGCTTTCATAAGTTTTTATCGCTGCGTCATTCCGGATCCTGATGAGCCTTTGGCATGGTCTGGAGGGATGTGAGGACACTTGTTATTCCACACTGCAGGGGCTGCTCCAGGGACCAGAGATAGACAGTCATCCCGAAGCACAGGTCAAGGTGATGCTATATGAAATGAAGTGGCAGGTTTTTTTTAAAGGTACTGTGGACTCAAAAATAACTCCCGCCAAAGTTAAAAAAAATGTTGTGGCTGCCTGGCCCTGCTGCTGTCAAATGAGCCTTCATTTTCTCATGTCTGAAAGCTGAGTATTTTAGGGAAAGGGATTTAGAGAGCCTCTGAAATTTGTAGTTGAACCTGACGTCCTGAGAGATGAAGGAACTTGCTGAAGGTCAGTGGCCGTACAGGGGCTGACAGTGCTTCTGCTTGGCGGGAGCAGGTCCTGTGGAGGTCTAATGAGAATAAAGCCAAAAACTGGCCAAAGGACAGGATGGCAGTGAGTTTGGAGTAGCTCAGCAAGAATTTGTGCTCAGGTATGTGGGCCATAAAATAGTACTCAAAATCTGAGTCTGAAAGTGAAGGAACCAGCACCAGGATTTGTCCAGGAGATAAACCAGGAGTGGAACAGACCAGGCACATTTGGTGGGCGTGTTGAAACAGATCACCTACTTAGTAATTTTGCCTTGGACCTTCCATGTGTGGGCCCCTCAAATACTTGGTGGCCCTCACCCTTGTCTCCAGAGGAGCCCCATACCGACACGGGGGGCTGGCAAGGCTGAGCCAAGGGCAGGAGGCAATCAGGGAATGAGGACACAGTGCCAGGAATGAGAGAGGCAAAGTAGAGGTCAGGCAGGGGTGAGGTTATAAACAAAACTGGGAGCAGAGAGAAAGTCAGAGGTCACAGAATCAGGATCAGTCAGGAGTGGAGGAGCTTGTGGGATTTGGAGATCCTTAAGTGTAACTCACTAAAGCCCGGACGGGAGGGCAGACCACCGATCTCCAGAGAGAGAAGCAACATGTGCTGGGCCTGTGAAGCGGGCTCCACCCCTAGGCTCATTGCAGGCCTACAGCAGCCCCATTGCAATGGAACTGTCTCAGAGGGATCGGGTTACTAACACCAGATCACACATCTTCACTCTGCCAGTGTTGGAGCGAGGACTTGGTCTTGGATCCATTTAGTGGCCATCTGGGAATTGAGGTGGAGCTGGCCTCGGAGAGGAAACTTTGGTTTTCATCCTGGTCTAACCGGAACCGTTGGCTGGTCTTTCCTTCAGTTACATCCATTATATAGATGTAAATGGAGACCCTGCAGGTCCCAGAGGAGCCCAAGACTTTGAAAGCTGTGGCTGTGTCTGCCTCCTTTTCACATAGCCTGGCAGATGACCAGGCTGTGAGTGGAAGTGAGGCCTGTGCTGGGCATGAGGCTGGGCTGCCTTCTCCGTCACCAAGATCTGTACGTTTCTGCAGGGTGGATGGGTTCTTTTGTTCCTCAGCAGGAAAGAAGGAGAGAGCAGAAAATTGGTAGGTCACAGGTGATGAGAGCATCCTTTTCTGGGGAACCTTTTGTGTTTTTCTGTGTATCACTTAGAAAGACTCCTGATAAGAGAATGAGTTCCAGAGTCAGAGTGTCCAAGATTTATCCTGGCTCTATCACTAAGTGGACACAAGGCCTTGAGCGAGTTATTTACTTTCCTTGAGACTCTAAAATGAGCTAATGAGTTGCCCCCTCAGGCATTTGATTTTAGGATTGAATGAGATGATATAGGAAGAGGAATAGGTTAGTGCCTGACATAGAGTAAGCCCTCAAAAATGTTAGCCGCGACCACAATGGTGATAATGTCCTCATAGTCATTACCAGTAACCCATTGCTGCCCACTTTCACATTTCTCAGCCTAACCTGGGAAGGTGACGCTGAATAGGGATATTTTGGGGGCGGTTGACCTTATAAAGAGAGAGTGTTGGTTGGCTGCCTGCAGGAGGAAGGGCGTACCACCCCTGAAAAATTACGTCTCAGCTGGTGAAACCAATGCTCTTGGATGACTCAGTGGAGGAGGTGAGCTGCACAGTAGATGATGAGGGAGAATTTCCTCCCCAGCTGTGGAACTGGTGAAAGTTCAGACCAAGTACCAATGGTGAAGGTGATGATGAAGAGGCGAGGTGGAGGGAGGGAAAAGGAGAGGGGTGGTGGGAGAGATAACCACTGGCTACGAACCGAACCAGAACCTCAACTCAAACAGGAGACAGCTCATGAATCAGCATTAAAAGTCCCTCGTAAAGGCCATATGTGCGGCCCCATGAAAAAGTTTATCCCCCAGATGTGACATTTTAATATGTTTAAAACAAGCCTTGACAAAGTTGAGCCAGATGGGGCTGGGGGGTGGGGGGTGGGTGTCTGTGAACTCCTGAAGATTCATTGTGAGGTGAAGAATATGTATAGGAATTCTCTCAAAAGCCTCAGCAGACCAGTAATTGCAGATTTCATGTAGTTCTAATGAGAAAGCATTTTAGTTTGGCAAACACATCGGTGCTGTGTGTCCCCAAAGCCCAGTGGTATTTGTCTGCTTGGCTTTTGAACTCTGAGAAGTGGCACAGCAATCTCCAGTAATCACAGGAGATTTCAGATCGCCATTGGATTTATATCAGAAACATCTTAGCACAGGGCTTAAGGAAACCTCACACTCTAATTATGTGCTGAAAAAGGTCATTGGATGGAATTTCCTTAAGAAGGATTCCAGTGTTTCATACAGAGAGGTCGGCAGGCTGAGGCCATTTTGACATCCTGCTGTAAAGCCAGCTTTTTGCACAATTTCCATGGAAAAGTGGTGAAGAATTCTGTAGCCATTAAGTCTATGTGATTTTGGAATGCTTCTCCTTTTGGCACGGGGGCTTTGGTAAAGAGGATTCTAAAAGAGTGATGTATGTGGAAAAAGCAGGCAGATTTTGAAGATTTAAAAATAACAAACGCATTCTTGGGGTTCATGTGACTAGAGCTCTATTGTGTGGTTTCTTTGAAGTGCGGAGTCCTTTGACTGAATTTTCAGACTCATCTCTCACTGTGGCCTTTGGGAACAGAGCACTAAACCCCTGCCATGGTTTATGCTGGGGCAAAAGAGAACAGAAGATAATTCTGTTCCTCCGTGTTCACACTGTGTTTCGATTAGATAGGGTGAGCTCTCACTTGAGAGCGTGTGGGGGGTGTGTATGTTGGTGGTGGTTTTCTGTGTCTTACGCCAGGTGCAGCAATAGTACAAGAGTCACCAGGATGCACGAGCTCACTAAGGCCCGGCGAGGCAGCAGATGAAAACTTTGGGTGGGCTGCAGATGCCTGAGGTCCAGGCAGGCAGTAAATCTGTATACACATGGTTCGAAGGCAAGATCTAGTTGGTCTGAGCATGTGGATGGGTCTTATTTTGGTATTCACTGTCCTAGGGGATATGTAGGACTGAGTTTACCTGTTTAGACGGCCTTAGAGAACAGCTCTACAAGGTTTGAAATGAGCAGATTCTGTGTCAGAGCCAAGACTCTTTCTGGAGCCAGTTCACCGTTGAAGCTGTCTTCTGAAATAACATTAAGACTTCCGACTAACTAGGTATTAAGATATACTTTAGGGTTCCTATTCCTGATAGGATAGGACCTCTTAGATCCAGCGTCCAAAGCCCAGATTGCCCAGGGAGCTGACTGTCATCTTTCTTTCTTTTATTTTTAATAATAAATTTATTTATTTTTGGCTGCGTTGTGTCTTCGTTGCTGCGCGTGGGCTTTCTCTAGTTGGGGCGAACAGGGGCTACTCTTCATTGCGGTGCGGTGACTTCTCTTGTGGAGCACGTGCTCTAGGTGCACGGGCTTCAATAGTTGTGGCATGTGGGCTTCAGTAGTTATGGCTGGTGGGCTCTAGAGCACAGGCTCAGTAGTTGTGGCGCACGGGCTTAGTTGTTCTGCGGCATGTGGGATCTTCCTGGGCCAAGGATTGAACCCGTGTCCCCTGCATTGGCAGGCGAATTCTTTAACCACTGTGCCACCAGGGAAGCCCAACTGTCAGCTTTCAGCATGCCATTCTTCCTCCTCAGCCAACCTTCCTCTCCCCTCTCTCCTACTGTTGATGGTAAGAATCAGTGATTACTTGTTGGGTATTTCTCTCTTCATCACATTTTCTGGTTACTTTATTCCTGGTAGTGCCTCAGCTTTTCTAGGATGGAAAATGAAAGGCCTGTTGTTTGGTCCTGTGGAGGATTTTTCTATTTGCTGGTGCAGCCTGTAGAGTTTAGAGGAACAAGGTGTAGAGTCATAAAAGTACAATTTGCCAAATATATCTAGCTCTTCTCTCTCCTGGTACATGTGTAGGCTGCATATCCTAGCCGCCTGTTGGTTGGGAGGGACCATTTGAGTAGACCTGGCAAATGAGTTGTGAGCAGAGTGACAGTCATCACCTCTGAGTTGGAATATCTCTTTGCCTATGCAACACCCTCCAGAACTCTCCCTTCCCTCTGGGGAATGCTCAGGATGTTGACTTGACTATGATGAAGAGACCCTTTCTGCTGACCCATGATAACAACTTGTGTTGCTTTTAAGTCACTAAGATTTTGGAGTTACGTGTTATGGCAACATCACCTGGCCTATCCTGATCGATTTTTAAGCAGGTCCGATGAGAATTCAGGGTCTTCTTTCCCTGTTGTGGAGTAGTCTGCTGTGATTTAGAGGTTCTAGAAAGGCTATTCTACCTTAGAATATCACCACCTCCTCATACCCCCTACCCTGACCCTGAGCTTGCAACACCTGAAGCCATGTGACTTAGGGCAAATCACTCTGTCTTTCTGAGCCTTTGTTCTCTAGCTTTAAAGTAAGCGGTTGGATGAGATGACCTCCAGGGCCACAGTTGGCTCTCTGCTGTGTATCTCAGTGGTAAATTGGTCTCCTCGGCCCCTATTCCGGTTAGGCTAACAGCCTGAGATGAGCTTGGAGTCCATGGATCTTTTTCTTAGGCCACAAATGCTTCTTCCCATTCTATCTCCAAGATCTTTGCATGTTCTATTCCTTCTGCCTTTGTCACTCAGCCACAAGGAGCTCAGTTGTCATCTCCCCAGAGAGGACTCCCTTGAAACCCAGAGTAACACAAGTCACTGTCATGTCACCCAATTTCATTTTCACCAAGATGCTAACAGTGCTTGCAATGGTCACATCTATTTATTATTAATATTCAAACAAATTATTGTTTATTCTCTGTTTCCCTTTCTAGAAAGGAAACTGCTCTGAGGCAAGGACCTTGTCTTTTTCGTTCATTCCTGTATCCCCCTGAGCCTAAAACAACCTCGTACACGAGGTCCTAAGTTACTACTGGTTGAATCATGACCTCGTATGTTAGGGACTGTGGAAGCAAAAGGGAATAGAGGACCAAGCCATATGTGAGCAGCCCCTGGTTTCACAGTAAGCAAGCTGCCCCCATGTACCTGCCCTTCTGGGCAGGGTTTGCAGGCAAGAGCTGGTTTGTTGGGAGCCTAATCAAAACAGAGGCATTTCCCCTACGACTGGAGAGTGAAACTCATGGAATGCATTACTGTCAAGGTAAAGTCTGGGGATTTGCCCGCAACAAATGCAGTCTGTCTGCCTCTGAGGAACAGGGCAGCAAATAGGAGACAGGAAGAGCTGGCCTAGGACCGAAGGAGCACTGGCAGCCTTCGTATTGATAGTTCTCTGTCTCTGGCTGCAGATGAATCCAGGAGTGAGTGCTGCTTTATTTATTTGCTTGGAATGATTACAACACTTTGAAGGAAAGGCTTTTTAAAGAGATGTCTCCATTCTTGAGACTCCCACTATATACACTTGGTAGTGAATTTCCAAAGGGGTGCATGAACATTGGTTTTATAAAACCTTGGTTTTCTTTTTCATGATCCATCATCCCTTAAAAAATAAATATCTATTCAGCTTATACGAGGTACCTAGAATAGTCAAATTCATAGAGTCAGAAAGTACATTGGTAGATGCCAGGGGCCAGAGGTTGGGGGGATGGGGAGGGGGAATGGGGAGTTAATGTTTAAAGGGGACAGAGTTTCAGTTTAGGAAGGTGAAAAATTCAGGAGATGGACAATGGTGCGAGTTGCACAACAATGTGAATGTACTTAGTGCCACTGAACTTTACAGTTAAACATGGTTAAAATAGTATGTTTTATTTTATGTGACTTTTACCACAATAAAAAAAATAAATAGATATACCTATTCAGTAATAGCCAGAAAGTGAAATAAAGCCCTGACAACAGAATCTCATGTGGTTTTATATGGGAGAAGAGACTAGCTCTTTAAGGAGCATCTGAATTGCCTTGCAATGAGGTGGAAAGAGCTTATTTATTTATTTATTTATTAGCTTTTGGCTGCATTGGTCTTCGTTGCTGCGTGCAGGCTTTCTCTAGTTATGGTGCATGGGCTTCTCGTTGTGGTGGCTTCTCTTGTTGCAGAGCACAGGCTCTAGGGCACACGGGCTTCAGTAGTTGTGGCACGTGGGCTCAGAAGTTGTGGTGTGCAGGCTCAGTAGTTGTGGTGCACGGGCTTAGTTGCTCCACGACATTTGGGATCTTCATGGATCAGGGCTTGAGCCCATGTCCCCTACATTGGCAGGCAGGTTCTTAACCACTGCGCCGCTAGGGAAGTCTGAAAGGGCTAATTTAGAAGTAGACAAGTCTGCTTCTTCTGTCACTTCCAAGTGATACAAAATATAAAAGTCAGAACATTGAAAAACTGGTATTTGGAGTCCCAGACTTTTTCAGAAAATGTTTATTCATTGCCAAACATCTGGTCCATTGGGTACCAGCAATGTGGTTCTACAACCTACATGGATGTTGGGCAAAAAGCTGGTTAAGCAACTTGGCGCAGCGGTGGAGGGTCAGGGGAGAATCAATTAAATTGACCCAGTGTGTTGATACTGTCTTTAAACCTCTGGAGAGTCAATGAATCTGAATGTCTAACTCAGAAGTTAGGATTAATTTACCTTTTTAGAAAAAATTTGACTTTTATGCATTATGCACTTTTCATTTTCTTCTTGCAGAAAATGGAAGGAATGATTCCCTCTTTCATACCCAAACGAACTGTATCTGTACAAGAGGTCTTCCCATCACTCCAGGGATTTGGCCTGCAGATGATACAGCTGGGGAGCAAGCTGGGGCTGTTCTTGGCTTGGGGCAGAGAGCTGGCCTCAGCAGACTCTCAGCACAAAGCCAGTTTATTCAGGTCCCACTATTGGCAAAGCAGCAAATTGCTCTTTTGTGGGCATTGGGATAATCACAATTGGTTGTCTGTTCCTTGATGGACACAATAAAGAGGCAGAGTGGCCTCTTTCCCCTAGCCCAGGACAAGAATTCAGGAGCTTTGCCTCTTGCCTCCAGCTCTCCCACTAATGCGGCCTGGTCCTCCTGGCCCTCCAAGTGAGTCAGCCAAATCCTCTGTGACTCAGCTCCTTTCTTCGTAAATTGGGGGTGGTCAGATTAATTCGAGAGCTGTGAGGCATGTTGGAAAGGCCTTTGAAAATCTCAGCTCCTGTAGAATGATTGGCTATATCTATGGTTTGGGAACTGGCACAGACACTGGGGGAACGTCCCTTTCTTGGGTGGAGGTCTTTGGCTTTCTGTGTAGAAGGGAGGGCTGGCCTGGCATAGAATTCCCCTGATGCCATCTCCTAACTCTCAGGATCTGGGCCCCATGATTAGGACTCTACCCCTGGCAGTCAAAGCTCATAAGCCCGTCTTTGCCCCAATTCTCTAGAAACTCCTCCTGTTTCACATAAAAATTCACTTCTAAGTGTCAAAGAATTTGAACAGATGGTTTACATAGAAGAAAATAGAGTAAGTGAAACATCACGTAGAATAAAATACATAGCTTTGAAAATAACTGAGAAAATGAAAATGACAACAACTTGAGTTAGAAGAAATAACTGTAACTGATCCAGCCTAGTGGGCTAAGGGCACACAGGCACATTAATTGTTTGTTAGTGGCTCTCTATTGTTCTAGCCTTTCTGAGCAG
This sequence comes from Pseudorca crassidens, assembly GCF_039906515.1. Classification (NCBI taxonomy): domain Eukaryota; kingdom Metazoa; phylum Chordata; class Mammalia; order Artiodactyla; family Delphinidae; genus Pseudorca; species Pseudorca crassidens. The sequence continues at coordinate 53,887,317 of NC_090298.1, forward strand.
TGACCTGGCATGGTATAATAAAAGTTACACACTTACTTTGAAGACTATACCCCCAAAGGAAAGAAAGAATGATTTATTAAAAAGTGTCCACAGCAGTGAAATGTACCAATTAATATATACGAAAGAGAACAGTCACTCAAATGATGATCAGTAGAGTAATGTTTAAGTAAACTGTGGTTCCTCAGCACCATGAAATGTTATATACATATTGGTGAGGATCAGAATAGGGGATAGGAGTGAGGGGTCTCCTTGGCCACTATTCTAACACGTCATTGTCACTGGTAGGAGGTTATCACCTTTATAAGGTATATTGGAACAGGAAGAAGAATAAAAATTACTGTCATATATACAGTTGTTGAAATGTTAACATTTAGGTTTATGCAGGGATATGATATGTGTGACATAATATTTATTGAAAAATATTCTGTGAATAATGATTTTGTGTAGAAAAGCATTTATATGTCTATATGACTCTCCAAAATGCACTCGGAGTGATGGACGAAGATGTGGATTTTTTTCAGTATTTGTTTATTGTAAACCGTGAAGTTTTATAATAAAATTGATGATAACAAAGGAAACAAAACAAGTCCCAACCATTTTCCAGTGTGTCTCTTCGGGATGGAGATAGGGAGTTTTGCTTCTCTTTTCCCTTAGCACCTGACACAACGCCTGGCGTGTAGTAAGCGCTCTCTGTACACTGGCTACAAGTTGTTGAATGAATTCCAATTGCACTAGGACCAGACCTTCTGCCACTTAATCTATGCAGGTATATTGACTAGCTAATATCAAACCATTCTCCTCTCTGCCTTGCCCCTTAACGGTTTTATCCAGGTGAGATTCACATGTATCCAGAGGGTTATTAAGAAAGAAATTCAATGCCAGGAATTAAAAACAACATGTCAGGAAGGGAAGAAGGGACTAACTGATTTTGTGAGAAAGTCCTTTATTTGCCATTCAAACTATACAGTGAATGAAGGTAGCTGAATAAACATCTGCCTGTAGGCCTTGTCCTAGCTAAACAATAATGAGGGGAGAATGGATTCTTCTTGTCATGGTCAGCCTTGTGATGTCCTTTTGCGACCCACAGGGGAATAGAGAGCCACACAAGCGGTCTCACTGAAACAGCCTTCTGAATGATCATGATGTTCTCATAACCTCTTATAGTAAACTGAAATTTTCTCTGAAAAAAAAAATCCATTCTTTTAAAGCAAGAAATAAGGTGGCTTTCAAGACGAGAAGAGGGAGATATTTTCTCGTCTACTCTCAAAGGAGGCACCAACATCATGGGGTTGGGGATGGAGGGGAATGGGTTCCTGGACACAGTATAGTTAAGGATTGAAGCCCCTTCTGTCCTAGCTACCCTGGCCCTGGGGTGGAGGTGTGATGTTTTCTTGGAGATAAAGTGAGAGAGAGAGAGTGTGTGTGTGTATGTGTGTGTAGTAAAAGTACACTGCTTCTAACTACAGCAGCATTAGGAGCCCAGGCTACAATGATGTCGAGTAAATAGAGCTGCACATAACATATATGGACACAGATTTTCTCCGTTTGCTGGGAACCTGAGATGTTTCAGTTTAATCAGCAGAGGTAGAGTCTTATCCCAGATTTACTAGAAAATAGCTTGAGGGAAAAGCTTATATGCTTCGCTGTGCTTTATGGAGAGGGTATCATTCCAGGGAAGCAAAAGGCAGGGGGTGGGGTGGAGGGGAAAGATGCGAGGCAGGGAGAGAGGGAGAGGAAATACAAGGGGGTGTGTTACAGAGCAGACCGCAGCTTCCTGCTCAGTCATGTGGGATGCCTTCAAAGAGGCCTTCTGAAGAGGCATCTCAGAACCCTCCGCCCAACCCCGCACTTCTGGGTTGAGCAGCTGGTCATTCTGGGAAACAGCCGGAACAGTCAGTTCCGCAGTGATTCCCTGCTGAACCAGCATTCTTGGGGTCTCGGACTTATCACAGGAAGGGAAGACGTAAGTGAGCTAGAAGTCATTTAATTAGAACATTTAAAGATAAGTGATCTAATTTTTATATCCCAACTTAGTGAAAAGGGATCTGTGCAAGGTCTATAATCATCCACACCACTTGATCAAATTCTTAGTTATGAATGAATTCCTTTGTCAAGGTAAAAAGAGAGAATGCTGAAGGTAGAAGAATAAAGGAAAGGAGACTTATTATTTAACACTTCCTTGATAGTATTTTGCTTAAGTCAGTACAAATGGATGTTTTAAGTTGGGAGGGCTCAGCATGTGTACTGAAACACATTCAGTCCAATTATTCAGCTTTTAGCATCACGTGAAATACACCTGTGTCAAGAGCACTGGGATCCATACCCTTCCATCTTAATGTCTTAGTTCATATGTGCCCCGCTATTCTGGGGAGTAAATAATAAATGGCTGTGGAAAAGCTGAATGATAAAATACCGTACGATATGAATGGCAACTGTATTCTTTCAGTCAATCACCAATAAATATTTACTGAGTACTAAATTGAGTTTTAAATGCTCTTTGGTTTAGGCCCAAACTAGGGGTTTTGTCTTGATGTTATGTATTTTTAAACTTTGAGGTTAGATTCAATCAATGAACTTTCCATTTTGAGTGTTTGGCGTTTCTCCCAGAAGCACCATCTGTTTAAGATAGCAAGATTAAATTCTAATACATCAAACGCTTTCCATTTTGAGGACTTGGTTTGCCCTCTGGGTTTATGATGCCACCAGAACATCTCATTCATAATCTGTTTAACTGGCCTCATCATCTTGGTGAATTTAGAGCTGTGGCTACTTGAGAAGATAATAACATTAGGCCACAAAATGAATAATTGATTTGACATGCGTATCGATTAGGACCTAATCAATGAAGGATAAAAAAATTATGTTTTTGTGTATGTAGAAGGAGTTTCACATTATTTGGAGTTGAAATAATAGTCCCCAGGTTTGGTTTGATTTCCTGTTTCTCTATGCCTGGACAAGATTACCATCTATTTTTCGTTGGTATCCAATGACATTTTTCACATCCTCCTTCATCTTAAAGCTATTCTTTTACATCATTCACTTTTTCACCTAGGTTATAAGCTCCTGGTGCTCACTGGATATATCTGAATTTCTATCACATAACTTATACGGTATTTACTTATTTATTTTTTAACATCTCTATTGGAGTATAAGTGCTTTACACTGGTGTGTTAGTTTCTGCTTTATAACAAAGTGAATCAGCTATATATATACATATATCCCCATATCTCCTCCCTCTTGCGTCTCCCTCCCAACCTCCATATCCCACCCCTCTAGGTGGTCACAAAACACCTAGCTGATCTCCCTGTGCTATGTGGCTGCTTCCCACTAGCTATCTATTTTACATTTGGTAGTGTATATATGTCCATGTCACTCTCTCACTTTGTCCCAGCTTACGCTTCCCCCTCCCCATATCAAGTCCATGCTGTAGTAGGTCTGTGTCTTTATTCCCGTCTTACCCCAAGGTTCTTCATAACATTTTCTTTTTTTCCTTAGATTCCATATATATGTATTAACATATGGTATTTGTTTTTCTCTTTCTGACTTACTTCACTGTGTATGACAGACTCTAGGTCTATCCACCTCACTACAAATAACTCAATTTCATTTCTTTTTATGGCTGAGTAATATTCCACTGTATATATGTGCCACATCTTCTTTATCCATTCATCTGTTGATGGACACTTAGGTTGCTTCCATGTCCTGGCTATTGTAAATAGAGCTGCAATGAACATTTTGGTACATGACTCTTTTTGAATTATGGTTTTCTCAGGGTATATGCCCAGTAGTGGAATTGCTGGGTCGTATGGTAGTTCTATTTGTAGTTTTTTAAGGAACCTCCATACTGTTCTCCATAGTGGCAGTATCAGTTTACATTCCCACCAACAGTGCAAGAGGGTTCCCTTTTCTCCACACCCTCTCCAGCATTTATTGTTTCCAGATTTTTTGATGATGGCCATTCTGATTGGTGTGAGGTGATACCTCATTGTAGTTTTGATTTGCATTTCTCTAATGATTAGTGCTGTTGAGCATCCTTTCATGTGTTTGTTGGCAATTTGTATATATATATATTTTTTTCGTTTGTTTTGTTTTGTTTTTGTTTTTTTTGCGGTACACGGACCTCTCACTGTTGTGGCTTCTCCCGTTGTGGAGCACAGGCTCTGGACGTGCAGGCTCAGTGGCCATAGCTCACAGGCCTAGCCACTCCGTGGCATGTGGGATCTTCCCGGACCGAGGCACGAACCCGTGTCCCCTGCATTGGCAGGCGGACTCTCAACCACTGCACCACCAGGGAAGCACAATCTGTGTATATTCTGTGGAGAAATGTCTATTTAGGTCTTCTGCCCATTTTTGGATTTTTTTATTTTTTTTGATATTTAGCTGTATGAGCTGCTTGTAAATTTTGGAGATTAATCCTTTGTCAGTTGCTTCATTTACTAGTATTTTCTTCCATTCTGAGGGTTGTCTTTTCATCTTGTTTATGGTTTCCTTTGCTGTGCAAAAGCTTTGAAGTTTCATTAGGTCCCATTTGTTTATTTTGTTTTTATTTCCATTTCTCTAGGAGGTGGGTCAAAAAGGATCTTGCTGTGATTTATGTCATAGAGTGTTCTGCCTGTGTTTTCCTCTAAGAGTTTTATACTGTTCTGGCTTTACATTTAGGTTTTTAGTCCATTTTGAGCTTATTTTTGTGTATGGTATTAGGGAGTGTTCTAATTTCATTCTTTTACATGTACCTGTCCAGTTTTCCCAACACCACTTATTGAAGTGGCTGTCTTTTCTCCATTGTATATTCTTGCCTCCTTTGTCAAAAATAAAGTGACCATATGTGCGTGGGTTTATCTCTGGGCTTTCTATCCTGTTCCATTGATCTATATTTCTGTTTTTGTGCCAGTACCATATTGTCTGGATTACTGTAGCTTTGTAGTATAGTCTGAAGTCAGGGAGCCTGATTCCTCCAGCTCCGTTTTTCTTTCTCAAGATTGCTTTGGCTATTTGGGGTCTTTTGTGTCTCCAAACAAATTTTAAGATTCTTTGTTCTAATTCTGTGAAAAATGCCATTGGTAGTTTGATAGGGATTGCATTGAATCTGTAGATTGCTTTGGGTAGTAGAGTCATTTTCACAATGTTGATTCTTCCAATCCAAGAACATGGTATATCTCTCCATCTGTTTGTATCATCTTTCATTTCTTTCATCAGTGTCTTATAGTTTTCTGCATACACATCGTTTGTCTCCCTATGTAGGTTTATTCCTAGGTGTTTTATTCTTTTTGTTGCAGTGGTAAATGAGAGTGTGTCCTTAATTTCTCTTTCAGATTTTTCATCATTAGTGTATAGGAATGCAAGAGATTTCTGTGCATTAATTTTGTATCCTGCTACTTTACCAAATTCATTGATTAGCTCTAGTAGTTTTCTGGTAGCATCTTTAGGATTCTCTATGTATAGTGTCATGTCATCTGCAAACAGTGACAGCTTTAATTCTTCTTTTCCGATTTGGATTCCTTTTATTTCTTTTTCTTCTCTGATTGCTGTGGCTAAAACTTCCAAAACTATGTTGTATAATAGTGGTGGGGGTGGACAACCTTGTCTTGCTCCTGATCTTAGAGGGAATGGTTTCAGTTTTTGACCATTGAGAATGATGTTGGTTGTGGATTTGTCATATATGGCTTTTATTATGTTGAGGTTAGTTCCCTCTATGCCTACTTTCTGCAGGGTTTTTATCATAAATGGGTGTTGAATTTTGTCAAAAGCTTTCTCTGCATCTATTGAGATGATCATGTGGTTTTTCTCCTTCAGTTTGTTGATATGGTTTATCACATTGATTGATTTGCATATATTGAAGAATCCTTGCATTCCTGGGATAAACCCCACTTGATGATGGTGTATGATCCTTTTAATGTGCTGCTGGATTCTGTTTGCTAGTATTTTGTTGAGGATTTTTGCATCTATGTTCATCAGTAATATTGGCCTGTAGTTTTCTTTTCTTGTGACATCTTTGTCTGATTTCGATATCAGGGTGATGATGGCCTCATAGAATTAGTTTGGGAGTTTTCCTCCCTCTGCTATATTTTGGAGAAGTTTGAGAAGGATAGGTGGTAGCTCTTCTCTAAATGTTTGGTAGAATTCACCTGTGAAGCCATCTTGTCCTGGGCTTTTGTTTGTTGGAAGATTTTTAATCACAGTCTCAATTTTAGTGCTTGTGATTGGTCTGTTTATATTTTCTATTTCTTTCTGGTTCAGTTTCAGAAAGTTGTACTTTTCTAAGAATTTGTCCATTTCTTCCAGGTTGTCCATTGTTTTGGCATACAGTTGCTTGTAGTAATCTCTCATGATCCTTTGTATTTCTGCAGTGTCAGTTGTTACTTCTCCTTTTTCATTTCTATTTCTATTGATTTGAGTCTTCTCCCTTTTTTTCTTGTTGAGTCTGGCTAATGATTTATCAATTTTGTTTATCTTCTCAAACAACCAACTTTTAGTTTATTGATTTTTGCTATTGTTTCCTTCTTTTGTTTTTCATTTATTTCTGCTGTGATCTTTATGATTTCTTTCCTTCTGCTAACTTTGGGGTTTTTTGTTCTTTCTCTAATTGCTTTATGTGTAAGGGTAGTTGTTTATTTGAGATTTTTCTTCTTTCTTCAGGTTAGATTGTATTGCTATTCAGTCCCTATCGGGGAGCTACGGTCCCACATGCCTCATGGCCAAAAAACCAAAACATAAAACAGAAGCAATATTGTAACAAATTCCAAAGACCCTAAAAAATGGTCTACATCAAAAAATCTTAAAAAAAAAAAAGACAAGAAGTAACAGGAGTTGGTGAGAATGTGGAGAGAAGTGAAAGATTGTGTGCAGTTAGGGGGAAGGTAAGTTGGTGCAGCTTCTATGGAAAACAGTATTGAGGTTCCTCAAAAATTAAAAATAGAAATGCTGTATGATTTAGCACTTTCACTTTTGGGTATTTATCTGAAGGAAATGAAAACACTAACTTGAAAACATTTGTGTGAGCCAATGTTCATTGCAGAATTATTTACAATAGCCAAACAACGTAAGTCTTCATTGATGGATGAATGGATAAAGAAAATGTGATATGTACATATATCCAGCCACAAAAAAAGAAGAAAATCTTGCCATTTGCAGCACCATGAATGGACCTTGAGGGCATTAGGCTAAGTGAAGTAAATCAGACAAAAAAAAAAATACCATACGATTTCATTTATATGTGGAATCTTAAATACAAAAAACAAGTTCAGAGATGCAGAGAACAGTTTTGTGGTTGCCAGAGGTGGGTTGGTGTGTGCAAAATGGGTGAAGGTAGTCAAAAGTTACAGACTTCCAGTTCTAAAGTGAGTGTCATGAGGATGTAATGTACAGCATGGTGACTACAGTTAATACTGGATTATATATTTGAATGTTGATAAGAAAATACATCTTAAAAGTCCTCATAAGAAAAAAATTGTAACTATATGTGGTGATGGATATACTACTAGACTTATTATCAAGATCATATCCCAATATGTACAAATATATAAGCATTATGTTGTACACCTGAAACTAACATAACGTTATGTGATTTATATGTCAATTAAAAATTATATTAAAAAAAAGAACTGCTTTTGCTGCATCCAATAGGTTTTGTGTCGTAGTATTTTCATTGTCATTAGTTTCTAGGTATTTTTTGATTTCCTCTTTGATTTCTTCAGTGATCTCTTGGTTATTTAGTAGTGTATTGTTTAGCCTCCACGTGTTTGTATTTTTTACAGATTTTTTCCTGTAATTGCTCTCTAGTCTCATAGCATTGTGGTCGGAAAAGATACTTGATACAATTTCAGTTTTCTTAAATTACCAAGGCTTGATTTGTGACCCAGATATGATCTATCCTGGGTAATGTTCCATGAGCACTTGAGACGAAAGTGTACTCTGTCGTTTTTGGATGGAATGTCCTATAAATATCAATTAAATCCGTCTTATTTAATGTATCATTTAAAGCTTGTGTCTCCTTATTTATTTTCATTTTGGATGATCTGTCCATTGGTGAAAGTGGGGTGTTAAAGTCCCCTACTATGAATGTGTTACTGTTGCTTTCCCCTTTTATGGCTCTTACCATTTGCATTATGTATTGAGGTGCTCCTATGTTGTTTTCATAAATATTTACAACTGTTCTGTCTTCTTCTTGCATTGATCCCTTGATCATTATGTAGTGTCCTTCTTTGTCTCTTGTAATAGTCTTTATTTTAAAGTCTATTTTATCTGATATGAGAATTGCTACTCCAGCTTTCTTTTGATTTCCATTTACATGGAATATTTTTTTCCATCCCCTCACTTTCAGTCTGTATGTGTCCCTAGGTCTGAAGTGGGTCTTTTGTAGACAGCATATATATGCATCTTGTTTTTGTATCCATTCAGCCAGTCTATGTCTTTTGGTGGGAGCATTTAATCCATTTACATTTAAGGTAATTATCGATATGTATGTTCCTGTTACCATTTTCTTAATTGTTTTGGGTTTGTTATTGTAGGTCTTTTCCTTCTCTTGTGTTTCCTGCCTAGAGAAGTTCCTTTAGCATTTGTTGTAAAGCTGGTTTGGTGGTACTGAATTCTCTTAGCTTTTGCTTGTCTGTAAAGGTTTTAATTTCTCCATGAAATCTGAATGAGATCCTTGCTGGGTAGAATAATCTTGGTTGTAGATTTTTCCCTTTCATCACTTTAAATATGTACTGCCACTCCCTTCTGGCTTGCAGAGATTCTGCTAAGGATCAGCTGTTAACCTTATGGAGGTTCCCTTGTGTGTTATTTGTTGTTTTTCCCTTGCTGCTTTTGATATTTTTTCTTTGTGTTTAATTTTTGATAGTTTATTATGTGCCTTGCCATTGTTTCTCCTTGGATTTATGATATATGGGACTCTCTGTGCTTCCTGGACCTGATTGACTATTTCCTTTTCCATATTAGGGAAGTTTTCAACTATAATGTCTTCAAATATTTTCTTAGTCCCTTTCTTTTTCTCTTCTTCTTCTGGGACCCCTATAATTCGAATGTTGGTGCGTTTAATGTCGTCCCAGAGGTCTCTGAGACTGTCCTCAGTTCTTTTCATTCTTTTTTCTTTATTCTGCTCTGCAGTACTTATTTCTACTATTTTATCTTCCAGGTCACTTATATGTTCTTCTGCCTCAGTTATTCTGCTACTGATTCCTTCTAGAGAATTTTTAATTTCATTTATTGTGTTGTTCATCATTGTTTGTTTGCTCTTTAGTTTTAGGTCCTTGTAAAACGTTTCTTGTATTTTCTCCATTCTCTTTCCAAGATTTTGGATCAGCTTTACTATCATTACTCTGAATTCTTTTTCAGGTAGACTGCCTATTTCCTCTTCATTTGTTTGGTCTGTTGGGTTTTTGCCTTGCTCCTTCATCTGCTGTGTGTTTCTCTGTCTTCTCATTTTGCGTAACTTACTGTTTTGGGGATCTCCTTTTTGCAGGCTGCAGGTTAATTTTTCCCATTGTTTTTGGTGTCTATCCCCAGTGGCTAAGGTTGGTTCAGTGGGTTGTGTAGGCTTCCTGGTGGAGGGGACTAGTCCCTGTGTTCTGGTGGATGAGGTTGGATCTTGTCTTTCTGGTGGGCAGGTCCACGTCTGGTGGTGTGTTTTGGGGTGTCTGTGGACTTGTTATGATTTTCGGCAGCCTCTCTGCTAATGGGTGGGGTTGTGTTCCTGTCTTGCTAGTTGTTTGGCATAGGGTGTCCAGCACTGTAGCTTGCTGGTCGTTGAGTGGAGCTGGGTCTTAGTATTGAGATGAGATCTCTGGGAGAGCTTTTGCCGTTTGATATTACGTGGAGCCAGGAGGTCTCTGGTGGACCCATGTGCTGAACTTGCCTCTCCCACTTCAGAGGGACCGGCCTGACACCCAGGTGGAGCACCTAGACCCTGTCAGTGACACGGCTCAGAGTAAAAGGGAGAAAGAAAGAAGGAAAGAAAGACAAAAATAAAATAAAATGAAATAGTTATTAAAATAAAAATTTTTAAACTAATTAAAAAAAAGAAAGAAGAAAGAAAGAACAACCAAACCAAAAAACGAATCCACCAATGATAACAAGTGCTAAAAACTATACTAAAAAAAAAAAAAACCCAAAAAATGGACAGACAGAACCCTAGGACAAATGGTAAAAGCAAAGCTACATAGACAAAATCACACAAGGAAGCATACACATACACACTCACAAAAAGAGAAAAAGGAAAAAAAAATATCTATATATAAAAAAAGAAAGGAAGAGAGCAACCACATCAGTAAACAAATGTACCATTGATAATAAACTCTAAATCCTAAAGTAAGATTAACATAAAACCAGAAACCAGTCAGTTGCAAAGAGCAAACCCCAAGTCTACAGTTGCTCCCAAAGTCCACTGCCTCAGTTTTGGGATGATTCATTGTCTATTCAGGTATTCCACAGATACATCAAGTTGATTGTGGAGATTTAATCCACTGCTCCTGAGGCTGCTGGGAGAGATTTCCCTTTCTCTTCTTTGTTCACACAGCTCTTGGGGTTCAGCTTTGGATTTGGCCCCGCCTCTGCGTGTAGGTCGCCTGAGGGCGTATGTTCTTCTCTCAGACAGGACGGGGTTAAAGGAGAAGCTGATTAGGGGACTCTTGCTCACGCAGGCCGTGGGGAGGGAGGGGTACGGAATGTAGGGTGAGCCTGCGGCGGCAGAGGCCAGTGTGATGTTGCAACAGCCTGAGGCGCGCCTTGCGTTCTCCCACGGAGGTTGTCCCTGGATCACGGGACCCTGGCAGTGGCGGGCTGCACAGGCTCCCAGGAGGGGAGGTGGGGATAGTGACCTGTGCTTGCACACAAGCTTCTTGGTGACTGCAGCAGCAGCCTTAGTGTTTCATGCCCGTCTCTGGGGTCCACGCTGATAGCTGCGGCTCGTGCCCGTCTCTGGAGCTCGTTTAGGCGGTGCTCTGAATCCCCTCTCCTCGCGCACCCTGAAACAATGGTCTCTTGCCTCTTAGGCAGGTCCAGACTTTTTCCCAGGCTCTCTCCCGGCCAGCTGTGGCGCACTAGCCTGCTTCAGGCTGTGTTCACACAGCCAAGCCCAGCCCTCTCCCTGGGATCCAACCTCCGAATCCGGAGCCTCAGCTCCCAGCCCCCACCCGTCCTGGCGGGTGCGCAGACAAGCCTCTCGGGCTGGTGAGGGCTGGTCAGCACTGATCCTCTGCTTGGGAATCTCTCTGCTTTGCCCTCTGCACCCCTGTTGCTGTGCTCACCTCTGTGGCTCCGATGCTTCCCCCCACCCCCCACAGGTCTGCACCAGTGAAGAGGCTTCCTAGTGTGTAGAAACTTTTCCTCCTTCACGGCTCCCTCCCACTGGTGCAGGTCCCGTCCCTATTCTTTTGTCTCTGTTTTTTCTTTTTTTCTTTTGCCCTACCCAGGTGCATGGGGAGTTTCTTGCCTTTTGGGAGGTCTGAGGTCTTCTGCCACTGTTTAGTAGGTGTTCTATAGGCGTTGTTCCACATGCAGATGTATTTCTGACGTATTTGTGGAGAGGAAGGTGATCTCCATATCTTACCCCTCCGCAGTCTTGAAGGTCTCTGGTCCCTCATCAGGTTTTAATTTAATAATTCATGTGTCTTGATATATGGACCGAAATTTCTCATAAATTATCCAAAATTAGCTAAAGTTGTTTCAATTTCTGCAGAACTCTGCAGCTTTTTAGAAGTATTGTGACACCTTGCCTTGAATCACATCTCAATAAAGATTCTTATAAATTATTTCCAAGCAGGCGAACTTTTTTGATTGTCATGTGCTAGGAACCATCTGGGAGTAAGTAGCATCAACTTATGACTTCTCAGTGACGCTGAAAATATATTCCGAGGATACCTGATTACAGTGCACATTGATTATGTCTGCTAATGTCCTAGATCTTTGAGGAAATAATAAACACCTGCATACCTGCTTCCTTGGAGCAGACTCCTTTATTTGCTTGGCAAACATTGGTTTATGGGCTACCCTGAAAAGAAGGCTGAGCCCAGAAAACGGACAGAGAGGATGCAGAAGTGCTCCTGGATAGAAAACCAGGGTATCCAAATTCCCATGGAGCCAAATTTTAGATTGAGAAGTACTACTGTTCATTTGATCCTGCATATTCTGCACTGGAGTTTCTCTTGGCGGATCACAGTAAAGGTCCCAGGAACTGTTAATGCCCATGATCTTCCAATATCATGCCAAGAGACAAGGCTTAGAAGACAGACAGTGCTCTGGGATTCAGACTGAAGGCTTTTGGAGCAGTTTTTACGTATTCTTAGCAGTCATCTTTGTTTGGTTCTATTTTTCCTGGTTGCTTTGAGTCATGAGCCCCCCAGGTGCTCAGCTGAGCCTTGAAGGTGGTGTGTGTTTGAACCAAGGTCAGACTGGACACTGATGGTCACCTCTCAGCCCACTGAAGTCTTGAACGTACAGGGGTGGGAGGCTGCATTATCCCCAACATACCCAACCTTTAGGCGGTGGGGTGTAGGGATACGTGTGAACACAAGGTACTGCTTTTCTTCTTTTGAATTTGGAACCCCTCAAACCTTTGTGAAGGGCATCCCAGTGCGTCCAAGCTGCTGAATACCACTTCCTTGGACTCTCTCCGGGGTTTGAGAAGGGTGTCACAGGGAAGCTGTGGACGTCCAGCAAGGCTGAATGGAGGAGAGAAAAATGCGCCCTCTAGCCCTGCCAGTGGGTGTCAGTGAGCCCTCAGAACAGCAGTCTCTGCAGGGGTCTTATTTAGGACCCTCCTTTAGGGAAACCTGCCTATGCAGGTAGCCTCTACTCCTCCCCTCCCCAGCAAGAATATGCATGAATTTGGCTATAATTAGGTCACAGAGCAGATGCTATAAATCATGTCATTACCAGGGGAAATGATATATGGTACCACGTAACCACAGGTACAGGCTTTTACCCCCATTTGGAGCTTCCTGCTTACATTTACCAAGAGATTGTATAAAGCTAATATAAAGCTGAAATACTTGCCTTCTTTTTTAAACAAGACTCTCTCAGGAACAGACGTTATCTTGCATGGGACGACTGGCTTTTTGTGAGAATGATGATTAAACAACAGCAACTAGAAAATAGCCTTGGTACTCAGTGCCTGTTGCCATTTCTCATTACTGTCAGAATGTCTTCGGTTGCCCAGGGGTGTATTTTTTCCTTGTTGTTATTGGTTTAATTATGGTGATGCCATCCTATGGGAGAGAACTAATTAACCTTCTGTCAAGAAATCATCTGCTATATTGCATGTGACATTAATGGCTCTGTGTGTTGCAGGGCAAGTTCTTAAAGGTACTTTGCTGTTTTGTTATTGTTGTCGACACCTTGAGAGGAAACGGTTTTCTATCAAATATGGATGTATGCAACCCTCTGAGGCAGATACTGATATTGTATTGCTGTTAATAATTATTATAAATAAAATGATGGTAAACAGAGGGTTAGTGAACTACAAAAAATTTCTCACAGGACTGTTTACTACCTGGAGTAAGTGCAAAGGAGAGGTTGAAGTGGGGTGCGGGGAGAAGGTGCAGGGAGCTGACATATGCTGGCTGCCACCACACACAAGGCACTTCATAGCTCCACAACCCTGCAAAGTATGATTTATTCTCCTCATTGTATAGATGAGAAAATTTGAGGTCCTAAAAGGCTGTAAAAGAAGCACACAGAGCCAGTGGTCACACTGAGACTGGCATGATATCAAAGCCTGGACTTTTCCCACAAAAACAAGTAACAATCACGTAGCACTTGAGACCTTCCTCGGCCCTCTTCTGTCCATGATGTCACTCACTGTCCACAGCTGTCCAATTTACGGCTTACTTGTAGCAAATATTTAGGTCTTTACGTAACGAACTATTTAAATTTTATTCCCGATTCCATTTTTTTTTTTTTTTTTTTTTTTTGTGGTACGCGGGCCTCTCACTGTTGTGGCCTCTCCCGTTGCGGAGCACAGGCTCCGGACGCGCAGGCTCAGCGGCCATGGCTCACGGGCCCAGCCGCTCCGCGGCATATGGGATCTTCCCGGACCGGGGCAGGAACCCGCGTCCCCTGCATCGGCAGGTGGACTCTCAACCACTGCACCACCAGGGAAGCCCCCCAGTTCCATTTTATATCCCGTCTTGTTTTTACTTGTCTTAGTCCCATTTTGGGGGCCATCTTATATTCTTATATCAATATATTCATGGAGACTGTCTTAACTCTTTTCTGAAAGAACATAAGGTATAAGTAAGTAGAAATGATTTTCACAATAATCCTGTAAGGTAAATGTAATCATTCTCTTTATTTTATATTAGAGAAGTCACTTGCTTAGGTCACACACCTATGAAGAAGAAGAATTGAACCCTGAACTTGGTTCTTTTGATCTCATGCTTGTTTCACTTATAGCACATGGCTTATTTTAAAAAGTACTAATAATGGAGAAAAAAGCACTGGAATCAAGGACATGTTCAATACTTAGCTTTTGCTGAGGAGTAGTAGAACAATATCCTCTTTGAGGATAGAGAAAATTAGTAAGAAGGAACATTTTCACCTACATAGTAAGCTGAAAGCTAAGCTGGGCATAACATTATTAGAATATTTCTGTAGACTGAAATACATGAATTTTTGTAACCTACTTTTATTGTTTGGGCCTATTATTTCACACCAGTATAGGAATAGTTTACATACCTGAGTTGGTGACTGAGATCTTATTTCTTTACTGGACCCTTGAGTGAGAGTGACTTCACCCTCATTGGTACAGTTACTGAAAGTACCCGGGATCTTCTGAACACGAGGCGCTGTATACATTTTTAAGGCACAGTGTCTTCTCTGTTGAGCTTAAAAAATGATAACAGCCTTACATCTATTGTAAAACAAGATAGTATACAAATAAGTGTTACTTCTGAGCAAACAACACTAGAATCCACATTTATATATAAATACCTTTTTTTTTTTCAATATTTGAGACTTCTGGAAGAACTCTGAAGGTTTAGCCAACCCCTGCCTTCTCCCAATGTGCAAATGAGGAAACTAAAGCAGAGGGAAGGAAAGTGATTTGCCTAGAGTTATCCAATAGGTGATAGTCTCTAAGTGCTGAAAAACTTGGGTGTGAGGACCAAGATAAGACCAATGTCTTATCCTGCAGACATTTTTCAACACATTTCTGTACCACAAATCCATATGGAGTTTGTCACTTCACTTTGGAAAAGTCAAGTAGAGTTGACTGCTGCTTAAGGTCGCATTTTCCCAGGATGGTGATGCAAAGCAGTGTGCCCAGCTAGTCCCTGGATTGCTTTTCCCGTCCTAGCTGTATCATGGAAAACATCACTCATCCCACCTAAGAAGCTAGAAAGTTCCTTATAGGAAGAAATATCTTCTGAGCCTTGGAGGCAACCCCTAATGACAATGTATTTCCCTTTCTAAGAGGAAGTAATACCGAAATGACTTGGTCAGATTTCAGGACACACTGATGGAGCCACATTTTCTAGTGGGAGAAGCCCCACACATGGGCATGGCTGTGTGCTGCTTCCTCCATCTGAATAATGTTTCGAACAAGAAATTGGCCCTGGATTTGTTTTCTCTTCCTCTTCCATCACCGTGCTCTCAGCTAGGTAGGATCTCTCTCTTCTTGGCAAAGAAACATTTAAGTATTGGGGCGTTCTCCTTACATTGAACTTGGTGACTTGGAAAAGAAAGACCATCCTGAAGTCTTAAAAAGCCTTCATCAAGGACTCTTGTCAAATTTACCAGGGAACTCTGCTTTGGGTAATGTGTACCTGGCAAGTGATAAGGTGGGGTTTTATTTCCCAGTTCCCTTTGTCCTATGTATACACATCCCACAGGAAACCACAAAGCTGGAGGTGAGGGACGGGGGCGGTGGTAAGGAGGATGGGGGGCAGTGCTTACTAAAGCCAAGGCGGAATTCGGGCCTTCCTGTATTATTCTGTGTTGCCATGTCACTCTCTTACCTCAATTTCTAACATGTCTCTCTTTGGATGCAAATGAGAAAGCAGTTCTCCTTGGGAGCTATATTGGGGAAGGCCACTGTATGAATGGAGGTAATTCTGAGGTGTGGAAAAAGGAAGTGAGAGACCAAATAGGTCCCAGCCCCACTGTGAGAACCTAGGATAGAGACGGTTTGAAACCTGCCCTGTTTCTGGATTTTCTAGTAATTGATCTAAAATTTTTCCTCTGCTCTTCAAGACTTTTTGAGTTGGAATTTCTGTTGATTGCAACGGAAGTGATTGTAAACCTGCGAGGATGATTTCCAAGACAGGAAAGTTCGGATGAGTGGAGGAAAGGAAGAAGGGAAAACAAGCAATCAGAGCATGGCCAGACGAAAAGAACCTTGCTTTACTTCAGAATTTGCTTACAGCAGATATTGATCCCAACTCTATCTCTTCTGTCTTCCAAAGTATTTCTAGGGTCAGTGTGAGCGTATGACAACATCTTTCACTTTGATAGGAAACAATGCTAGCTTCACATCCATTTTCTAGCACTTCCAG
Organism: Pseudorca crassidens; assembly: GCF_039906515.1. Taxonomy (NCBI): domain Eukaryota; kingdom Metazoa; phylum Chordata; class Mammalia; order Artiodactyla; family Delphinidae; genus Pseudorca; species Pseudorca crassidens. The sequence goes on from NC_090298.1 coordinate 53,903,804, forward strand.
GAGTGTGGCCTTACCTAGGACTTAAGCCCTCACACACCTGATTACCTTGTGTGTAAAAGAAGTATAATACCTGCTCCACCGAGATGGGGGAGGAATGAATGAAATAGCACATGTAATTCATAGCACACAGTCTATGCTCAATACACATAAATCTCTTTCTCTTGCTGTGGTGATCTGACAAAGGAAGGCTTAACAATTAAGTCATAGATGGATGTTGAAACATCTATTCAAAAGTAACTAAATCTATGTAAATGCAAATGATGTTTCTAATGTAAATGATGTTGCTACTAAATTTTGTAAGGCCTAGAGTTTTGTATAATTAATTAATCACTTTGAAAACAACTTCTCAACAATAAGAATCCCAATGAGAGAGCGAAATGTGTCTTTTGAAAGAGGTACTGATGAATTTCCTGACATCCTCTTTTTAATTGGAACAGTTATGGTACAGTTACATGATTTTGCTCCCCTAAAACCTGGTGGGGCTGATTGAAGGATAACTAAATTAATTAGGAAAGAAATTATTATTTTTGATGAGAAAATACAGAAAATACTTGAAGTTCTGTTTTTTCCACTATAAAATCCTACACATTTATGTATATGAAACAACACGTTTTCTTCTGGACGTTTGAGTGAATGGGACCTGGCAAGATCTAGGTCCTGTGCTGTTTGCCCATGGAAAACCAAATGCTTTTCTTAAGCATTTTCTTGATACTTGATCTATCAAGTTTAATGCAAATTCCCAATGTCCCCTCCATAACCGGTAGGTGCAAGTGACGGCATATGTTTACAGTTCATTTCCGTTTGAGTTAAATTTGTGGACCGCCTATTGTGTGCTTGATAGAGGGAGGTTTTACAGCTTGAAGTTCTATCCCAGAGCATTATTGTCTCTGTGGTTGGTTTTAGGATTCCTCCTTAAGTTTATTACCAGAGTTTTATATATGTCATTCATTTCCTATTTTATGCTGTTCCAAATTGTAAACATGCCACAAGTAATTTCCCTTTTTCTTCTTCTTCCAAACCTTATTTATTTTCTTTGGAATGCTTACAGACACATCTTGATGTTCCGAGGAGCTGTCACTTACGTGCTCCTCTGGGATCAGACTGACTTTGACCGTGAGAATTGGCATCTTTGAGATCTCATGAGAAAGGGCTCCACATCAACATTCCAGACCTGGGAAATGCCATCCCGTTGCCCCCATCGAGTGAATGTGGGCCACAATGAGACAGAATGTTGGATCTTCTGTGATTCTTTTTTTCTTTCTTCTTTTTTTTTTTTTTTTTTTGCTGTATGCGGGCCTCTCACTGTTGTGGCCTCTCCCGTTGTGGAGCACAGGCTCCAGACGCGCAGGCTCAGCGGCCATGGCTCCCGGGCCCAGCCGCCCCGCGGCATGTGGGATCTTCCCGGACTGGGGCACGAACCCGTGTCCCCTGCATCGGCAGGCGGACTCTCAACCACTGTGCCACCAGGGAAGCCCTGATGTTTTTCTCATTGGTTAGACTGGGGTTATGGGATTTTGGAAAGAAAACCACAGAGAACATGCGTTATTAACATGCATGTTATTGGGGGTAACGTTATCAACATGACCTTTCACTGATGAGGTTAACCCTGATCGTTTGGCTAAGGTAGCATTAGCCAGGTTGCTCCACTGTAAAGTTTTTATTTTTCCTTTTCTATACCCTAAACTCTATTCTTCAGATGCAAATCACTAAGTCCAGCCCATGCTCAAGGCAGGAGGGGTTGAAGCTCCAGTTTCTGGAGGGAGGATATCTACTTATAGTTGTTGGAATTCTTCTGTAATAAAGATCTGTCCCCTCTCTCCTGAATGATTTTTTGAGATGTCAGTGTCATGGAAATCTTCGGAAGCAGTAAAATATCTAGTGCTGTTTGTTTGGGAGAAGTATAAATTTTGATTTTCCCACCTGTTTCCTTGGGCACATTTGGAGACGTGAGAGTTTTTCTGAGGCAGTTACTTCTGCATCACACAGACAATAGGACCACATGCTTTAGATCCTCTCTGGCATTTTCCCAAGCAGGTTTTCCCCATATCCACCTCCCCCCCCCCACCCCCAGAACCTGCACTACTCCTTTAAGACCATGCCCCTGGTACCCAGGACCCTGAACTTTTCTGCTCAAATGGCCCTCCATAGTTCTCTTCTCCAGGTCTGTCTCCAGAAGGCATCCTGGGCCACTGATGTGGAAACTTCTAGGTCTGAAGGATGGTCAAATGACTGCTGTGGATGGAGTCTGGATATGTAACCTGGGTGTCTACATATGTGTGGATAGAGGTGCAGGATAGAGCTGGGTTTGGGAAGACAAGGGGGCAGTCCTCAAGGCAGAGGCTGGGGTTGGTTCTCCCCTAGATGCCATCCTCTGATGTCATGTTCTGGTACAAATTCTGAGTATTCTGCTTTGGAATCTGGCCATCCAGGTTGTTGAAAAGGAGTATTTGTTAAGTAGGAGACTAGAACATATTTAATAGTTTACCTCTGTGAGTGATAATTCAGATATATGGCATGTGGACCTCCATTTATAGTCTTGCCCTAGGCTCTGAAAATATTTGAAGCAGACCTGTTTATGCACGAAGTTGCATATGAGAAAATTTCGGGGCTCTTGGCCATAATCTGCTCCCCAACTCCAGCACTCTGGAATACCATGACCTCCAGATGACGTCTAGCCCTATGCCTCTGGGGACTTCCCTTGGGACACAGTTTTTTTTTAATTTATTTATTTTATTATTTATTTATTTTATTTTTGGCTGTGTTGGGTCTTCATTGCTGCGTGCGGGCTTCCTCTAGTTGCAGCGAGCGGGGACTACTCCTCACTGTGGTGCACAGGCTTCTCATTGCGGTGGCTTCTCTTGTTGCGGAGCACAGGCTCTAGGTGTGTGGGCTTCAGTAGTTGTGGTGCGTGGGCTCAGTAGTTGTGGCTTGCGGTCTCTAGAGTGCAGGCTCAGTAGTTGTGATGCACAGCACAGCATGTGAGATCTTCCCAGACCAGGGCTTGAACCCGTGACCCCTGCATTGGCAGGTGGATTCTTAACCACTGCACCACCAGGGAAGTCCTGGGACACACAGTTTAAATTCCTTGGGAGGCATGAGTGGAGGGGCTTCTCTGCTGTCATCATAGAGGGCTTGTCTTTACTTTCATCTACCTAGAATCCCCTTTATCAACCAAAATCTCACTCTCACTCTTCTTCACCTATCCAACACTCTATTATCTGAAATTCTACTCTTTCCATGAAGTTTTCCTTGATTCCACAAATCCCTTCTTCAGAAATATGATATTGTTACTCCTTTGTAGCTGTGGGTTTCCACAGGTCACTGCCCTTTTCCTCTGGGTACTTTGAATGCAGTTGTAACATGAGGCCACCAGGTATAAATAGTGGCTCCTGGACTAGGGGTCTGCATGCCCCCAGCTCTAGGATCAACCCAGCGCACAGTCAACAGAACTCAGCATGGTTTTACACTCAATGTGCTAAGTACATTCTATTTTAAAGTCTATTTAAATAAGATATATATTAGAGAAGGGCTGAGAGAAATGCTTATGAGTAAGTACAAATAGATGGTTATTCACTAATCATTATTGATTCTTTAATCAAATCATGATTTTCTCCTAGGTTTATTAGAATATTTTCTGTAATTCATCTGCAATCACTTATCTGATTCAAAAGCCCTTTGAGGGAAAGATGAGAAGCTCTAGGATTTCCAGTAACCCTAGCAGGTGCCAGACCCTGTAGTTAGAGTCTAATCAAAGAGACTTATTGGCTCTCAATGGTCACTTTTCTTTTCCAACCATGCGTGGCACCTCAGCTCTCCTCTTTCTTATAATCGCTGTTTTTTTTTTTTTTTTAAGTACCTATAAAAGGACTGCCTTTTCATTGTTGGGGTGAAGCCAAAATCCACAGAAGACAGGTTAACCAGAGAATGATGTCTAGTTTGGAAGGAACTTGTCCTCCTTTTTGGCCCCTCCTAACACTGTAAATTATTAAAGGTATATTATTCTTACTGAATTTTTTTTTTACAGTTGTGCTTCTCTAAAGACCATATAGTCCTCTTCTGTGTTTACTAATCATTGCTTTGGAAAATAATAGAACATACCTAAAAGAGCATAAAAGGCATCAAGGTTTTAAAACAGAGACATGAAATGATTTCATCATAAACTTCTATAGCATATATTTTCAATTTTATATAGTTTAACACTTAGCTATATTCTGTCTTACACTATTCTTTGTTTCATTCATTCATTCAACAAAACTATATTAAGCATCTACTATGTTAGGCTGTGTTCTAGGTGCTAAGGGTAAAGCAGTGAACACACAGACAAAAATTATTGCTCTCACAAAGCTTCTATTTTGGGGAACTCAGACTATAAAAAGAAATAAGTGAAATACACGCTCTGTTAGATAGTGAAAAGTGTTACAGAGAAAAATAAAACGGGACACAGGGTTACAGAGTGTTGGAGCAGGGGATGGGGGTTTGTGGTTTAAATAGGATGATCAAAAAGCCCTTACAGCAAAGGTGATATTTGAGCAAAGATTGCTAGAGGTGAGGGAACAAGGCACTTGGATCTGAGAGAAGAGGCATAGGAAACAGCAAGTTCAAAGTCCCTGAGGGAGCAGACCTGGTGTGTTTGAGAAGCAGGGAGGAAGCTAGTGGTTACAGCATTGAGTGAGAGGGAGTCAGGGAAGAGGAGGCTGGGGTGCCAGGGGGGCCAGTTCATGTGGGGCCTGCTTTGGCTTTCTCTCTAGTGAGATGGGAGCTACCAGAAGGGTTTGAGAAGAACGATAAGATCTGACTTATGCTTTCGAAGGGTCACTATGGTGCTTATGCAGAAGGGTCCAGGTAGAGCAGGAAGAGAAGCCAACGGCCAGTCAGGTCAGGAAGATGCTGCAGTAATCAGGTGAGGGGCGATGGGGACTCGGGACAGTGAGTTCATGATGCAGATGGTGAGAAGAGGGCGGATTCTAGAGAGATATAATTATATCTGTGTGTATATGTATACTTCTTAATAACCAGTGTATTGAGATATACCATGCAGTTCACCCATTTAAAGTGTACAACTCAGTGGCTTTTAGTACAGTCACAGATTGATGCAACCATCACCACAATCCATTTTCGAACATTTTCATCATTCCCACAAGAAATCCTGCACCCCTTAGCCATCATTCCTCAATCTCCCCTCAGCCCTAAGCAACCCCAATCATGTTCTGTCTCTATAGATTTGCCTGTTCTGCACATTTCATATAAATGGAATCAAACAATATGTAGTCCTTTGTTATGGCTTCTTTCACTTAACAAAATGTTTTCAATCTGGATATATTTTAAAGGTAGCATTGAGAGAATTTGCTGACTAATTGTATATTTGGTGTGAGAAAGAGGGAATAAAGAATGATGCCAATGTTTTTATTTGAGCAACTGAGATGGGGAAAACTGTAAGAGGTACAGGTTTGGGGGATTATTAACAGTTTATTTTTAGACATGCTAATTTGAGATGTCTATTGGATATTTAAGGCGAGAAGGTGAATTGGCATTTGATACATGATTTAGGAGTCCAGGGGAGGAGGTCTGGCTAGAGATAAAAATTGGGGAGCCATCAGCATATATATGTAAATTTTATCTTAATGAGATTGTTAGCTCCTGGAGGTCAGAGACCATTTTATATACTGATGCCCTCCAAGTTTCAGGGATCTTCCTTACAGACATCTCATGTTCATAGTAGTGAACTGTTGTACAGAAGCTGGGCCAGTCTCTGCTTCTACCAACCCTGAGGCTCAGCCCAGGTGTCAGATTCCACAGGAGGGACTTTTTTGACTTGCCCAAGGCAACTCTTTTAAGCTATCCTGTCTACTTCCACAATATCAGGGGTGCTCAATCTGGAACTGTCCTCCTTGATCTGTTCTTTGCCCCTTGCTTTTCCCTACTCATAACTCTCCCAACGACTGACTCTTTTTCTACTTTGTCTTACTCTTAGTATTTGATGGACAGTATCATCTTCTCAACTGCATTAAGCCTTGGGTTGTCAGATCAGCCATTCCAGTTCTCCACCTCACTACCTTGCTATAGAACAACCTGAAATGCTTCTCGCTAGTCAACCAGCCCGCGGCCATCTTACCTGTTGCTCCTTTCCTCCTAGGCAGTTTCTCAATCTCAGTACTCTCAACATTTGGGGCCGCATTTTGAGTTTCTGTCGTGAGGGGCTGCCTTGTGCATTGTAGGATGTTAAACACCATCCCTGGTCCTTACCCACTAGATGCCAGTAGTACTTCTCCCCCAGGTATGAAAACCAAAAATGTCTCCAGACATTGCCCGATGTCCCCCCACGGGGAAAATCACCCCCAAATCCCCCATTTTATAAAACACTGCCCTAAGGGAAAAGGTGGTAATTCTGACTGTGGCCCCTTCCAGTTCTAAAATTCAGTGATTCAATTATTCAGTTATATCTACTTTACACAGTCATTCGTATACTGAGCCTTTTAAATTCCTTCTAGTATGCTAGGCTCGCTAAACTTGTGATCACTTTCATTTTTCTTTCTCTCTTTTATTTTTTCCTTTCTTTTTTCTCTCTTTTCTGAGTTCACCTGTGAGCCACAGAATGGTGATACATGTGGAAAATAAATGTAAAAATGAAGGCACACCTACATGTTTTGTAATAAAAAGGAGAATCAGAAGTTTTAATAAACTATTATGAAGAATTAATGCTATCCATCTTTAAAGGTCTTAGAAATATACAGAAGTCAGAATCTGTAATATTATCTGTTCCTACCTCCTAATTGTCTTCTGATGCAAACTATTCCTTAAGCACCAAACATCAAGTTGAATAAAAACCCATTTGGACTTAATTTAACATTGTTGCTGTTGATTAGTAGTATTGTAAGAGTAAGGCTTCCCACCCTTGAAGTCCAGCCTGGCAACAGTGGGAACTGAAGGAATTGTTTGGGAATAATACACTCGAAGTTCCAATAAATGACTTTGAAATGAACTCTCGGGAAGCAGCCTCTAAGCTGGTGACAGCATCTGCTTTTTATGACTGACAGCACAGAGTCAGTGAACAGAGGCAGGTGGTGAGTTTTGTCGAAGTGCAGGTGTTCCAAGGTGGCTTTAAAACAGTTTCTTTTCTGGCTCATGAGATGGAGAATTGAGAACAACAGTGTTAAGAATGGTTCCTGGCACCACCCAGCCGCATCCATTACATTTTTCAGTAAGTACTGCTTTGCTAGGTATTGTGAGGAGTTAAAAAAGCAATCATGGTCCTTAAGTAATATTCTATCTATTGCAAGCAAGAAAATAGGAAAATGTACAGAAAATGCAAATATATATAACTGCACCTATGTTGCCATCACCCTGAGAGCTAAATCATTGTTGCTGGTGGGAACAGAATGAATAAGGAGACCCAAGTGGGGCCAGTCAATAACCACCCAGAATAAATTGCTAATCAGAAGCGAAGCTAGCACAGGCTGATAAATAACAAGATTACTTGATCTGAAGAAAGAACCTGCTTCCCCTCATGTCAGTAATTATATCAATACAGAGAAAGAGACAACTTGGCTTTTGCTGGGTTACAGCCAGATGATGTTGTAAATCAATTACACGTTCGCAGGCACCCTCTCCTACAGTCACCTGACAGGGTACAAGCAGCAACTGACCCCCATTTGCAATGCCCGAGCAGCTTACTGACTGCCTTTGTACGTAGCATACGTCGGCGCAGGAAGCTTGGGCTCAAGTCTATGTAGAGCGGTGCTTTCAGACTTACCATGCCCACTGATTACCTGGGGATCTTCTTCTTTTTTTTTTTTTCCTCAGCAATGCATATATTTAATTATTTTAGTTTGAGGCTATCAGTTACATAATAAATTAATCATTTTTAAATCCTGCTGAGCATTTCTTTTTTTTTTTTTTACATCTTTATTTGAGTATAATTGCTTTACAATGGTGTGTTAGTTTCTGCTTTATAACAGAGTGAATCAGTTATACATATACATATGTTCCCATATCTCTTCCCTCTTGTGTCTCCCTCCCTCCCACCCTCCCTATCCCACCGCTCCAAGCGGTCACAAAGCACTGAGCTGATCTCCCTGTGCTATGCAGCTGCTTCCCACTAGCTATCACCTCACGTTTGGTAGTATATACATGTCCATGTCTCTCTCTTGCTTTGTCACAGCTTACCCTTCCCCTCCCCATATCCTCAAGTCCATTCTCTAGTAAGTCTGTGTCTTTATTCCTGTCTTACCCCTAGGTTCTTCATGACATTTTTTTTTCTTAAATTCCATATATATGTGTTAGCATACGGTATTTGTCTTTCTCTTTCTCACTTACTTCACTCTGTATGACAGACTCTAGGTCCATCCACCTCATTACAAATAGCTCAATTTTGTTTCTTTTTATGGCTGAGTAATATTCCATTGTATATATGTGCCACATCTTCTTTATCCATTCATCCGATGATGGACACTTAGGTTGTTTACATCTACTGGCTATTGTAAATAGAGCTGCAATGAACATTTTGGTACATGACTCTCTTTCAATTATGGTTTTCTCAGGGTATATGCCCAGTAGTGGGATTGCTGGGTCATATGGTAGTTCTATTTATAGTTTTTTAAGGAACCTCCATATTGTTCTCCACAATGGCTGTATCAATTTACATTCCCACCAACAGTGCAAGAGGGTTCCCTTTTCTCCACACCGTCTCCAGCATTTATTGTTTGTAGGTTTTTTGATGATGGCCATTCTGACCGGCGTGAGATGATATCTCATTGTAGTTTTGATTTGCATTTCTCTAATGATTGGTGATGTTGAGCATTCTTTCATGTGTTTGTTGGCAGTCTGTATATCTTCTTTGGAGAAATGTCTGTTTAGCTCTTCTGCCCATTTTTGGTTGGGGTTGTTTGCTTTTTTGTTATTGAGCTGCATGAGCTGCTTGTATATTTTGGAGATTAATCCTTTGTCAGTTGCTTCATTTGCAAATATTCTCTCCCATTCTGAGGGTTGCCTTTGGTCTTGTTTATGGTTTCCTTTGCTGTGCAAAAGCTTTGAAGTTTCATTAGATCCCATTTGTTTATTTTTGTTTTTATTTCCATTTCTCTAGGAGGTGGGTCAAAAAGGATCTTGCTGTGATTTATGTCATAGAGTGTTCTGCCTAAGTTTTCCTCTAAGAGTTTGATAGTTTCTGGCCTTATATTTAGGTCTTTAATCCATTTTGAGTTTATTTTTGTGTATAGTGTTAGGGAGTGATCTAATCTCATACTTTTACATGTACCTGTCCAGTTTTCCCAGCACCACTTATTGAAGAGGCTGTCCTTTCTCTACTGTACATTCCTGCCTCCTTTATCAAAGATAAGGTGACCATATGTGCATGGATTTACCTCTGGGCTTTCTATCCTGTTCCATTGATCTATCTTTCTGTTTTTGTGCCAGTACCATACTGTCTTGATTACTGTAGCTTTGTCGTATAGTCTGAACTCAGGGAGCCTGATTCATCCAGCTCCGTTTTTCATTCTCAAGATTGCTTTGGCTATTCGGGGTCTTTTGTGTTTCCATACAAGTTGTGAAATTTTTTGTTCTAGTTCCAAGAAAATGCCAGTGGGAGTTTGATAGGGATTGCATTGAATCTGTAGGTTGCTTTGGGTAGTAGAGTCATTTTCACAATGTTGATTCTTCCAATCCAAGAACATGGTATATCTCTCCATCTATTGGTATCATCTTTAATTTCTTTCATCAGTGTCTTATAATTTTCTACATACAGGTCTTTTGTCTCCTTAGCTAGGTTTATTCCTAGATATTTTATTCTTTTTGTTGCAGTGGTAAATGGGAGTGTTTTCTTGATTTCACTTTCAGAGTTTTCATCATTAGTGTATAGGAATGAAAGAGATTTCTGTGCATTAATTTTGTATCCTGCTACTTTACCAAATTCATTGATTAGCTCTAGCAGTTTTCTGGTAGCATCTCAGGATTCTCTATGTATAGTATCATGTCCTCTGCAAACAGTGACAGCTTTGGTTCTTCTTTTCTGATTTGGATTCCTTTTATTTCCTTTTCTTCTCTGATTGCTGTGGCTAAAACTTGCAAAACTATGTTGAATAAGAGTGGTGAGAGTAGGCAACCTTGTCTTGTTCCTGATCTTAGTGGAAATGCTTTCAGTTTTTCACCATTGAGGACGATGTTGGCTGTGGGTTTGTCATATATGACCTTTATTATGTTGAGGTAAGTTCCCTGTATGCCTACTTTCTGCAAGGTTTTTATCATAAATGGGTGTTGAATTTTGTCAAAAGCTTTCTCTGCATCTATTGAGATGATCATATGGTTTTTCTCCTTCAGTTTGTTAATATGGTGTATCACATTGATTGATTTGCCTGTATTGAAGAATCCTTGCATTCCTGGAATAAACCCCACTTGATCATGGTGTATGATCCGTTTAATGTGCTGTTGGATTCTGTTTGCTAGTATTTTGTTGAGGATTTTTGCATCTATGTTCATCAGTGATACTGGCCTGTAGTTTTCCTTCTTTGTGACATCCTTGTCTGGTTTTGGTATCAGGGTGATGGTGGCCTCGTAGAATGAGTTTGGGAGTGTTCCTCCCTCTGCTATATTTTGGAAGAGTTTGAGAAGGATAGGTGTTAGCTCTTCTCTAAATGTTTGATAGAATTCGCCTGTGAAGCCATCGGGTCCTGGACTTTTGTTTGTTGGAAGATTTTTAATCACAGTTTCAATTTCAGTGCTTGTGATTGGTCTGTTCATATTTTCTGTTTCTTCCTGATTCAGTCTTGGCAGGTTGTGCATTTCTAAGAATTTGTCCATTTCTTCCAGGGTGTCCATTTTATTGGCATAGAGTTGCTTGTAGTAATCTCTCATGATCTTCTGTATTTCTGCAGTGTCAGTTCTTACTTCTCCTTTTTCATTTCTAATTCTATTGATTTGAGTCTTCTCCCTTTTTTTCTTGATGAGTCAGGCTAATGGTTTATCAATTTTGTTTACCTTCTCAAAGAACCAGCTTTTAGTTTTATTGATCTTTGCTGTCATTTCCTTCATTTCTTTTTCATTTATTTCTGAACTGATTTTTATGATTTCTTTCCTTCTGCTAACTTTGGGGTATTGTTGTTCTTCTTTCTCTAATTGCTTTAGGTGCAAGGTTGGGTTGTTTATTCGAGATGTTTCCTATTTCTTAAGGTAGGATTGTATTGCTATAAACTTTCCTCTTAGAACTGCTTTTGCTGCTTCCCATAGATTTTGGGTCGTCGTGTCTCCATTGTCATTTGTTTCTAGGTATTTATTGATTTCCTCTTTGATTTCTTCAGTGATCACTTCGTTATTAAGTAGTGTATTGTTTAGCCTCCATGTGTTTGTATTTTTTACAGATCTTGTCCTGTAATTGATATCTAGTCTCTTATCGTTGTGGTTGGAAAAGATACTTGATATAATTTCAATTTTCTTAAATTTACCAAGGCTTGATTTGTGACCCAAGATACGATCTATCCTGGAGAATGTTCCATGAGCACTTGAGAACAATGTGTATTCTGTTGTTTTTGGATGGAATGTCCTCTAAATATCAATTAAGTCCATCTTGTTTAATGTATCATTTAAAGCTTGAGTTTCCTTATTTATTTTCATTTTGGATGATCTATCCATTGGTGAAAGTGGGGTGTTAAAGTCCCCTACTATGAATGTGTTACTGTCGATTTCCCCTTTTATGGCTGTTAGTATTTGCCTTATGTATTGAGGTGCTCCTATGTTGGGTGCATAAATACTTACAATTGTTATATCTTCTTCTTGGGTCAATCCCTTGATCATTATATAGTGTCCTTCTTTGTCTCTTCTAATAATCTTTATTTTGAAGTCTATTTTGTCTGATAATGATAATTGCTACTCCAGCTTTCTTTTGGTTTCCATTTGCATGAAATATCTTTTTCCATCCCCTTACTCTCAGTCTGTATGTGTCTCTAGGTCTGAAGTGGGTCTCTTGTAGACAGCATATATATGGGTCTTGTTTTAGTATCCATTCAGCCAATCTGTGTCTTTTGGTGGGAGCATTTAGTCCATTTACATTTAAGGTAATTATCGATATGTATGTTCCTATTCCCATTTTCTTAATTGTTTTGGGTTCGTTATTGTAGGTCTTTTCCTTCTCTTGTGTTTCTTGCCTAGAGAAGTTCCTTTAGCATTTGTTGTAAAGCTGGTTTGGTGGTGCTGAACTCTCTCAGCTTTTGCTTGTCTGTAAAGGTTTTAATTTCTCCATGAAATCTGAATGAGATCCTTGCTGGGTAGAGTAATCTTGGTTGTAGGTTTTTCTCCTTCATCACTTTAAATATGTCCTACCAGTCCCTTCTGGCTTGCAGAGATTCTGCTGAAAGATCAGCTGTTAACCTTATGGGGATTCCCTTGTGTGTTATTTGTTGTTTTTCCCTTGCTGCTTTTAATATGTTTTCTTTGTATTTAATTTTTGACAGTTTGATTAATATGTGTCTTGGCGTGTTTCTCCTTGGATTTATCCTGTATGGGACTCTCTGTGCTTCCTGGACTTAACTATTTCCTTTCCCATATTAGGGAAGTTTTCAACTATAAGCTCTTCAAATATTTTCTCAGTCCCTTTCTTTTTCTCTTCTTCTTCTGAAACGCCTATAATTCGAATGTTGGTGTGTTTAATGTTGTCCCAGAGGTCTCTGAGACTGTCCTCAGTTCTTTTCATTCTTTTTTTCTTTATTCTGCTCTGCAGTAGTTATTTCCACTATTTTATCTTCCAGGTCACTTATCCATTCTTCTGCCGCAGTTATTTTGCTATTGATCCCATCTAGAGTATTTTTAATTTCATTTATTGTGTTGTTCATCGTTGTTTGTTTCATGTTTAGTTCTTCTAGTCCCTTGTTAAATGTTTCTTGCATTTTGTCTATTCTGTTTCCAAGATTTTGGATCATCTTTACTATCATTATTCTGAATTCTTTTTCAGGTAGACTCCCTATTTCCTCTTCGTTTGTTAGGTCTGGTGGGTTTTTATCTTGCTCCTTCATCTGCTGTGTGTTTTTCTGTCTTCTCATTTTGCATATCTTACTGTGTTTGGGGTCTCCTTTTTGCAGGCTGCAGGTTCTTAGTTCCTGTTGTTTTTGGTGTCTGTCCCCAGTGGCTAAGGTTGGTTCAGTGGGTTGTGTAGGCTTCCTGGTGGAGGGGACTAGTGCCTGTGTTCTGGTGGATGAGGCTGGATCTTGTCTTTCTGGTGGGCAGGTCCACGTCTGGTGGTGTGTTTTGGGGTGTCTATGTACTTGTTATGATTTTAGGCAACCTCTCTGCTAATGGGTGGGGTTGTGTTCCTGTCTTGCTAGTTGTTTGGCATAGGGTGTCCAGCACTGTAGCTTGCTGGTTGTTGAGTGAAGCTGGGTGCTGGTGTTGAGACGGAGATCTCTGGGAGATTTTTGCCATTTGATATTATGTGGAGTTGGGAGGTCTCTTGTGGACCAGTGTCCTGAAGTTGGCTCTCCCACCTCAGAGGCACAGTCCTGACTCCTGGCTGCAGCACCAATAGCTTTTCATCCACATGGCTCAGAATGAAAGGGAGAAAAAGTAGAAAGAAAGAATTAGTAGAAGAAAGAAAGAGAGAGAGAGACAGAGAAAGAGAGAGGGAGAGAGAAAAGAAAGAAAGAAAGAAAAAGAAAGAAAGGAGGGAGGGAGGGAGGAAGGAAGGAGGGAAGGAAGGAAAAAAGACAGAAAGAAGATAAAGTAAAATAAAATAAAGTTATTAAAATAAAAATGATTATTAAGAAAAAAAATTAACAAAAAACAAAACGGACTGATAGAACCCTAGGACAAATGGTAGAAGCAAAGCTATACAGACAAAATCTCACAAGAAGCATACACATACACACTCACAAAAAGAGGAAGAGGGGAAAAAATCATAAATCTTGCTCTGAAAGTCCACCTCCTTAATTTGGGATGATTTGTTGTCTATTCATGTATTCCAAAGATGCAGAGTACATCAAGTTGTTTGTGGAGCTTTAATCCGCTGCTTCTGAGCCTGCTGGGAGAGGTTTCCCTTTCTCTTATTTGTTCTCACAGCTCCCAGGGGCTTAGCTTTGGATTTGGCCCCGCCTCTGCATGTAGGTCACAGGAGGGCGTCTGTTCTTCGCTCAGATAGGACGGGGTTAAAGGAGCCGCTGATTCAGGGGCTCTGGCTCACTCAGGCCGGGGGGAGGGAGGGGCATGGAGTGCGGGGCGGGCCTGCGGCGGCAGAGGCCTGCGTGACGTTGCACCAGCCTGAGGCTCGCCGTGTGTTCTCCCGGGGAAGTTGTCCCTGGATCCCAGGACCCTGGCAGTGGCGGGCTGCACAGGCTCCCCGGAAGCGGGGTGTGGATAGTGACCTGTGCTCGCACACGTGCTTCTTGGTGGCGGCAGCAGCAGCCTTAGCGTCTCATGCCCGTCTCTGGGGTCTGCGCTTTTAGCCACGGCTCGCGCCCGTCTCTGGAACTCCTTTAAGCAGCGCTCTTAATCCCCTCTCCTCGCGCACCAGGAAACAAAGAGGGAAGAAATCGTGTCTTGCCTCTTTGGCAGGTCCAGACTTTTCCCGGACTCCCTCCCGGCTAACTGTGGTGCACTAGCCCCTTCAGGCTGTGTTCACGCCGCCAACCCCAGTCCTCTCCCTGCCTCCGCCCGAAACCCGAGCCTCAACTCCAGCCCCTGCCCGCCCAGGTGGGTGAGCAGACAAGCCTCTCGGACTGGTGAGTGCCGGTCGGCCCTGATCCTCTGTGCTGGAATCTCCCCGCTTTGCCCTCCGCACCCCTGTGGCTGTGCTCTCCTTCGCGGCTCCAAAGCTTCCCCCTCCGCCACCCGCAGTCTCCGCCCGTGAAGGGGCTTCCTAGTGTGTGGAAACCTTTCCTCCTTCACAGCTCCCTCCCACTGGTGCGGGTCCCGTCCCTATTCTTTTGTCTCTGTTGTTTCTTTTTTCTTTTGCCCTACCCAGGTACATAGGGAGTTTCTTGCCTTTTGGGAGGTCTGAGGTCTTCTGCCAGCATTCAGTAGGTGTTCTGTAGGAGTTGTTCCATGTGTAGATGTATTTCTGGTGTATCTGTGGGGAGGAAGGGGATCTCCGCATCTTACTCTTACGCCATCTTCCTGGAAGCCTCCCTGCTGAGCGTTTCTTATTGAAATCATTGTGGTGTCCCATGTCTGGGGCACATTCTAACCATATGGGCAGACAACTCAGGATATGTGAGGCCTTTTAGTAACCCTAGTCTGCATCCCCAGAGTTAGCACCCTGAAGCTGTAGTTCTGATTCATCCTGGGGATCTTCTTAAAATACAGATTCTGATTCAGTAGGTTTGGGGAGGGGCTTAGGATTCTGTTTCTAATAAGCTCCCAGCTGATGCTGATACTGCTGATCCGTGGAACATTCTTTGATTAGAAGACTGCTGAGGAGAGAGAAGTGAAATTGAAAGAAGTGGGAATAGAAGTAAGAAATGTGTGGATTTAATCTTTCTCTCCAGTCCCTCTTGTCTTGGATTCTTCTCTTTTCTCCCTTCAGGGCTCTTTACCTCTTCCTTCCCTCCCCTCATCTGCCTGTATACACACTAGGGCAAGAGATCCTGATTCAGTTGCCTTGGATTGGAGCCTGGGTACTGGTATTTTTAACCAGAGGGTTGGCTCCCCAGATGACTATAACATGCAGATGGATTTGAAAGACGCTGATTTATCGTCTTTTAAAAACTACTTATTGAAATTGTCTTAATTCAACACATGGAATTACTGTATGCAATTAAATTAATCAATGATTTTTGTTGATGATAAACTGCATCTATTATGTAACAGAGTTTGTCTTTGCCTAAATTTGGATGAGAAGCAGAGCAGCATTGCTTGTTACCTGGACTCCTGGGGCCTCACAACAGCCTCCTAAGAGGACTCCCTCCCCAGTCCATCCTCACGCTGCAGCTGCTTCCCTAGGTTCTAGACAGCCTGTTGGAATCACTGGGAGCTTGTTCTGGTTGCAGAATTCTAGGCCCTTGTTCCAGACCTACGGAACCAGAACCTGCATTTTAACAGGATCCCTACTTGCACACTTGAGCACGGCCCTCTCTTAGTACCGCCTTTGTCTGCTCCTCTCTGTGAGCCGCGAGGCTTCAGCTCAGGGCTCCCATGTGTCACTGGGGAGAATGGAGGCGTCTGCTTTCCTTTCTCTGGCTCTTCCCCTCTGTGCCCATTGTGTATTTTTCAGTCTTTCAGATGGTGGTGCAGCTTCTCGTGGGGTGGAAATCTTAAGAAGTCAAGTTCTGGTTAAATGAGTTTCCTTTTGGGTCTTCGCTGATTCCCAAATGCCAGGCTCGCTTTGGTGGGGATGGGGGGGGATGGGGCGGGTAGCACTGAAACTACCCTCAGGTGGGTAGGTTCTCCGTGTCTGACTGATTCTGGTTCCCGTGGAGCAGCTTGCATTCTAGTCACAGGGCTTCTGCTCAGAGATGGCCTCATAATTACAACACTTTGGATCTCTGTTGCTCCTTTCTAGAATATCATCTTAGCCCAGATTTCATAAATGTCCCCACTGATGAATGGAAGTATCTGTACTCGGAAATGAACACGCCAAAGTCAGCTCAGACTATTTTTCTCCCTGCAGCTTCCTGTCATTTGTGGTGTTCTCTTCATAAACCACAGGGCTCGGCAGTAACTCGTGGCTGTTTACAGAGCTCCAATAGTAATTAAGTCAAATTGGATCTGCTCTCTTAGTATGGTGAGGAAATATACTGACATCCATTATGTACAGGCTGGATGCAGGGAACAAAAACAATTCTTGTCAGTTATGTACATGTTCAAGCTCGGGAGCATGTGAAGGAAGAAAAATTTCTGTGGAATGAAAACAGAAGGCTATGTCAGAAGCAGAACTGCTGATGGAACTCCGAGGTGTTGGGTTCAGAAGAGAGGAGAGGAGAGGCCAGATCTCTGTGGTCGGGCTGAGAGGAGCATGCAGAAGTGGAAGGGAGCACACTCCCCGGAGTGTCCTGGCTGGACTGGAGAGTGAGTCCGCCCTGGGTGGATGTCCCAGAGATAGCCCGCTCTAAAAGGCAATATTGCCCTGCCTTCCACCCTGGTCCTGCTCTATCACATAACTCGGGTTTGTTTTTTCATGAAATTGATCCATTCTGAAAGAACCCTATTTATTTATTTGGTTGCTTCCTATTTGTCTTCTCCACTAGGATTTTCGCCACGTGAGAACAGGGATCTTAGTTGTCATGCTCATTGCTAAACCCTTAGTGCTTGGCACTGTGAGGAGAAACTATTACGAGCTATATGTTTCCTGTGGCTGCTCTAAGTTACCACAGCCTGGGTGGTTTCAAATAGCAGAAACATACTCTCTCCCAGTTCAGGAGGCCAGAAGCTGGAAATCAAGGCGTTAGCAGTGTTGGTTCCTTCTGGAGGCTCTAAGTAAGGCACAGCTTGTTCCCTGCCTGTCTTCTGGCCTCTGGTGGTTGCTGGCAGTCCTTGGAGTTAGCTCCTTGGCTCATAGCTGCATCACTCCAAAGCCTACCTCCATTATCACGTGGCCTCCCTCCCCAGCTGGATCTCTCTGGGTCCTCTCCCCTTCTTATAAGGGCATCAGTCATTGGCTTTAGGGTCTCTCATACTCCAATATGACTGCATCCTCACTAATTACATTCGCAAAGACCCTCTTTCCAAATACATTCTGAGGTTCTGTGTAGACATGAATTTTTGAGGGACACTATTCAGCCCTCTACAGGTGCTCAACAAACATTGGTGAATAAATGAGTCATTGGAGGTTTCCTTTGACCTTCAGGTTTCAGCCCCAGTGGAAAGAGAGGAGAAAAAGAAAGGGAGGGGATACCTTTGATTCTAAATAATCTAGAGGACAGCTCAACCTTATGTGCTGAGTACAAAAGCCCATTGTTCTCAGGAACACTCCAGTAGAAAGACAATGGAGAGGAAACACCGTTTTTTTTTACTATAGAAGGTTGGTGGATATCTCGGCAGGGGCTCTTGTGACATTAGCGGGGCTCTGAGACTAAGCTCTACACGTGTAATTGGGGGTTCTGACACTGGACCCAGTGCTGCGCTTCCCAGGAGGCTGAATGGCCTTGGGGCACCAGCAGGGAAATATTCCAAAGAAAATGAGAGCATCTCGAGGAAGTATTTGAATTTAAAAAAATGTTTTGAAAAAGTACCAGAATCATCATGATGAGAAAAATGAGAATGTGGTGGGATTTCGTTATACTTATATGATGGTGTAGGTTTCAATTTGTATTTCATACTGGCGGGGGGCACTAGAATGTTCTCAGTGCTCTCCAGTGGTTTCATCCAACCCTTCTGGAACCCCAATATTTCTGAAACCTCAATCAGAATAAAGTGAGGGGCAGGAGTGATAGCTGCTCTTTCTAAGCTGTTGGCAGTTCCTGTTGAGTTAGAGGCGTAAGTAGATTCCTCACGTCCGTAACTTGGTTCATGCAAGCTAAAGCCCAAATCAGGTTCAGGACACTGAGGAATCAAGAGGCCCTGCCTGATGATACGGAAGCCACCTTTCTTGAGCCAGAATCGCATCTCTGAGGGATGTTGACCTTTCTAGGTCAACCAGTGACCAAGGGCAAAGAGGAAGATATGTTCCAGTGGAGATGCCAGTGGTGCTGAACTACTTGAAGTCTAGTCAGAGTAGAGTATAATCTCCTTCCCTTCTCCCATAACACCTTGGCAGGCTTGGGAGCACTGAGGTGCAAGCTGGCCACCACGTAAGCACTGCCCTGGTCTGTGGATCCTTGTGTGGGTGATGTCCACTAGCCTGTTTAAGATTTTCTTTCTGCGTGGTTATTCCCTTGAGTATCCCCAAGCCTGTCTATTGTTAGATATTATATCCTGGTCTCAGCCATTCCTGAGGGCATTAACACTCAGCTCAGAGAGTAGTTGTTCAGAGAAAAAGACAACAGCCCGGACAGCTGGTTGTGAGCTGGTGAGTAATGATCCATGCAAGTGATAAGTTGAGTCACTGAGAGCCAGGAGGCAGATTGAGGTGGTGGGTGACGAAAAGGACGAACTTGTGTGATGTGCAGGTATCTCCAGACAGGTTCAGAAATAGTTGAGGAAGGAAAATTTCCCCCAAACTGGGCTTCTTGAAGTTCTGCAGAATGGGTTCTCAGGCTACTGGGTGTTAAACGCAAGACTGACTCGTGACAGTTAAAGAGATGGGAAACCTGGATTGCACATCCTAATTCATATTCGTCCAGGGTTGCTGGCTTTTGACTTTTGATGTAGCCTGATTCAAACTGTCTGCTGTTGTTGCATTTTTTCTCACTTATTGTTGTTTAGTGACCGTGGCAAGTTAGCTTCCCCAGTTGATCTGCGTGTTGCTTATAAAGTGCCACATCACAACCACTGCCCTGGCGAAGTGTGGTTGAGCTGCTGAGGCCTGGCAGCCACTCTGAGCAACGCTGTGTGTGGGGCCCATGTGGGATGGGGGCTTGGCCGAGTCCCGAAAGGCAGGCAGTGAGGTTCACTCACAAAACTGCCGGCTGCGACAAGGCTTGCATGGGAGAATAATTAGCATGTGATTTTTAAAGTGTCCCTTAATTCAGAGTAGCTGTGTTTGCTTTTGTGTCAGTAACTGACAGTGTCCTATTGGGTGGACTCTGGAAATAAGTGTTTCAAAGCATGTGTCCTCTTAGAAGATGACTGGACATTTGCACACATTTGCATTGCATGATTAGCATACTTGTGAGTTAAGTAAAAACCTGGTGACTGACCTGTACCCCCTACCCCTTCACGTGAGAAGGTTTGCTCTGTTACAGGGTGGGAGACCCAGAGTGTCTTGAGGTCTCTGCCCGTGCAAAGGCCCCTGTGGACACCTAGTTAATCTCGAGAACCCCCTGTGCTTCGGAGTGGATGACATCTTCTGCTCCTCAGCAGAGGGTTGAGTTTGAACTTCAGATGGGCCCTGCTAACAGCTGGGGACTCCTCTCCCCCTCTGTTTTCCTGCCACCCGCAGTCTCCGAGAGGCAGGATGAAAGAGAATGTCGTTGCTTTTCCTTTCTTCTCTGGCTTTGATTTTCTCTTCCTCCTTTATGTTTTGGAAAATGGTAAAACAAGCAAACAAATAAAATATAGCTCAGCCCCCTCTGAGCCTTGCTCTCCTTCCTGGTCTTCCCTCCCTCAGCACCTATCCCCACAGTCCTACACCATTTTCCTGCTGACTTTTTTCTCCGTTTTTCCTTCTCTTTTCTCTCTTTGTATTAGTTAGGATTTGGGTTTGGCTGCTTCAGAGCAGAACAAATAACAGTGGCTCAAACTAGTAAGAGTTTGTCTCTCCCATGGCGGTATGTGCTGGTCAGTGATCAGAGGGACCCAGGCTCCTTCTAGCTTGTCCTGCCACCTTGTAGGCGTGGTGCCCTGGTCGGTGTCGACCCTCCGTTACCCTGACATCTGCATTCACTCCCAAATGGAGGGAGAAGGAAGATGTGGCAGTACAGCACCACCTGGTAGGTCCTGGAACTTGTCCTCAGCACTTTCACTCACATCCTTTTGGCTACCTCTTTTGGCGTCATAGCTGCAAGACACACTGGGGGAGGAAGTCTCTAGATGGTAGCCAAGTGTTCAGTTAAAACTAAAGGGTTCTATTATCAAATGGAGAAAGTGGAGAATGATGCGAGGGGACCAATATCACTCATGCTGTTAAATTACATGTTGAAAAATGATTGAGGATTATGGTAAAGCAGACTAGACTGTAAGTTGCTCATGGGAAAGAAGAAGGAAAAAGTGTTAAACTGTACCAGTAAGTCCAAATATGTTAGTCACCCAATCATACCCTATAAATATACAGACTCCAGAACTGCCCCTCAGCAGGTCTTCCAGGGAGCAAAAGGAGTTAAACTTCATGGTCATTGATGCTAAACCGACATGCGTTCCAACCCAGCTCTCCAGCTCACTTGCTGTTAGACTTTGGCAAGTGAGTTAACTTCCCTGAACTTGGATTTCCACATCTGTTAAGTGGGGATAATAATACCGTCTTTATTGTGATGGTTAGAGATAGTAAATGAGAATTGATTCTTATGATGGTTGGTACAAGTTGAGCTCTCAAGAAACGCTGGCTGGTGTAGTTTCCCACAGGGTGAAAGCTGTTTTGGGAGCTGTATTGGATGTCCCTAAATTAGAAATCCACAAACAGAAATGGCAATTGCTATAATGCCCGTGATAGAATGGGGGTGGGGATGGGAACTCTGTGATGAGGAACCTTAGGGAGCCTAAAGGAAGGACTCTTTTGGGTGTGTTAGGTTGGATGTTTCTAGAAGGAGACCTTGAAGAAAAGGAAATGGGAGGTGGTCCAGGAAACACTGGTAGGAAAGTGGAGAAGTGAGAGAAGGGAAGGAAACCGACCTCATTGAACAGGTTACCGCTGTGTGCAACCGGGACTCAATCTGCTGGGGAGTTCTGGAGACAGTGTAGAAATGTCTCAGGTTATCCCACCCGAGGAGCCAGTGATCTGCCAGCTTCCACCAGTTATTGGTAGAGGTTGGCTCCAGGAGATATTAACTCCCTGGTACTCTGCCCACTGCCCCTTCCAGCTCAGTGGGCCAAAGAAAACCACCAGCAAAGAGCCATAGGTGCATGCAGGTGGAAGCCATTGGGTTGGCTAGTGCTGAGGGGATAGAGGTGAGGCACTCACGGGATGGCTTCTGCTACACTGGGTGGCCTCACCCAGGGCACAGACCTTCCCCCTGTGCTCTGGGGGTGAAGCCTGTAAAGGGGGCAGAGGATGCCCGCTCTCATTTTATAGCTGTGCTTCCACTCTGTGCATTTGAGGGTAATTCAGTCATTTGCCATGTTTAATAACAGCAAGATCCCTTTGGTAACTGCTGTGAATCAATGCCCAAGGATTTTATCTTTCCTAAAATGAAGGTTGATGTGGTGAGTGGCCTCGTACTTCACGGGTCAGTATAATCTGGCAGAAGGTGCTTCCAGATGGTGACATAGGAGGATCCTTTAGTCACCTTCTCCCGTGGACACCTCGGATCTACAGCTACATATGGAACCATTTCCTCTGAAAAAGATCTGAAAACTAGCTGAGCAACCCCTTCACATCCACCGGGAAGAAAAAGGAAGGAGAGGCTGAGACACAATCTTTCCATATACCCCACACCTGGCATGGCAACACACTGGCAGGGAACTCACAACCTGGAACTCCTCCCTAAGGAGTTAAGGGCTCGTACCCCACATCAGGTGCCCCAGCTTTTAAGACCTCACCTGGGAGAAAGCCCCCAAAACACCTGGCTTTGAAAACCAACGGGGCTTGTGTCCTCCGGACCCAAAGTGTTGTAATGAACTGGGGAAGGGCTGGTGCTCAGACTCACCGGCCAAGGGCATGTTCAGAAGCAGCTGTTTGAAAATCACCGGGACTTTCTGTCAAAGAGCTTCACCTGCTGATCCTAAAGCCTCAGGTGGACGCCATTTTCATGCTCGCTAAAGCGGTAGGTTCCTTTTTTTTTTTTTTTTTTGCGGTACGCGGGCCTCTCACTGCCGCGGCCTCTCCCGTTGCGGAGCACAGGCTCCGGACGCGCAGGCCCAGCGGCCATGGCTCACGGGCCCGGCTGCTCCGCGGCGGCATGTGGGATCCTCCAGGACCGGGGCACGAACCCGTGCCCCCTGCAACGGCAGGCGGACTCTCAACCACTGCGCCACCAGGGAAGCCCGGTAGGCTCCATTTTTTAAAAAAATTCTAGACTTTTTTTTTTTTAAAGACACTTGGTGGGCACCATCTTCACATTCTCTCACTGCCACGCTCCACAAAGCTGCAGCTCCCACGGGGGAGCATTCGCGCCTGGTTTCTGCAGCTGCTGCCCAGGGGATGCCCCTTGATGATCTGACTCTGGAGGCAGGGGACTTACGTTCCTGGGTTCCCCGGGATGGTAACATACCACCCCCAGGGCACTGCACAGATGGCAGACTGAGTCGCCCACAGTCTTTCCAAGAAAGAGGTCTATTGCTTGTTCTGGAGCTTCGGCTGGAAGGCAGGCTTCTGGGCTGGCACACCCCTAGGGGCCCACAGAGGGGCTCTCGGAAGTGGAGGCAGGGGGATGCCATCTTTGCGCCCTCCCTCTGCCTGGCTCCAGCTCACTGGTATCACCCAGAAAGGAGCTCATACACTTGTCTGGAGCCCTGAGTTTTGTGCCTTTCACCCTGGGGACACCTCCAGATCACCTGGCCAGAGGGACTTACGCATGCATTCCCACAGGATGGTATAGATTCGCATATTTTAAACCCTGCTTCCTGAGGGTCTGGCTTCCAATCAGCCTGAATCTAGGTGCTGTCTGAGATCCCCCTCCCTGCCTTGGGCCAGCAACAGGTCTTGGCACACCGTCAACCACTGGGAGAGATTAAAAATGAAATAGGCTGCTTGGACACTCACAAAGGTTTGAGAGACAACCAACAGCTAGGGCAGGACTGAACGATAAGTTTCACTTCCTATACAAGCTCTCCTTCAAGACTGGGAGAGTGGATTGTTTCATCTAATATATAGAAACCAACACAGAGAGTCAAGCAAAATGAGGAAACAGGAATATGTTCCAAACAAAAGAACAAGATACAACCTCAGAAAGAAACAAGGAAACAGGGATCATTTGGCAGTTTATCTTGTCATCCAAAGGTAAGATTCTTGCTCTGCTTAATCATAATTATGGTCATAATGGATTGAGTGCTTTCAAAGTACTCAATCTGTTCTAGGCACATTGCTATGTAATCTCTTTAATCCTCACGACTTCCCTGAGATATATGCATTATTCCCATTTAGCAGCTGAAGAGGTTGAGGCGTAAAGGTTGGGACAGATTATCAGATGGTTACTTCTTTGCTTTTATAAGGTGATGAATGCTTATGCCGTGAATATACTCTGGAGTCTTCCCTTGAGTTTGTGTGATTTCGCCTTAAACTGCTCAGAAGAAGGCTGTCACATACACCCACATGGAGACCTCCATCTTCTGCTTGTCCTTTAATCTTGCATCGTTGTCCCACTCTCTTCCTTCTCTCTCTCTCTGTTTTTCTTGCCTCTCAAATCTTTTGAGCCTGGCAGAAGAAAGAAACTTGCTGGAGGTTAGCTTGTCAAAGTTCTAGCTTATGTAGTGAGAATGAGAGCAGAAAGAAGCAAGGTATATCAGAAGGGAGGCCTCAGTCAAACATCGCTCATCTTAGTGTGTGATGAGCAGTCTCTACAGTTTGTACGGGGAGTGCTCTGTGTAGAAGGCCAGCCTTTCAATTTACTTTAAAAAATAAATTTAGTACTTCTGAAAGGGCTTCCTATTGAGTAAAATCAGAGTGCAGATTGCTAATGGCTTTCTGGTCAGTCTGCCTTAACCCTGTTGGAGCAGACTCACCTAGGGATGTGGCTAAGTAGATGTGATGTGTTTTACATTCTTGGCCCTTTTTCTAGGCTTCCATTATGAGTGCCAGTGGGAAGAGCAAATCGTGTTACGAGGACGTATTTCCAATCTGTTAGCTCAACATTTAACTCCTTTTATATAGCCTGGTAAATAGCCCTCAGATGGTAATGAATTCTAATTGTAGCCAAGGAGGAGAAAAAAATAATGCAAAGCTCCACTCCCTGCAATCCCTTGGAACGATCTGGTCCTTCAGAAGAGTCTGCCATTGGAATCGTAATTTCTAAATGAAAGGTCTGATTGAATTTGTGCTGGGCAGTTTGGGTGAGTGGATGTGTTGGTGAAAATCCTCGGATGTTCTGGAGGACGCTTGTTAGCAGCCGGTTACTCCCTGTGGTTTCTCTCTTATAATTGTGCACAGCAGGCTGGCATGAAGAGTGTAACCTTTCTTTGAGGTGTGAAAAATGCATTAACTCGTGCTATCATTTTGAAGTCATGACCAAAGCTGGAGTGAGCAATATGGAATAAATATACACAGGCGAGCCTGCACTGTTAAGAGCTTTTGTAACACTTTCTCTCCTCTCCGTTCCTGAGAGCACCCTTGCAATTGCTAAAAAAAAAAAAAAAAAAGCACCTTTTTAGGCTGTAAAGAATAAAATCTATATGGCCCTTTTATATAGGTACATATATACATTAAAATTTTTTGTTGGTGATATCAGTCAGAATAAAGCAGCAACTTTTTTCCCAGAATTACACTTATTTATTCATTAAACATTAATTGAGCAGTGACTCTGTGCTGGGCCCTGGCTAAACACAAGGGCATAAAGACAAGACATAAACTCTGCCCTCAAGAAACTCACAACATCACTCATAAAATAAATTAATGTTCCCATGTTCATTGCGTGACTTCTTGGGTGTAAATAAAGAATGATTAGACAACTTATAATTCTTACAACTTATTCAGATATAAATAATGATAATCCTTCAAAACCACTAATTGTACATAAGATCTTTTATTAACATGTGCTTGCTTTGCATGGTGAAGATATTAAAGAGATAATATGTTTTTATCATACATATCAATATTCAAACTCTAAATTACCCTGCTATAGGCCTGCAGCATGGAATTTGATTACATTCTTATTGCACTGAGGGAAATTTCAAAAGCCTGAGATACTGGTGAGTGTTACTGCTAGCAACCCTACAGACTTATCTGCATTGCCTTTACTCTTTCCTTCTCACTTTTTCTTTTTGTAGCAGTGAGAGCGGTATCTCTCTTCCTGTCCAAGGTTAATTCCTAAACCTTTTCTCCAAGTCCCATCCCTTCCTAGCCCTCTGAGATGACTATCTCAAGTCCCCGCCCCCCTTAATAATGAGGTGAGTCCTATCAAGATGTCAAAGTATTCTAAACTCAACATATTAAACAAATCCCCTTCCTGAACTCTATGCCCCCTCCTGTAATTGCCCTATCTTTTCCTTTCTCTTTATAACCAATCTTCCAGAGTGAGTTATCTATACAGATTTTCTCCTGTTTATCTCCCATTTCAAAACAACCATCCACAAATGCAGCCCCATCACTCCCCTGAAAAGCCTTCCATCAACTCACTAATGACCTCCTTGTTGCAAAGCTAATGAATATTTTTCATTTTGATTTTACTTTATTTCTCTGCACCATTGATACTGTTGATCACTCTCATCTTTTTAAATTAACTGAAAAAATATAAAATATAATACACACTCAAGGTAAAATATTCCCTCAATACTGGAGGTACTAAATGTTAATTTACAGTCGCCTTTTCTTTTCTATGACTCTCCAGCCTTACTTTCTTAAGGACCTTTTTTGACAGTCTCTTGTATGTCCTTCCAGAAATATTTAATTCAGATTCAATACGAAAAAAATACAAGGAGGTCATGCCACACATATTGTTCTTCAACGTGCTCTTTTCATGTAATGTGTTTTGAACATCTTCACTTAGCAGCGCATTGTTCTTCTGAGAAGATCCTGCTTGCCAGGCCACAACAGTGCTCCTCCTTCCCTCTGTAGGCATCTTCTAGTCTCCTCTACAAGGACCAGTTCCTGTGTCCTGTTCAGGAGTCTCAGAGTCTTAGCTCCCACCCTCTCCGTGGCAGATACCATCTACTTCCATTCACTATTATATGCTCTTGACTCTAAGTTTTACCTCCTGTCCAGATCACTTTTCTAACCTCCATACTTAATTGCCTACTGCATACTTCCTCCTGAATACACTGCAAAAATGTGGAATGTATCAGGAACCCAGCTTATGCTTCTTCT
This sequence comes from Pseudorca crassidens, assembly GCF_039906515.1. Lineage (NCBI taxonomy): Eukaryota > Metazoa > Chordata > Mammalia > Artiodactyla > Delphinidae > Pseudorca > Pseudorca crassidens. The sequence goes on from NC_090298.1 coordinate 53,930,421, forward strand.
CTGTTCCCATTCCCCAAACCTGCTTCTTCTCTCTAGTTTCTGGTCATAGTGAATGCTGTTCCCACCCAACAAATTGCCGGTGTCAGACACCTGGAGTCGTTCTTCATTTCTGTATCCTCTACCTTCACATGTAACCATCAAGTCTTATTGATTCTAACTCCTAAATATTTTTTTAACACAATCACTTATTTACATCCCATTGCTAGTCTTCTTGTATAAACCACCATAATTTCTCATCTGAATTATTACAATAAGCTTCTTAATAAATAACCTTTCCTGTAGTTTTCTCCCACTGTAATCTATTCTCTCCACCAAACAGTGATATTTGTAAGACACAAAACATGACAAAGTCTAAATTTCTTCATGTAGCTAGTAAGAGACTATCCCCATCACACTCATTACAGTTCTAATAACACTGCTTTATAAGTGCTTGTTTCCTTGTTTTCATCTCCCTCTATACTGTAGACTTGCTGAAACAACAGTCATGGTCTTCTTATTTGCAGCTCTGTCTGTCCCTGCTGCCTAGCCAGAGGGACAATACCATGAAATGATGCCTTAACTTCATGACAATTGACAGTCCTTTCCTGATTTTCTTTCTGTTGATTGGGATGAAGATGTCCCTGTGCTGTGTCCTTCCTTTCTCCCAACCTCTGCTTATCTCCAAATTGTTTACCTTCTTATTTCTCAAGTAGGAACTGTACTCCTAGAGTCTTCGTAGAATTAGAAAATGTCTAATAACTTTTTCCAGCATTTGCCCTAGTTTTATGCATATGTCGTCTGTGATGGTGTCCTCCCAGGGCTCAGAGAGCCCAAGGCTGTGTCTGCTCTTGGCATTGGGAACCTCTACATTGCAACTTATGATAGTCATGAGGCTGCAGCTAACAGATGATGATGTTATTGGCCTAGCAAAGACCTGAATTCTGGAATTCTTAAGAGTTGAATACATGACAAAAGATAAACTGGGAGGGGTAAAGAATATAAAATGCCAAAGAAAATTAAAAATGCCCAGGACTTTACTATAAGAGTAAAAACTAATTACTGGAAGGAGGAAATGTATGTGGCTAGAAGGATGATGAGTCTCTTGAGCGCTCCTTACAAGACACCTAGGTATTCTGGATTTAATCACTAGGGCTAGCCTGGGGCCAGATCAGGGCAGCTTCTAGAACTCCTTGAGGCCTTGACTTAACAGTGGAGATGTGTGATGGAGCCACAAAACATTTGGAATGTGAATTTATAAGGTTTCTGATTGGATTTGGGGAATGGGAGTAAGAGAGATTGGAAATAGGTTTCTGCCTTGGATAACTAGATGGATGGTGGTCCCACAAAAAGTCTAGAAAACGGAATGAGAAATAGGTTTGAAGGTAGAAGATGAATATTGTGATTTTAGACATTTTTAGTTTGAGTTCCCTGTGAGATATCCAGGTAGAGATATAAGGCTATGAAGCTTGTGAGAGGTATTATGCTAGAGATATAGATTTGGAGAATTCCTCAGCATATAAATAGTAACTGAAATCAGTGCAACAAAAAGAATTAGCTCTTAATTTTCTCTGCACTTATAGTTCAGGCAAGGTTCCCCCATTCAAGTCTTCTACCCTTTACTATCAATACAAATTTCCACAACAGGTCTTCCCCTTTTTTGGGTCCAGCACCATTTCCTGAAACCCCAGCAACCCGAGAGAAACCCAGGTGACTCTGTCTGGGAGGGGGACCCTGAGAGTAAGAATGTGAAGCATGGGAAAAGTGGAGGCATCTCCACATTTCAGAGGTAGGTGGAGACAGAGGACCTCACTGGGGACTCACTTGCCTGTCAGAAAAGCGGGAGGGACTGCAGGAGAACACTAGTCACAGAAATTAAGTCAGGAGAGGTTCAAGAAAGAGAGGAGTTGAGAAACAACTTGTCTGAATTTTCTTTAGTGCTGGTAGAATCCAGGTTGCCTTGGATACATTCTCCCAGAAGATAGTGACTGTAATTGCCTTATTTCTTGTTGCTTGCTATGATATTTTTTCATTTTTTAACAAAGTTTCTAGAAGGATCCAGAATGAAGTAAGATGAAAGGTTTCCCTTGGGGAAGTCTAATATATGGGAGAAATTACTACTTTGAGAAACTGCATTTAAAGTGATTCACATACCAAGTCCTACCTGTGGTGGGGAGGCTCAGCCAGCCCTTACTCAGACCCTCAGCCCTGAGGAGGCCATCCCATGGCTTTCTACCTTGAGCAAGGCTGTTTACATAAACTCGACTCAGTATTTGAGAACTATTTCCTTGGATATCACTGAGCCTCCCTATTGACCACAAAGGTGGGTATGTGCTACTTCAGGATGACTTTTTAAAAATTTGTTTATTAAATATAATTTAGTTTTGCTTTAAAATTTTTAAAATAGATTTTATTTTTTCAAGCAGTTTTGGGTTCTCAACAAAATTAAGAGGAAGCTACAGAGGTCCCCCATATAGCCCATACATGCATAGTCTCGCCCATCATCAACCTCCCCCACCAGAGTGGTACATTTGTTACAGTTGATGAACACCGGCACATCATTTATCACCCAAATTCATGGTTTACATTAGTGTTCACTCTTGGTGTTATACATCTTATAGGTTTGGATAAATGTGTAATGATATTAGCATGTGTCCATAGCAAGATGCCTTTTGACCCATATGTTTTGAGTAGGTTACAAAAATAAGCACTAAATTTTTAGTTCAGAAAGACTCAATGTGGGAAATAGACATCCCTAACCTCTCTCTTGAAGACGGGCTTCAGTTAAGTCGAAGGCCATGGTCAGAGTAGATCAGTGATATCTGTTTTGCACATCACTGTAATTTTTTAAAAAGCCATTTCACATTTTGTTCACAGTTGCTTTGATGAGGCTGTGTCCTGATATTCTGTACGAATAAACTGAACAAAGTCAGAGTGCCCATCTTTGGCAAAACGATCCCAAGTACATCTTGTATTGCTGTAGAGATTGGAGAGGGACTCTGAGGTAGGTATGGGATAGACAGACAGCAGCAGCAGTTTTTTCAATATGGAATGATTGTTCCAGCTACATGTGTCATGTTTGTTTTAAGGCCAGTGGAAAGGGAGTTACTGAGTATCAGGCATTGTGTTGGTTGCTTCCCACGCATATATTATTGTATAGGTACTACTATCCCCATTTTACCCAGGAGGGAACTAATAATGTTCAGAGAGATGAACTTGTCCAAGGGTACATCATGTAGGTTGTAAACATTCACGGTTCCTGAAATCCCCAGTGCAGGAAGATTTCTTAAGAAAAAGATGAGGTGTACACTTGATTTGGGGAACACAATGGCCTTATCATAGCGTTATTTTTGTTTCAGTGCCAATAACCACAATATTTTTCCAGCAAGATACTGATGTTTTGTCTTTTTCCCCCACTTGCTCAAATGAGTCAGAGACTTTTAAAAGCTTGAAAAGGTAATTGAATAAACTGTCCTTGTAAAAGCGCTCTGGGCTTAAGGAGGTTTGACTGTTCCAGCTTATGTTAAAGATGGAAAATTATATTTTTAAGATAATTACATGTTCCTTTTGATAAAGCAAAAACGTTCACAAACACAGATGTAGTTTCAGACTGGTCTTGCTGATCCTATTGCCAGCTGTGATTAGCTTGTGATAACGACTCTTCTCCTCCCTAGGGAGAAGCCAGCCCAATCAATGGTAGGGGGTGAAGAAAGAGCAGACTGGCTTAGTAGGGTCACCCTTCACGTGTAGCTCACACTGCCTTCAGAGTCCAGTGTCTTAAGTTAGGAGGCCATGGATGAAGACTATGTTATACCAGCTAAAGTTGTATAGCTACTTGCAATGTATTCTTTCAACTCTCTGAGTGCTTCCATAACTTGTGTAGCACTAATATTCATTGATGGCCCCTTCCCTGTGTCCTTTGCCTCTTCCAGACCTCTACAGCTTCCACGGCCAGGTCCTACTTTTCTCTTAAGTGCGTTCACTATATTATCCCAACTCATCAAATAGCACCTGGAAGGTGATGACTTCCAAAGTTAAATCCTCAGCCCAACCTCTTCCCCAAACTCCAGATTTATGGCTAATGATCTCCTTGACACTTACTCTTGATGTCTAATAGACTTCCTAAACTCAGCCTTCTATCTTCCATCAGCCCAGCTTTTCTGTATCTTAGTGAAAATCCATCTTCCCAGTTGATCAGGCTAAAGAACTTTTGAGTCATCCTTGACTCCTCTCTCTCACTCTCTACATCTAAACCATCAACAACAAATGCCCTTGGCTCTATCTCCAAAATATATCTGGAAGCCAGACACTTCTTACCTCATGTATCTCTGTTCCCCTGGTTCAAGCCACTGTCTTCTCTTACCACCCTTTTCCCCACCATTTATTCCTAACACAGCAGTCAGAGGAATCCTCCTAAATGAGATTTAAGGACATTATGTTCTTCTGCTCAAACCCCTCCAGTGGTTTCCTTATCCCTTTCAACACACGTCAAAATGCTTACGGTGGTCTGTAATGCTCCCTGCAAGTTGCTTCCCACCACCCCCCATACCCTCTTGTTACTCTCCCTCCGGCTCACTTCCTCCAGCCACACTGATTTATTTCCCTGCTAGTCACTGAACATGCCAGGCACAACTCTCACTAAGAAAATTAAATATGGATTTCTGAGCCCCGCCCCCAGAATTTGTGATTCATCAGGGCTGGGATGTGATTGGTTAATTTGCATTTTTAAGAGGTTCCAGGTGACCTCCTGCTGGTGTTGCAGGACTGGCACCTGGAGAACCACTGGTGGTGTGCTGATAAATCAGATCTCTGGGTCGGTGGGTGGAAGGCCTGATTAAAGTGTCTGCTGATCTTTCTGATGTGACTACTCCCACCATGGCCAATTTCAAGCTCTTGGCATGATATCAACTGGCTCACCAAACTCCTAAAAATTTAACAATCAGCTCTCACGAGCACACCATGGGAATGGAACTGCTGGTCTAGAACAGCTCTCCAGGGCCTGCTTGGGGAAGAGGATTAAGGAAGGGAGTGATCATTTATTTTATAATTGCTGTGTGCCAGTCACTGTTTTGATCCTTGGCATAAAATGTTTCATTTGGTCCTCATAACAAATCTACGAGATTATATCTTGCTATTTTTTTGAAGGTAAGGAAATTGAGAAGTGAGTGTTTCCTTTTCTGAGTCACAGAACTGAGATTTGAATGCAGGATTGAGTGAACACAAGTTCCTCTCTCTCAAGAAATAAAAAAAATAGTACCTGAATCTCTGTGGATGGCATTGTATCACTGGAGTCATCATTGTAGGGCTAGGAAATGAAAAGGTGATAAGCTGAAAGTAACCTACAGCATAGGTATAGATGTAAGCTGACCTTAGAGGTGACTGAATTCTGTTCAACTGGGTGTTTGGAAAAGAAACCTGATGAGTAAATCTATATACAAAGTAGGCTAACCATGTGGGAGCTGCAGCCTTCAGTGCTGATCACAGCCCATAGGCCAAGTGCAGCTGGAGAACATGTTTATTCCCTTGGTTACTGCCTGATAATCCAGGAACTAGTAAGTGCAGATCAAAGGAGACTGCATAGCTCATATGTTGAGAATTCTGGTGCCAGGTGCTGAAATAACCTTCCTTTCAGGGCAAGTAAATTCTCTCAATTGATGGAACAGAAGTTGCTCCAGGCAAAGGCCCCACTTGCTCTCCTGCTTAATTGCCTCACTAACCCCCATTCTGGATTGAGCTTCAATCACTTTACTTTCTAAGCTTGGAACCCCTGGGACAGGCTTCCACTGGCATGCTTTGCAAGCAACGGGGGCGATTATCCAGGCATCAAAATTGCTTTTCTCAGGTCTTTTCTAGCCAAGCTCAGTCTCTGTTCTTCCAAATTGCCTGGAACACTGCCCTCTGCCTCACCATCCCGTGTTGGTGGAGACCTGGTCTCAGGCTGGGCGGTCCGGCTCTCTGGCCCAAATGAAAAGACTTCAAGCCTAAGTATTACAGACCCCAAAGTGTTATGCTGACCCCAAAGTCTAAGGCAATGCAAAGTGAAGTCCAGTGCGATGCAAATCAAGTTGCTGATCTCTGAGCTGCTTTGATCTTCACGCTATTTATTAAGCTATTGGATGAAGAGCTTTTGAGCTTCTGTTGTCCCCAAGACATTTCAATGTGGCAGAGAAAAAGTAACCCTAAAGGAGATCAGGGAAGGTTCCATCTCTCTTAATACAGATGGACAAGCAAGGGATATTCCATTTTTAAAAAACCATTACCCTTCATTCATTCAAATGTGATTAGAGCAAGCACAGTGGAAAATTAGAAGAGAGAGACTAGAGAACACTTCTTAGAAAGTTTTAGGAGGGATTTTTGTAGATGTAGCTGTGAGAACATGGTAGGTAGGAGGAAGGGAGAGACCTAAGGCAGTTATGTGCCCAGAATATGTGAATGTCAGAATGTTTTTTTTACCTACCCTAAAGGACAAGAATCAAGTTAAAGCCATCAAAAAGTAGTTTTCCTAACTTGTTCTGCCCTATCTCAGGGCTTTCTTATAGCCCTCAAGATGGACTGAGAAATCTGTTGCCATTTCCCTTTCTCCTAGTGAGCCCTCCTCTACCTCCAAGCCGAGGAACAGAAAGCAACGTAATGCTTTTGTCCATTAAAAATCTACTCAGAGTGAAGTCTGTCTTCTTAGAATTCATATCACTGTTTCTCACCTGCAGAAGGTCTCCTAGAGGACCTAAAAACAGATAAAGAACCAAAATGTCACCTTTACTATGATAAAACTTTAGTTTGGACAGTGGTTGTATGACTCGAGGCAAGACAGCCTACTGATACTGAGCCCCAACCAAGCAGAGTCACCCACCTAAGCCCCAGCATGGAGGAACAGTGGTGACTTGACCCCCAACTTGGAAGATTTGGGGAGAAGCAGGCTCAGTTTATTTTTCCCTTTACCACTTCACTTTCCTGGGGTAGAATGAAAAAAGTTGGGGACATAGACTAGGATTGTTATTCTGGTGGAGCCCCTTCCATGTGAGACATTAGAAGTTAGGAAGAAACGGTTATTCCTAATGTTATGCACTGATCAGAGAAAGACAAGGTGGCCAGGGCTCTGGTTGTGGGGAATGTCCTCAGTAGAGACAAGGTGAACTTCTTCCCCAAAGCAGAACCATTAGAAAACATTTCCAGTGGGGCATTTCTTTTTTTCCCCTTCCATGAGGTGTTGAGATGGAAGAAACCTACCTCACAGAAACTTTAGTCCCTGGCAGGCCGACCCTGAGTGGGTTCCATTGACAGTCGTTTCTGGCAGTCACGAATAAGAAGAGGTAAAAGAGAAAAGGCCTGGCTGAGGGAGAGACAGGATTCTGGGGCCTCTGAGGCTTTGGGAATAAAGCGGATTTAACTTGACTCCATCTCTCCAGGACCTTATTAAAAGAAGAAAGGATAATGGGGATTTTGTGTGGCAAGAGCAGAATAAGACTGAGTTTGTGCTCTCTTATGTATTCAAAAAAGGAAGAAGGAAAGAAGGACCAAATATGGAGTTGGACTTCATTTCCAAGCATGAACCTTCATCACTTTCATCAGTAGCCATCTGGCACGGAGTGTTCTGTGGCATTTCTCTAAAATGACTGGCAACCTCCAACAGTTTCCTTGACACTGCCACTGAGAAGGCTTCGTTCTTAGCAATGTGCTAGAAATAGTCAGAGCTCAACACAGGCAGGTAATGGTACTTATATAATCGGCACCTTATTCAATCCCAGTACAATGAAGCCCTCAGCCCTGTGTGATGCTTCCAGATGCATATTCAGAACTTCTTTGTTTGGCTGCCGACTCGTGAGGCTTCGTGAAAGAGATGCCAGTGTTGGGGAAAAATAACCACACACACACACACAAATCCTCCCCTCCTTTGGGTTTCACATTACTGTATTCACATATCCTTATAGCACTTAGTCTAATTATCTGTTTATGTATCTGCCTCTTCCAGTAGATCTTAGCAGTTAGAGGAGAGAAAAGATATCCATTTCATCTGTTTATTCTCATCACTTAGCACAGATGCTCAAGGAAGATTTGGATGGACAAATGCTTTAGCTTTATGCTTTGTACCCTTAGTACCCTTAGTACAGGTAAACCAATCAGTCATTTTCAGAATATAAGTAAAACGCCTAACTCTTACAAGAATGGATGGTTTTGAAGAGGATTTTTTTCCCTAAGAAGTATGGACCTTTCTCAAGGTGCTATGGGAGGAACCAAGCCAACACCCAAAGCAGGTCTGACCAGTAACCCCCAGGACACTTTCCACAAGCACAGATGTGTTTGTTCTCGTGCTGTAGCCAGCACTTGGACCTGGCAATTTGATGTGACTTAATCCAAGAACTTATTCAGGCTTTCAAGAGAGCAAACTGAATCTCTTAGCATTTTGGAAGAAAGAAAATGTACACATGAACAAAATCACACGCACACAAAAATTTGAGAGGCCCAGAAAAGTTTGTGATGATTCTGTGGTAAGTTTGCTCTATGCTGGAGAGAAGAGGAAACACACAGAACCAAGATTTGGACAGAGCTGAATTCTTTCAGGAAAGAACCTCATAGAGTGGCAAGCTCCTGTAACATTCTATGAAAAAAAAATTCCAGTTGAGTGAATAACCTTTATTGATTCAATTTGCATACCCAAATAGAGCTCTATATACTTGTTTTATGTCACACCTGGTTTCTAAACCTGTAGATCCATGTATATATCGGTGGCGACACATGCATACAGTTTACTCACTAATACCTGATGATGTCTGATGCCATGCTAAACAAAATAAATGCACCTCTCAACCCTAGGTAATGGCTAAATTATGTGTATCAGTGTTTGATACAGCAAAATTCCTGGGCAAATGAAGAACGTGGACCATATCTTGGAGCTTGTCCTTCTGGTTTTTGACTTGTAATATAATTGACTTGTAAGAGTTTTTAGACTGTTAATGCCCTGGTGTGGAGTAACTTCTTTTGTAGGCAATGCTTCCTAAAACTGTGTAGGCTTTGAAAAGAGTTGTTTGTGTTGGCATTTGGATATCCTCCTCCTTCTATCCTTGCAAAAGTTTCATTATTAGAATGTACATGTAAATACCAGGAAAATTTGGAATATCTGCACAGAGCATGCATTTTCCACTTTATTGCCCCCCAACACACCAAGGACATTTATTTTGCTAGATATCACCTTTAAAAAACAGTGTTTCTGTTTAGGCCATATAGGTTCGTTTTAAAAGCAAAAGAAAATTCCTCAATATTCCCTTGGAGGTCCTTGGAACCCAGTTTGATTGGCATTGACTTGAGAAAGTAGAGTTTTAATTTATGAATATATCTTTTGAAAGGAAATATCAATGACCTATGCTTCCTCTGATAATCAATTAAGGAAACATATATCAATCATCTGGTAGAATTTTAAAATCATAGTTATGAAGGAAGTTGAGACAAAGGGTGTACCTATAAATGAGTTCTGTAGAACTCTAACCTCCAGAAGTCTAGGTGTTTCGAATCTCAATTAAGCAAATGATGGAAAAGAACTAATGGTTTCTCACCTTAAAGACTTAAAGATTAAAGAGAAGCAAGTAAGCTTTTGAATTGAATAGAGATAGTTATTTTAAACCTTGCTTTAGAAATATTTTATGATGTGTTATACAGGCATTTCTCTTAAAGCCTGAGTTTCTATAATGCCAGTTATTAAACTGAAATCAAATATAATGTCAAATAATTACAGAACACAAAGTGAATGATGTGAACCATTATTTGGAATGTGTTTGGAATTTGTAATTAGCACCCCAAAAGTAAATCAAAGCTCTACAGAATAAGTTGAAGGGCTTTGTTTGAATAGCTGGCCTTTGGCCTTTCTACTTCTTATTGGTGTTTGTGATGGAATTGTCAGCAATATTGTTTAGGGCAAAGATGACAGAGGAGATGAGGAGTCCTCTGAGCGTGAGGACTGAAGGGCTAATAAGAAAGGATTTGCCTTTGTTCAACCAACTTATTTTTAGCTTACAATAAAAAAATACCTACACAATAAAACTGCTTTCATTATTAGAACGCTAAAAGAAAAAAAACCACTTTAATTTGTGAATGTAAATTTCTCTTGTTTTTGATAGATTTTCCTACATTGAAACAGGTATTATTTTAAACATTTTATGATAGCCTGATGTTTTTAAAATTAGAAGTACCATGTTACTAATGAAAAAAGGTTGATTTTAATGTTATTATATTTTTTAAGATTAAGAGCTTTCTATTCCCTTGTAAATACTGTTTGAATGGAAAAAAAGGTTAATAGCTCAGTTGAATATTAACTACAGTTGAATTCCTGCTGTTTGTATTATGATGTTATGACAGGATAGCCATCCACATGGTGATAGCAAACTCTGAATTTAAAACACCCCATACCTACAAGGAAAAGTTAGTATTTAAGACTTTATACATCCTGAGCCTCATCTCTGAAATTTTATTTTAATTTTTTTGCGGTACGCGGGCCTCTCACTGATCTGGCCTCTCCCGTTGCGGAGCACAGGCCCCGGACGCGCAGGCTCAGTGGCCATAGCTCACGGGCCCAGCCGCCCCGCGGCATGTGGGATCTTCCCGGACCGGGGCACAAACCCGCGTCCCCTGCATCGGCAGGCGGACTCTCAACCACTGCGCCACCAGGGAAGCCCTGAATTTTTATTTTTTATATCCCTACATTCTGCTATAACAGGCTACCCCTTGATACTTAAATATAGGCACTTTTATTTTACCATGCTATTTTTGTGTGTGTGTGGTGATGCGTTTATTTAGACTACCCTTTCTTATCATTTCAGTGTGGCAAAATTTTGCTCACTTGGGCCAGTTTGAGTGTCATGTTCTCCAAATCAGTCATTCTTGTGTTTCTTTCTTCATGCCATGGTGACTATGGCACGACAATTATTGGGCGTCTGTTGTGAGATAATTCTATAGCAGAGTGAGGTTGTGGATTATGGAGTCAGAAATATGCAGTAATGGACTTATAGCTCAGTCTCTTAGAAACTTGCTATGAGATTAGACAAGTTATTTAACCACTCAGACTCAGTTTTCTCAAAGTGGGATTAACTACACTTCAGCAAGTTTGTGAGGTCTAAAAAAATATATACAGCATGGTTCCTATCATATAGTAGACCCTTAGTAAATGGTTATGACTATTTTTGCTGTATGTATGTTTGTTTCTCATTGTATTTTGACCTACTTGAGGTTAGAGACTGTCTTACCTACATTAACATGCCCAGCACATCAAAACCCTAGATCAGGGTAGTAGCTTAACAAAGGTTAAGTGATTGAATGAATAAATGGTGAAATATCAGAGAAAGTAAAACTGCCTCCTGAATCCTCAGCTTACAGCCTACACATTTAAAGTAATGAGAAAACCTCACACCCGTTTCTAAACCCTGTCTTTTTTTTTATAATCAGGTTATGCAATTGGTTAGAGCCTGACACTAAAGAAGTTGAGGCCTTTGATTCCTAAATGGAGAAGTTCCCAAAGTCACTGACAGTATTCTTAGACACAAAGAATTATTTAGAAATCTTTGCTATCACTCTCCTGGTGAGAGAGAGCAGGTGAGGGAAGGAGGAGGAGTATGATCAGCCCCAAAACCATTACAGTCAATAGGTATGTTTGCCTATTAAAGGTGGGACGTCTATGTTAGAAGTTATGTCCTAGAGATGGCACTAAAGCTGGAAAATGGATGAATCTTATAATCAGAGGGTTATAGGATTATAACCCATGACTCCCAAATCTCAACCCCTTGTACTGGATTCCCTGTGATGTTTAATTTTGTATTAACTTGGCTGAACCTCAGTGCCCAGATATTTGGCCAAACATTATTCTGGATGTTTCTCTGAGAATGTTTATGGATGAGATTTGGCATTTAAATTGGTGGACTTTGAGTCAACCAGATTGCCCTCCCTAATGTGGATGGGCCTCATCAGATCAGCTGAAGGGTTGAATAGAACAAAAGGATGACCTTTCCTGAGCAAGAGTGAGTTCTCTAGCAGGCTGCCTTTAGCCTTCATCTGTAACATCAGCTCTTCCTGGTTCTAGAGCAGACTATTGTGGACTTGAACTGCAACTCTTTCTTGAGTCTCCGTCCTGCTAGAATCCCCCAACAGATTTTGGAAACGACAAGCTTCCACAACCTCTTGAGGCAATTCCTTAAATTAAATCTCTTTATATATATAAATAGGCAAGACTACACACACACACACACACACACACACACACACACACACACACACACATACGAAATATGAATGGTCTGTTTCTCTGGAGAACCCTGATGGATATACTGACCTGTAAGACCTGTAATTTTATGAATTATTAGTATATTACTTTTCTCTTGTGGCATCATTAAGCAAACTCAGACCAACTTTTACCCAATGATTTTCAGAACATTTCCCAAAGAGTCCTAACCTGTTAAACTAGGTACCTGTCCAATGAACCATTTATATCAGAGTCACTTGGGAAGCTTGCTTTCCAGGCTCCACCTCAGACATATTGAATCAGAATCTCTGTGGGTGAGACTTGGTGATCTGTATTTTTAACTAGTTCTTCTGATTCTCTTGCACATAAAAGTTTGAGAACCACTGATTTCTATGGTATTCATTTTTGATTTTGCCTGGACAGTGAAATTGCTGAAGAGGAGACTATTATAACTGAGACCAAAACTAGCAACTGAAGAAGGATTCACCAGTGGGGAAAATGATAGATGATAAATGCTCTATGGATTATACATTTTCTTTTAAATATGAATTATGGATGGGTTATATATTTCTTTTAAATAGGATCTAGTTATTGTCATTGGATGGAATTATATGATAGATTCAAGTTTAAAACATCACAGAAAAAGCCCCATAGTGTAATTATTTTATTTAAAGGGAAATGAGGAAAATACTAAGGAGATGTACGTAGATGCAAAAGAGGATGGAAGGTGACACTGAGGCCCATGAAGAAGAAACGTGGTTATATAGAGCAGGCAGAGACCGACTGGGGCTTGGTTTAGAAATGCTCCCACAGGAATTGATAGAGCACATGCAGTGTCCAGCTTCTGGCTGTAGCCAGTCCCTAATTCCCCGAAGGAAGGTTGGGGAAAGTTGGAGAAGGATGGACCCTGTCTCTATCGTGTAGATGCCAATCTCGTAATGCATAACATATGGGATATGTTTTTTGTCAACATTATGCCAAAAAGATTTTGACCCACCTGGTTGTAGAGATGAGTGGGCTTGGGAAACAATTAGCATATGGAATAGATTATGAAGAGGGTCACCTTAGCATCTGGCTTACTGAAACTCCACATTTCCTATAACTCTAGGTCATAAGAAGAGCAATTCCCATAACAGATTAAGGCCAATAACATTTGAAGAATGATTTATTTTCACCCGGGGTGACCCTTATATTTATTAACATGGTATTGATTTCCTGGTTGCTTTTTCTGAGTCAACATGGCAAATGATCTTTAACCCCTTAAAAAGTTATGAGGACTAAATAGTCAGACAAGTGAATGTTGATGAAAGAACTTAATTCCTTATATTCATTTTGACTTCTTTGTGTGCTATTCATATGGGTTGATGGATTTTTCAGAGACTCTGAAATGCACTGGTTAAGTTCAAAGTGCTGACAAGTAGTAAAGTTTAGCCCAATAAGCTCAGAAGTCCCATTTTCTCCTCCTTTTATATCCAGGAATTTTTAGAAATAAAAGACACCATGCAAAATCCTTGCAAGTTTAGACTACATAAGATATTTTTAAATCAAAGGGTTTAGACTGACATTTTTTTACTCTTCATAGAAATATAGTCAAATTATCTAGCTCTTTTTGGCAGAAAAATCACTTAGTTTAGAGACCTGTAAATTCTAAATTTAATTTTAAAACCTTTGGGAGGAGAATTAACCATGAAAAAAGAATCAAAAGTCCTACAATTGCTGTTGAACAAACAAATGCACACTACTGTCTCCCCCAAACAAAAACAAAAACTGGTGTAAAACTTGAAAGCATTTAAAATTTTATCTGGTTCATGGGACAGGGTGTAAAATAAAAAGCAAATAATACGTCAATAAAATTGTTCTAGTACAGAGGTTGACAAACTATGGCCTGTAGGCCAAATCAGTTCACCACCTGTTTTAATATAGCATGTGAACTAAGATTTTTACATTCTTAAAGGGTTGTAAAAATATAACAAAGAAGAATATGCAACATAAGCCAAATGTGGCCCACAAAGCCTGAAAAATTTACTATCTTTCTCTTTTCAGTAAGAGTTTGCTGACTCCAATATAGTCTAAGTAAGAAAGGATTTAGAGCTATTCCATCACCTCTGTGATCCCTGGCAAATGGCATGTCTTCTCTGAGCCTGCTCCCTTGTCTGTGTCTTTGGGATGATTAAACCTGACAGCCTCACAAATAAAAGAGAATGGGGGGAAAGTTTGAAAACCATCGCCTGCAACTAGACACTAGTAAACAGAATTATCCAAAACTTGTGGCCTCTTTCCATTGAAAAATGAGTGCTTTTAAATTGGGAGAGGGAAAATGATGGACTTATTTTGTGGTGACTTTGTTTGGGGGACAATACATTTCATCAAATTATTTGCTTTGAGCACATGTTGCACATTGCTCCCAAATCAGACCTTGGTACTTTGGACCAAGTCTGAGCTCTAGCATATCTTTGTTGAGTACATGAAATCTTCCTTCCCAGATTGTGCCAGTTATTATGAACAAAAAGATGACTGTGTTTCTGAGTGTAGGAAGGGGAAACTATTTAAAATATTTGAAATCAGACTCCTTTTAAGCTCCCACATTTTGAAAGTTTCAAGGTGACACAGGGTCCTGAGTGTTGTAAAATTATTAAGGCTGAGACACATGTGAAACGACAGTGTCTGGGACAGGGGAACAGGGGAAATTTAAATTAACTTCCTTCTGAGAACTGAGAAAGATGAGGGGAGACCCAAACCCTACCAGATAGTGCAGAGGTTATCAATTGGCAAGGGGAGTGCGGGGTGAGAGCAGACTGGGGCAAGTACATTATCAAGTCATAATAATGAAAATGATCATGTATGCAACCACAGTCCAGATCTTGGCTAACCACTTTATGTACATTATCTCATTGAATCTTCACAACTGCATTGTGAGGTAGATGGAATGATCTCCATTTTATGGGTGAAGAAACTGAGTAAGCTCACAGAGAAGTTAAGTAACTTGTATAAGGTCAGCCTGGATGAGAGTAACCAGGAACTTCTCAGGAAGAGAAGAAGCAGGGACAAAATAGGCAGGAAAACAGATAACTGGCTGAAGCCCTGAAACCTCAGTCTTGATAATACATCTGGATTTTTACTGCTGTGGTTACAGCTGTCACCCTGGTGATACCCTAATCCTAAGTGGTTTAAATGACGGGCCCTGCTGGTGGTGATTACAGACCTGATGGAGTAGTGAATTTGAGGAATGAGGAGGAGACAGGATTGGGTTTTTATTTTGCTTTTTTTTTGTTTTTAACAATCCACTCACGTGCGAATTAGTGAAATGAAAATAAAAACCACGTGGTGTTTTCTTTTCATTAAAGTAAGGTCTTTACTAAGCATTAGCCTAGTGTACTTGAAAGTAACAAAACCTCAAATATTTTACAATTGAGATTGTTGTGAATTTCTGCCAATATATTTCTCTACAGAAAATAGTAATTCAACTGTTGATGGACACTTAGGTTGCTTCCATGTCCTGGCTATTGTAAATAGAGCTGCAGTGAACATTTTGGTACATGACTCTTTTTGAATTTTGGTTTTCTCAGGGTATATGCCCAGTAGTGGGATTGCTGGGTCATATGGTACTTCTATTTGTAGTTTTTTAAGGCACCTCCATACCGTTCTCCATAGTGGCTGTATCAATTTACATTCCCACCAACAGTGCAAGAGGTTTCCCTTTTCTCCACACCCGCTCCACCATTTACTGTTTCTAGATTTTTTGATGATGGCCATTCTGACCGGTGTGAGATGATATCTCATTGTAGTTTTGATTTGCATTTCTCTAATGATTAATGATGTTGAGCATCCTTTCATGTGTTTGTTGGCAATCTGTATATCTTCTTTGGAGAAATGTCTGTTTAGGTCTTCTGCCCATTTTTGGACTGGGTTGTTTGTTTTTTTGTTATTGAGCTGCATGAGCTGCTTATAAATTTTGGAGATTAATCCTTTGTCAGTTGCTTCATTTGCAAATATTTTCTCCCATTCTGAGGGTTGTCTTTTGGTCTTGTTTATGGTTTCCTTTGCTGTGCAAAAGCTTTGAAGTTTCATTAGGTCCCATTTGTTTATTTTTGTTTTTATTTCCATTTCTCTAGGAGGTGTGTCAAAAAGGACCTTGCTGTGATATATGTCATAGAGTGTTCTGCCTATGTTTTCCTCTAAGAGTTTGATAGTGTCTGGCCTTACATTTAGTTCTTTAATCCTTTTTGAGTTTATTTTTGTGTATGGTGTTAGGGAGTGTTCTTATTTCATACTTTTACATGTAGCTGTCCAGTTTTCCCACAACCACTTATTGAAGAGGCTGTCTTTTCTCCACTGTATATTCTTGCCTCCTTTATCAAAGATAAGGTGACCATATGTGCGTGGGTTTACCTCTGGGCTTTCTATCCTGTTCCATTGATCTATCTTTCTGTTTTTGTGCCAGTACCATACTGTCTTGATTACTGTAGCTTTGTCGTATAGTCTGAAGTCAGGGAGCCTGATTCCTCCAGCTCCATTTTTCTTTCTCACGATTGCTTTGGCTATTTGGGGTCTTTTGTGTTTCCATACAAATTGTGAAATTTTTTGTTCTAGTTCTGTGAAAAATGCTAAGTGTCCACAAACAGATGAATGGATAAAGAAGATGTGGCACATGTATACAATGGAATATTACTCAGCCATAAAAAGAAACGAAATTGAGTTATTTGTAGTGAGGTGGATGGACCTAGAGTCTGTCATACAGAGTGAAGTAAGTCAGAAAGAGAAAAACAAATACTGTATGCTAACACATATATATGGAATCTAAGAATAAAAAATGGTCATGAAGAACCTAGGGGCAAGACAGGAGTAAAGACACAGACCTACTAGAGAATGGACTTGAGGATATGGGGAGGGGGAGGGGTAAGCTGTGACAAAGTGAGAGAGTGGCACGGGCATATATATACACTACCAAATGTAAAATAGATAGCTAGTGGGAAGCAGCCGCATAGCACAGGGAGATCAGCTCAGTGCTTTGTGACCGCCTAGAGTGGTTGGATAGGGAGGGTGGGAGGGAAGGAGATGCAAGAGGGAAGAGATATGGGAACATATGTATATGTATAACTGATTCACTTTGTTATAAAGCAGAAACTAACACACCATTGTAAAGCAATTATACTCCAATAAAGATGTTTAAAAAAAATAGTAATTCAGGCAATTCAAGGAAGGGCTTACTGTGTATGGATTTAGGGATTAGAGGGACATCCCCATCCCAGTTCATTAATATCTTATCTTCATATCATAGTATTTCATAGTGTTGGTCATGGAAGAAATTTCAAAGAACATTTAGCCCAACCTCCCTTACTATTCATAAAAGGAAACTAAGGTGCAGAGAGGCCATGTGATTTGCTCAAGGTTGCCCAGTACCTCGGGCAGTGTAGATACGGTGGTGGCCATGAACTGTGCCCCACTCAGATGTATTCCCCGCTGCCTCACAATGCCCTACCTGTCTGCAAGAGAGCCAGATCTGAGCCCCTGATATAGCGTATTCCTTGAGGAGTCCAACTGCCCACTTGGTGCTATAGTGGCTACACTGGGCCTGTCCCAGAAGGTCGAGTGGTTCATCCTCACAGAGATAGATACCTCCTCTGGATATGTGCTTGCCTTTTCTGTCTGCAGAATCTCAGCACTACCACTATCCAGGGACTCACAGAATGCCTGATCCACAGACATGCATCCAACCAGGGATCCGGCTTTGCAGCACAGGAGTGGGACATGACCATGGTTCCACCGATCTTAGCACATACTGCACTGCCCACCGTCCAGAAGGAACTGACCTCGGAAAGCCCTGGAATGACCATCTGAAGGCAAGCCTGAAACACTAGCTTAGAGGCAAGTTTATGAAAGAATGGAGTGCCATCCTTCAAGATGCAGTATATGCATTACATCAGAGATGTCTCTATGACACAGTGTTCCCAATAGGAAAAATCTACAAGTCTGGGAAATAAGAGATGGAATCAGGAGTGGCTCCATTTACCTTCACTCCCAGTGACCTACTCGAGATTTTCCTCTCCCTGAAATTCTGTGCTCACAGGGTTGAAGAGGACACAGTTAGGTCCTATTGAAGTCCAAGTTACCCCTACTGCCAAAGCACTTTGGACAACTCATGTCCAGAGCCCAGCAGGCAAGAAGAAAAGTTACCATCCTGTCAGGGGTAACTCATCCCGACTAGCAGGGGCAATAGGGCTGCGTTTGCACAATGGGGTGTGGAGGAATGTGTGTGGAAACTTTCTCTGATCCACTTTGCCATCTGCCGGCACTCCCTACCCCTATGGAGCTGAGAATGAATATGTGTAGCAACCTCAGGTGCAGAAAGGTGTGATTTCCCAAAAGGAATGGAAGTGTGGGTCCTACTACCAGATAAGCCACCAAGATCTGCTAAGGTGATAGCAGGGCGTGAGGGAATTTGGAATGGACAGTGGAGTAGGGAAAGGATAAGAAGCAGTGGTCCTAAGACCCACTAACCACCTTCAGTAAGAGAGGCCAACCAGGAGCCATGGAGGAACTGCTCCGAACTCTGCTTACAGAAAAAACGTGCGCAGCACAAGTAGTGTGTGGTGGCCATGAAGTGCACGCTCAGATCTTCTCCTGCAGGAGCATAATTGGCCTATGGCCCCAGCTACTGTCCTGGATCCACCACCATTTCCCACTGGAGCCTCACTTCCCACAGGCTTCTCTTGGCCAATGACTGGGCACAGAGGGAGACTAAAGCAGGTCCTTCCTTGTCTCTGATGGACGACTTCGGCTTGAGGACATCCCACTGGGCTGGCCAAGACTTTGGTGGAACTGCACTGCAGTTTGGGACTCTTCCTGCCCAACCTCCTTCCTTGCCCCTCTCCTTCACAGAACTCAGACCTGCATCACAGTCTCCAGGTTCTCCCTGCCCTTCTCTGGCTCCCTTCCCTGTTCCCTTCCCAGGCATTTCCTCCAGTAAATCCCTACCCATCTAATCATGTCTTGGTTTCTGCTTCTCAGAAGCCCTGACCTAACACAGTGGTGATCCTTACCTTCTCTCCGAGTTCCTGGTCACTTACGCTGGGTGAGGGCTACCTTCTGGCCTTCATCTTCCTCCTTCCCTCCCAACAACTTTTGTCAGTTCTCCCAACCTTAAGTTTCTTCCCCAGGGAGTGGACACATCACAAAGGCCCTTTTGTTTCTCCTTATTTTCTACCACCACCTGCTCCATTTGCTCAGATTTTTATGTCCCAAACCTTGAGTTTAAGTCTATAAATGCTCCTCAGAAGACTACATGCTACCTCGTCTCCTTACGTGAAGTGTCCACTGTAGAACTCTGCTTCTCAGTGACTCCACGTCACTCAGGGACATCCTCACAAGTGTAGCGGTCACTCTTGTCTTGCAGATGCGTGCAAACCCAGACTTGCCGTGGTCTCGTAGCATCGTCATAAGTTTAGGACTCTTTCCAGGTATTCAGTCAATCCTTACAACAGTTCAATGAGGTATGGAGCCTTAGTATCCTCTTTTTACAGATGAGGAAATAAGGTGCAGGTCATTTAAATAACCTGGTCATGAACCTGCAGCCAGAAGCAAGATTTGAACAAAGCCAATATGAGGCAGAGAGCAGGGAAATAATAATTAGAGGAGGAGGTTGGGTCAGAGGAAGGCCTGCTTTGATTTTTGTTTTTTATTTAATCAAACAGACTTGAGTTCCTCCCTTCCCATTTTTGGACTTTTTTTTTTTTAAATCAGCAAAAAGCATGTGTTGGACCCAGTGATTTCCTGTTTATTTCTTGCTTATTATTTTCTTGATTGTGTGATGATAGCAAAAGACCTACTGAGTTGCAGAATTCTCTTGACTCTTAGTTTTTCTCATCTTGTCTACTCTCGGACCTTTTTGGGTTGGCACCTAGAGCACCACAGCTCCTGGACATTCTCAGTTTGCAGATGTACCAGCCCCAACCTATAACCCCTGATACTGCAAAAATCTGATTGTTTTCTCTTTCTTGCTCTTGTTTTTAAACAAAAATAAGGAATATATAGACTCTTGTAAGACCCTACATGATACAAAGCTGGGACAGACGTGATTTTCTCATCTGAGTTTCTGAACACCATGTATGAGTCCTTTGGCAGTGGCACGTGTGTGCAGGGTGGAGATGGTGGTGGAACGTTCTCAGTAAATTCCCTTTATGTCACCAGCTTGGGGCCCTCCTGACACCCAGCACGTTGGAGCAGAGTTAGATAAAGCCTTGAGGATTTGTGCAGGTGGGGTAGAATAAAAGGACAGAAACAGATGATCAGCTTTTAATGTCTAGGCGGCTAAATCAGGATTAACCTTTTTTGGCTTTTGTGTTGATGCGATTTAGTGAGCCCTGCACTCGCCCAGCTTAGAAGCAGTCTTTTTGCTAAATAAGATTTGTACTGTTTCATAAATATTAGCCTAGATGTATACCACCAGTTAAAAAGTAACAATGCCCCTGAATTGAAATCTGTATGTTAATTTCAAATTCTGTTTGAATTAATTGGATTGATATTAGGAGGGTAATAAGCTTTGTCAATTTATGATTCAAGCCATACATTAATGGGAAAGGTAAAGCACCACAGGCATTTTCTCCAACTCTGTTTTTCAGTATAAGTATGGATGATGTCATCTTTCTTTCAACAAGATCATTTAGACCTTGATGGCCCTTGTTTGTTCATTGTCTAACATGCAGCAAGAGCTTTAAAATATATGTCAAGGATAAGTAGCTACAGTGCTTCTGAATAGCCAAGGATGAAGATCACTTTGAGGGACTTATTATTTGTCAAGTTTTACTATACACCAGGCACTCTATTTTCTTTGTAAACCTATTTAATTCTTAAAACAGCCTATGTTAAAATGAGGATCCTGCCACTCAGTGATATTAAGTAATTTGCCTGCAGCAGGTGGCAGAGCCAGCTTTTAGACTTACATATTGTAACTCCAAATCCAGTGCTTTATTCCCCCCATATGTTAATGTATTTATCTATTGATAAGTGTAAAAGACCATGGGCTCTGGCAGCGGAAAAACCAGCAATCGAAAGGCATCTCTGTGGCTACTATAGTTGTGTGACCCTTGGAAGCTATTTAATCTCTCTAAGTCTCTATTTCCTTATCTGTAACATGGTGATAATTTTCAACATACTGAGTTGTTTTAGTGATTCCGTGAGGTAAAACATTCAGCATGTTGCCTGGTACATAGCTGGCTCTTGTTCAGTAGTACTGATTTCTAGCTGTGTGTGTGTGTTTCCTGTTTGAAGTCAGGCCTTTGGATGTTCTTGGGAGCGTAACTCATGGGGAAAAATTTTTTTAAATACTACCCTTTTTGAAATATGTTTCAAACCTCCTTATGTTTTACTGCATCTTCTCCTGTAATAGAGTTCTGTTATACACAAGGAAGGTTTCACAAGAGAAATAAAGCTGATTCTTGATTCTTGATTCTTGATATCCAGGCTGGTTGGACCCTGATGAGTATCCACTAACTGCAGGGCTTTGGGACTTGGTTAATGGTCTTGTATTATATTACCATTTGAGCTTACCTAATCATTGTTCATTAACTTAAGGATTTTTTTTGTTCCACTTTTTTTTTGCAGACACGACCAGAAGGCTTGGGTCAAAGGTGAAAACTCTGTAGTATTAGGATTTGGATATTTGGAGAACTAAGCTATGGAATGAGATCTCAAGGGTAACTTAAAAAGACTGACTCCCCTGCTGATGATAGACTCTTGCCCTATGGCAGGGGTTGTGTCATCAGAGAGAGCTGCTCCATCAGGAAGGGCTTTTGACCCTTCATTGACCCACCCCTTGGTGGGGCCCTAGATGGACCCTTCAAACTTCCATCTGTAGAAAAAGGTACAACCAATTTTCAGGCCACGGACAAACGCTATATGAGCTAATTTGGGTGTCTAGTGTAACAACTGTATGTTAGTGGCTCTAGAGTTAGACTTGTCCCATACTAAGGAAGAAATCTATCAGTAGAGTTGGTGAGTTCATAATTTGATTCATACCCTGCCTTTCATTAATGTTAACATTATTCTTCATTTTTCTTCAGCTTTATCTTATTTTGATGATTTCAGCTACCCGTTGTCCTAGGATAATCTATAACTTTATTTCATGCACAATATCTGGCAATAGTTATTCCTTTTTACTTATATAGTCTACCTGATAAATGCCTAAGTAATCTGTGCTGTTTTCATAGAAAAAACTTGTGAATATATAACAGAGCCATTTTCTGGCTTTGTAACATTGCCATTTGACTTTAGGGGCAAATTTTTTTTGTGCTTACCAATGTCTTTTGTCCTCTGAATCAAGCCATATAATTTTCACCACTGTCACTGCTGCCCAACTGTAAATGGAGAAAGAAAATACCACACTGTGCTGACTTGATAACATAAACATTTTTTTCTGTCGACATGATGTGCATGCCATCATATGAAGTATATCATATACAAAGACTTAGGCCTTCATAACCTGAGGATTTATTCTGTTTGTTCACTTTATTCATCTTTGTTTTACTGCTTGGGGATTGGCAATTGTGCATAGATTACTGTGAAAATGCCCATTAGCACCTAGGGAATCTGAGAGATGGCTTCGGCAGATGTAGTCAGCTGATGTTGATTTGGGTTAACAGCCTCTTTGTGTTAATGTCTACATTCTGGAGCTAATTGGAAATAAGATTGTTCCATCACTCAGAACTTAACTCTTGGGACTTCTTGGTGGTCCAGTGGTTAAGACTCCACTCTTCCAATGCAGGGGGCACGGGTTTGATCCCTTGTCAGGTAACTAAGATCCTGCGTGCTGTGCGATGCCGCCCAAAAATTTAAAAAAACCTTATCTCTTATGTGCACATGTATTTTTTGTTTGAGTATATATGAACGTAGACTAAGATGTAGGATACACAATCAACATTTAACATTGATTATCACAGGTAGCTAGGATGGGAGTATTTATTAACTTTTTACACATACAATTTTATGTTTAACTTGTTACATCAGGTACATAATAGTTTTAAAAATTCAATCAGATGAAACAAAAGACAAAATATAGTGTTATAAAGAAAAAGTTATAAACTAAATCAGTGCTTAAGATTTAATGTGCTTATAATTCACCTGTGGATCTTGTTAAACCGCACGTTTTGATTCACTAGGTCTGGAGTGGAGCTTCTGTTGCTGCAGTTTTTAGAAGGTCCAAGGTGATGTCAGTGCCATGGACCAATCCACGGAACACACTTTCAATAGCAAGGATTTAAGCCTGGAAATAGATAACAGGACTTGGTCCTCATCATGAAAAACAAGAAGGAAATAGTGTTGTTTTTTAGTTCTGTATCAGTTCTTCCTATTAAAAAAAGAGAGAGAGAAGATTTTAGTAATTTCTCAATTCTAGATTAAATTTAACACACTTTTTCAAACCAGACTAGAGAAATGCCTTAACAGGTAGTTGATTTCTGCAGCACGGTGCTAGCTCAGAGTAAATACCCCATATAAACAATTACAGTTGACCTTTGAGCGACGTGGGTTTGAACTGCGTGGGTCCACTTATACAGTTTTTTTTCAGTAGTAAATACTACAGTACTGCATGATCCACATGGTTAGAACCATGGATACGGAAGAATTGCGTATTCGGAGGGCTGACTGTGAGTTATCTGTAGATGTTCAAATGTGCAAAGGGTCAGCATCCCTAACTCCCACGTTGTTCAAGGGTCAACTGTATATGTAAGTCAATCAAGGACGCATTTGCTCTAAAATTTACAAGAATTAAATGCAGCCAATGTTCTCAAAGAATGTATGCTCTTGTTGTAGAAATAAGACTTAAAAATCATTGGTGCCTGTTAGAAAGTAGTGTTGTTTGTAGGAATGTGGGAGATAGGCTGCTTGAAGGTAAATACAGGGTAAGTACTGGGGAATTGCAAAGAGGGCTGGGATCACAGGATGGGAAGCCAAACTTGGGCTAAACTTACATACCCAGAAGGGGTGGAAGGTGCGAAAGAGCCTAGATTGCCTCTTAGCTGAAGTCGTTATTTCTAGAAGGTGACTCTTGGGTGCTTGAAAGAAGCTTAGAGTTTTTCCTAGCTTCAGGTTTCATGCAGCCGAAGTGGGATTAGCTACTGATTAGCTAGGAATTGCTGACTGGGATCAGCTCTGTTCAGCAAAATCTCATTCTCCTCATCACATCCTCCTATTCAATTACTCTGACTA
Organism: Pseudorca crassidens; assembly: GCF_039906515.1. Classification (NCBI taxonomy): domain Eukaryota; kingdom Metazoa; phylum Chordata; class Mammalia; order Artiodactyla; family Delphinidae; genus Pseudorca; species Pseudorca crassidens. The sequence continues at coordinate 53,954,818 of NC_090298.1, forward strand.
AAATAAGTATTTGGGTTGTGTCTGCCAGATGGTCAGCTTTCTTTTCTCTAGAAGAGCTGTTCATTAAAGTAGATTAGGGAGAAAAATACTTGGTAGGAAATGTATAAATAAATGAATTATTTATTATATCTTTTTACTATTATATGAAGATTCCATAAGGGAAATAGAAAAGGACAGAAACACTGCTTAACTCAAATTCCTGCTGTTCGCAAAGCAGATTAGGCAGACAGTGGGCCAGACAGCCTGCATCTTAAGATGCTGCACTGCCAGCATGGTTTACTCATGTTACGACTTATTTGGAGGATGGACTTGTCCAATGGTCCCTTGTCTAATTGAAATAGGTAGCTTTTTATAAATATTATCATTCTCATGTGATTTTACAACATGTATTTTGTTTGCACATGACATTATTTCATTTAGAAACCCATTTTTTTCCCCCAGTAGAAGACAAAATGTAATTTGTATAAAATCCAATAAGAAGAAAGAACTTCTGTGATGGAAATTGGGTTTAAAGTTTTTCAGAGTTGTGTTCATGCTATTAGGTTGAGACTACTCGCTTTACCATATGCAATTAAAACATAGCTGGTTGTCTGATATGGAAGAAATGGATTTTTCTCACTTCCAGTTGAACTGGTGACAGTTCCATTCAATGATCCAGTCAGGTCTGTGACCAGCGACAGTGAGTATGAAAAGTGTCAATATATGAGCATTTGAAATTAATGTTCAGCTTACAAAATCAGTGAATTCAGAAGTATTTGAATTTTCTTTGAGTAAGTAATTTTGATCAACAGTATTTACTGATTATATTATTCAGACTTAGCCTTTTAAGTTATATACAGGTGCAGGTTTTGGAACATAAAGGAATGAGATTAGGGATGGAGGCACAGAGCCAGGGGGAGACAGAATTGTCCAGACTAAGGGCTCAGTTCTGAGGATAGAATTTATTTCTAGATTCAGATCCCAGTTCTACCACTTACCATCTCTGTGATTTGGGGGATGGCTGTTTAACTGAATTTCCTCATCTTTAAAATGATAATCTAAGTAACATCTAACAGTTTTAGAGCAATTACTAGGTGTGAGATATGGCTGTAAGTCCCTTTCACAGATTGCTTCATTTAATTATTACCAATAGGAGCAACTTCATAGGAATAGATTGTTGGGAAGGGGGGGAAATGCTAGTAGCTGCCAATTATGGGTGTGATTTTTGTGGTTCCTAGCACTGTCATCACCACTATCTCAGCTGAGGTCTACATCTAAAGGTGGGTGACTCTCTGCTTCTTACTGAGCAGAGCCTGTCACTGGCTGTGTTTATTAAAGTTGGCAATTTATAAAGCACTGATTGAGAGGTTTTATGTCTACATTGGGTATATTTGGAAGATGTAAGTTATGCCTTTTATTCTTCTGCAGGGAACTTAGAATCAGATGCCTCCTGAGCTTATTTCTATAATCACTTTGTCCAAAACCCTCCCCAAAATACCTACAGTTTTATTATACATTTTGAATCTTGACATAATTGTATACGTGTTTGGCAATTTTTTATTTAGCAAGAAAGCATGGATCTTCAAACTAACAAGCAGTTAGTTGGTAAGAAAAAAGAAGACCGTGGTTTCTTTCAGCTCATAGAATATTCATTTATGGCCATCAACTAAATATACACATCTAGTTATCTAAAATAATACATTCATTTAACAAATATCTACTAGTGCCTCTATATGACAGACACGGTTGTAGGTTTTGGGGGTGTAGCAGTAAACAACATGGACAAAATACCTGTACTCACAGAAAGAACTCACATTCTAGTTGAGGCACTAGGCACACCCACACAGAAGCTAGTAAATACATACATATGTGTGTTGTGTAGATAGGTAGATAGATAGAGGGAGAGAGAGAAAGAAGGGGAGAAGGGGAGAGCACAGCTAGAGTAGAGCAATCAGGACTGAAATTTTAAATGGGGTCCCAGAGAGGGCTACTTTGAGGGATGACATTTGCACACTGATAAGCTCACCACATGAGTTGTTAAGAGATACAGCTTTTGCTCTGTGTTAAGATAAACGACACCCACAGTATATTTTGGGTGCTCTGAAATACTCACCGTCAGCTCTGTTTCCCCTATATTTATACCATGTGAATGTGAGTTAGCTGGGATGAATGACCAACAAGGGGGAGATGACAGAATACCTCCTGAGGTTACATATCTATAACTCCCAGCAGTGGCAGGCAGCCGGAACTGGACAGCGCTAGAGAGTGGGATTGAGTGTGCCACGGCTCAGCCAGCAAATGCTGAAAATTTCAACCACCTAGAAAGAATTCTTTTTCTTTTTTTTTAATCTGCATTTCTTCCTTCCAAACAGTTTGAGTTTCCTTTCTCCCAGCTCGCTGGACTTGCCTGCCCCAGAAGGCCCTGGCACATCTGTTTGGGTGGGGCACTTGAACATTTTGCATTTAGATAGATGATGGGAGAGAAATAGCCTATAAACTCTTATCTGGCATTGTGAGCATATATCCTACCTCCTTGAAGAAGTAATCCAAGATTGCCAGCTGTATTTAAGTTTACTCATTCTACTTTTTTTATACCTCATTTTACTAAACATTCTACCTTTGTTTTGCTGCATCACATTTTTTTTATTTTTGAAATCAGAAGAAGAAATGCTAACAACTGGTGAATTTTCTGTCTTCACTTTGCAAAAGGAAAACAATATATTTATTCAATTTTAGTTCTTTTAATTATAGATAGTCTTGAGGATAAAGTAAACCTAGTTTAGGTTAGGGAAAGTGGTGGGAGGAGGGCTGCGGCTTTTACCCTTACTGCTTCTCCCACTGTGAGCTACATGGGAAATTACCCCATGAATGATTCTCAGTCTTTCCTGTGGCTGACCTAACAGTCTCAAGGGGTTAAAGTACTTTACACACACACACACACACACACACACACACACACACACACACATCCAGGCCATACTGCTTAGTAAGCCTTTTAAAATACGGAATTAATTTTAGAATCTCTTAAATGTTTTCTTAAATGGGAAAACTAATATTTCTAGAAAGAGAAAATGGTCAGCATAGAGAGTGTCATATTCAGATTCAACAAATTGTATTCTGGAAATAGAAAGCAAAAGACAGTGAGAACTCTTTAAAAAAGATCCCTGTTTTCCCCACTTATTTCAAAACTTTAAGTTTTTATAAAAATTAATTTTTTATTTACTGATATTACTTTCAAATTTTATTTTGCAATTAAATAAAATTTGTCTCAGTTATTTTCATTTTTTCTACTTTATTTTTAAAGTTCTAGTAGAATCTGCTTGTAGCTGCTTTGTAATATAGTGTTATAAGATTTAAATTTTTTTTTACATCTTTATTTGAGTATAATTGCTTTACAATGGTGTCTTAGTTTCTGCTTTATAACAAAGTGAATCAGTTATACATATGTTCCCATATCTCCTCCCTCTTGCGTCTCCCTCCCTCCCACCCTCCCTATCTCACCCCTCTTGGTGGTCACGAAGCACCGAGCTGATCTCCCTGTGCTATGTGGCTGCTTCCCACTAGCTATCTATTTTACGTTTGGTAGTGTATATATGTCCATGCCACTCTCTCACTTTGTCACAGCTTACCCTCCCCTCTCCCCATATTCTCAAGTCCATTCTCTAGTAAGTCTGTGTCTTTATTCCTGTCTTATCCCTAGGTACTTCATGACATTTTTTTCCTTAAATTCCACATATATGTGTTAACATAAGGTATTTGTTTTTCTGTTTCTGACTTACTTCACTCTGTATGACAGACTCTAGGTCCATCCACCTCATTACAAATAGCTCAATTTCGTTTCCTTTTATGGCTGAGTAATATTCCATTGTATATATGTGCCACATCTTCTTTATCCATTCATCCGATGATGGACACTTAGGTTGTTTCCATCTCCTGGCTATTGTAAATAGAGCTGCAATGAACATTTTGGTACATGACTCTTTTGAATTATGGTTTTCTCAGGGTATATGCCCAGTAGTGGGATTGCTGGGTCATATGGTAGTTCTATTTGTAGTTTTTTAAGGAACCTCCATACTGTTCTCCATAGTGGCTGTACCAGTTCACATTCCCACCAGCAGTGCAAGAGTGTTCCCTTTTCTCCATACTCTCTCCAGCATTTATTGTTTCTAGATTTTCTGATGATGGCCATTCTGACTGGTGTGAGATGATATCTCATTGTAGTTTTGATTTGCATTTCTCTAATGATTAATGATGTTGAGCATTCTTTCATGTGTTTGTTGGCAGTCTGTATATCTTTTTTGAAGAAATGTCTATTTAGTTCTTCTGCCCATTTTGGGATTGGGTTGTTTGTTTTTTTGTTATTGAGCTGCATGAGCTGCTTTTAAATTTTGGAGGTTAATCCTCTGTCAGTTGCTTCATTTGCAAATATTCTCTCCCATTCTGAGGGTTGTCTTTTGGTCTTGTTTATGGTTTCCTTTGCTGTACAAAAGCTTTGAAGTTTCATTAGGTCCCATTTGTTTATTTTTGTTTTTATTTCCATTTCTCTAGGAGGTGGTTCAAAAAGAATCTTGCAGTGATTTATGTCATAGAGTGTTCTGCCTATGTTTTCCTCTAAGAGTTTGATAGTTTCTGGCCTTACATTTAGCTCTTTAATCCATTTTGAGCTTATTTTTGTGTATGGTGTCAGGGAGTGTTCTAATCTCATACTTTTACATGTACCTGTCCAGTTTTCCCAGCACCACTTATTGAAGAGGCTGTCCTTTCTCCACTGTACATTCCTGCCTCCTTTATCAAAGATAAGGTGACCATATGTGCCTGGGTTTATCTCTGGGCTTTCTATCCTGTTCCACTGATCTATCTTTCTGTTTTTGTGCCAGTACCATACTGTCTTGATTACTGTAGCTTTGTAGTATAGTCTGAAGTCAGGGAGCGTGATTCCTCCAGCTCCATTTTTCATTCTCAAGATTGCTTTGGCTATTCAGGGTCTTTTGTGTTTCCATACAAATTGTGAAATTTTTTGTTCTAGTTCTGTGAAAAAGGCCAATGGTAGTTTGATAGGGATTGCATTGAATCTGTAGATTGCTTTTGGTAGTAGAGTCATTTTCACAATCTAAGAACATGGTATATCTCTCCATCTATTTGTATCATCTTTCATTTCTTTCATCAGTGTCTTATAATTTTCTTCATACAGGTCTTTTGTCTCCTTACGTAGGTTTATTCCTAGATATTTTATTCTTTTTGTTGCAATGGTAATGGGAGTGTTTTCTTAATTTCACTTTCAGATTTTTCATCACTAGTGTATAAGGATGTCAGAGATTTCTGTGCATTAATTTTGTATCCTGCTACTTTACCAAATTCATTGATTAGCTCTAGTAGTTTTCTGGTAACATCTTTAGGATTCTCTATGTATAGTATCATGTCATCTGCAAACAGTGACAGCTTTACTTCTTCTTTTCCAATTTGGATTCCTTTTATTTCCTTTTTTCTCTGATTGCTGTGGCTAAAACTTCCAAAACTATGTTGAATAAGAGCGGTGAGAGTGGGCAACCTTGTCTGTTCCTGATCTTAGTGGAAATGCTTTCAGTTTTTCACCATTGAGTATGATGTTGGCTGTGGGTTTGTCATATATGGCCTTTATTACATTGAGGAAAGTTCCCTCTATGCCTACTTTCCGTAGGTTTTTATCATAAATGAGTGTTGAATTTTGTCGAAAGCTTTCTCTGCATCTATTGAGATGATCATATGGTTTTTCTCCTTCAATTTGTTAATATGGTGTATCATGTTGATTGATTTGCGTATATTGAAGAATCCTTGCATTCCTGGGATAAACCCCACTTGATCATGGTGTATGATCCGTTTAATGTGCTGTTGGATTCTGTTTGCTAGTATTTTGTTGAGGATTTTTGCATCTATGTTCATCAGTGATATTGGCCTGTAGTTTTCTTTCTTTGAGACATTCTTGTCTGGTTTTTGTATCAAGGTGATGGTGGCCTCGTAGAATGAGTTTGGGAGTGTTCCTCCCTCTGCTATATTTTGGAAGAGTTTGAGAAGGATAGGTGTTAGCTCTTCTCTAAATGTTTGATAGAATTCGCCTGTGAAGCCACCTGGTCCTGGGCTTTTGTTTGTTGGAAGATTTTTAATCACAGTTTCAATTTCAGTGCTTGTGATTGGTCTGTTCATATTTTCTGTTTCTTCCTGATTCAGTCTTGGCAGGTTGTGCGTTTCTAAGAATTTGTCCATTTCTTCCAGGTTGTCCATTTTATTGGCATACAGTTGCTCGTAGTAATCTCTCATGATCTTTTGTATTTCTGCAGTGTCAGTTGTTACTTCTCCTTTTTCATTTCTAATTCTATTAATGTGAGTCTTCTCCCTTTTTTACTTGATGAGTCTAGCTAATAGTTTATCATTTTTGTTTATCTTCTCAAAGAACCAGCTTTTAATTTTATTTATCTTTGCTATCATTTCCTTCATTTCTTTTTCATTTATTTCAGATTGATCTTTATGATTTCTTTCCCTCTGCTAACTTTGGTGATTTTTGTTCTTCTTTCTCTAATTGCTTTAGGTGCAAGGTTAGGTTATTTATTCGAGATGTTTCCTGTTTCTTAAGGTAGGATTGTATTGCTATAAACTTCCCTTTTAGTACTGCTTTTGCTGCATCCCATAGATTTTGGGTCGTCGTGTCTCCATTTGTTTCTGGGTATTTTTAAATTTCCTCTTTGATTTCTTCAGTGATCACTTCGTTATTAAGTAGTGTATTGTTTAGCCTCCATGTGTTTGTATTTTTTACAGATCTTTTCCTGTAATTGATATCTAGTCTCATAGTGTTGTGGTCGGAAAAGATACTTGAAACAATTTCAATTTTCTTAAATTTACCAAGGCTTGATTTGTGACCCAAGATATGATCTATCCTGGAGAATGTTCCATGAGCACTTGAGAGCAATGTGTATTCTGTTGTTTTTGGATGGAATGTCCTCTAAATATCAATTAAGTCCCTCTTGTTTAATGTATCATTTAAAGCTTGTGTTTCCTTATTTGTTTTCGTTTTGGATGATCTGTCCATTGTTGAAAGTGAGGTGTTAAAGTCCCCTACTATGAATGTGTTACTGTCGATTTCCCCTTTTATGGCTGTTAGTATTTGCCTTATGTATTGAGGTGCTCCTATGTTGGGTGCATAAATATTTACAATTGTTATATCTTCTTCCTGGATCGATCCCTTGATCATTATGTTGTGTGCCTCTTTGTCTCTTCTAATAATCTTTATTTTAAAGTCTATTTTGTCTGATATGAGAATTGCTACTCCAGCTTTCTTTTGCTTTCCATTTGTATGGAATATATTTTTCCATCCCCTTACTTTCAGTCTCTATGTGTCTCTAGGTCAGAAGTGGGTCCCTTGTAGACAACATATATATGGGTCTTGTTTTAGTATCCATTAAGCCAGTCTGTGTCTTTTGGTGGGAGCATTTAATCCTTTTACATTTAAGGTAATTATCGATATATATGTTCCTTTTCCCATTTTCTTAATTGTTTTGGGTTTGTTATTGTAGGTCTTTTCCTTCTCTTGTGTTTCTTGCCTAGAGAAGTTCTTTTAGCAGTTGTTGTAAAGCTGGTTTGGTGGTGCTGAACTCTCAGCTTTTGCTTGTCTATAAAGGTTTTAATTTCTCCATGAAATCTGAATGAGATCCTTGCTGGGTAGAGTAATCTTGGTTGTAGGTTTTTCTCCTTCATCACTTTAAATATGTCCTACCAGTCCCTTCTGGCTTGCAGAGTGTCTGCTGAAAGATCAGCTGTTAACCTTATGGGGATTTCCTTGTGTGTTATTTGTTGTTTTTCCCTTGCTGCTTTTAATATGTTTTCTTTGTATTTAATTTTTGACAGTTTGATTAATATGTGTCTTGGCGTGTTTCTCCTTGGATTTATCCTGTATGGGGCTCTCTGTTTTTCCTGGACTTGATTAACTATTTCCTTTCTCATATTAGGGAAGTTTTCAACTATAATCTCTTCAAATATCTTCTCAGTCCCTTTCTTTTTCTCTTCTCTTGGAGCCCCTATAATTCAAATGTTGGTGCATTTAATGTTGTCCCAGAGGTCTCTGTGACTGTCCTCAGTTCTTTTCATTCTTTTTTTCTTTATTCTGCTCTGCAGTAGTTATTTCCACTATTTTATCTTCCAGGTCACTTATCCGTTCTTCTGCCTCAGTTATTCTGCTATTGATTCCTTCTAGAGTATTTTTAATTTCATTTATTGTGTTGTTCATCATTGCTTGTTTCATCTCTAGTTGTTCTAGGTCCTTGTTAAATGTTTCTTGCATTTTGTCTCTTCTATTTTCAAGATTTTGGATCATCTTTACTATCATTGTTCTGAATTCTTTTTCAGGTAGACTGCCTATTTCCTCTTCATTTGTTAGGTCCGGTGGGTTTTTATCTTGCTCCTTCATCTGCTGTGTGTTTTTCTTTCTTCTCATTTTGCGTATCTTACTGTGTTTGTGGTCTCCTTTTTGCAGGCTGCAGGTTCGTAGTTCCCATTGTTTTTGATGTCTGTCCCCAGTGGCTAAGGTTGGTTCAGTGGGTTGTGTAGGCTTCCTGGTGGAGGGGACTAGTGCCTGTGTTCTGGTGGATGAGGCTGGATCTTGTCTTTCTGGTGGGTAGGTCCACATCTGGTGGTGTGTTTTGGGGTGTCTGTGGACTTGTTATGATTTTAGGCAGCCTCTCTGGTAATGGGTGGGGTTGTGTTCCTGTCTTGCTAGTTGTTCGGCATAGGGTGTCCAGCACTGTAGCTTGCTGGTCGTTGAGTGAAGCTGGGTGCTGGTGTTGAGATGGAGATCTCTGGGAGATTTTTGCCGTTTGATATTATGTGGAGTTGGGAGGTCTCTTGTGGACCAGTGTCCTGAAGTTGGCTCTCCTACCTCAGAGGCACAGCACTGACTCCAGGCTGCAGCACCAACAGCCTTTCATCCACACAGCTCAGAATAAAAGGGAGAAAAAGTAGAAAGATAGAAAAAAAGAAAGATGGTAAAATAAAATAAAATAAAGTAAGATAAAATAAAATAAAGTCATTAAAATGAAAAATAATTATTAAGAAAAAAATTTTTTTAATATTAAAAAAAATAAACAAAAAAGAAAAAACGGACGGTTAGAACTCTAGGACAAATGGTGAAAGGAAAGCTATACAGACAAAATCTCACACAGAAGCATACACATATACACTGACAAAAAGAGGAAAAGGGGAATAAATAATGAATCTTGCTCTCAAAGTGCACCTCTTCAATTTGGGATGATTCGTTGTCTATTCATGTATTCCACCGATGCGGGGTACATCAAGTTGATTGTGGAGATTTAATCCAGTGCTCCTGAGGCTGCTGGGAGAGATTTCCCTTTCTCTTCTTTGTTCGCACAGCTCTCGGGGTTCAGCTTTGGATTTGGCCCTGCCTCCGTGTGTAGGTCGCTGGAGGGTGTCTTCTTCACTCCGACAGGACGGGGTTAAAGGAGCAGCTGACTCGGGGGTCTGGCTCACTCAGGCCGGGGGGAGGGAGGGGTGTGGGTGCGGGGCGAGCCTGCGGTGGCAGAGGCCAGCATGACGTTGCACCAGCCTGAGGCACGCCGTGCGTTCTCCCGGGGAATTTGTCCCTGGATCCCGGGACCCTGGCAGTGGCGGGCTGCACAGGCTCCCCGGAAGGGGGGTGTGGATAGTGACCTGTGCTCGCACACAGGCTTCTTGGTGGCGGCAGCAGTAGCCTTAGCATCTCATGCCCGTCTGTGGGGTCCGCGCTGTTAGCCGTGGCTTGCACCCATCTCTGGAGCTCCTTTAGGCAGCGCTCTTAATCCCCTCTTCTCGCGCACCAGGAAACAAAGAGGGAAGAAAAAGTCTCTTGCCTCTTGGGCTGGTCCAGACTTTTCCCCAGTCTCCCTCCTGGCTAGCCGTGGTGCACTAACCTCTTCAGGCTGTGTTCATGCCGCCAACCCCAGTCCTCTCCCGGTGCTCCGACCGAAGCCCGAGGCTCAGCTCCCAGCCCCGCCCGCCCCGGTGGGTGAGCAGACAAGCCTCGCGGGCTGGTGAGTGCCAGTCGGCACCGATCCTCTGTGCAGGAATCTCTCCGCTTTGCCCTCCGCACCCCTGTTGCTGTTCTCTCCTCCGCGGCCCCGAAGCTCCCCGCTACGCCACCCACAGTCTCCGCCCGTGAAGGGGCTTCTAGTGTGTGGAAACCTTTCCTCCTTCACAGCTCCCTCCCACTGGTGCAGGCCCCATCCCTATCCTTTTGTCTCTGTTTATTCTTTTTTCTTTTGCCCTACCCAGGTACATGGGGGGTTTCTTGCCTTTTGGGAGGTCTGAGGTCTTCTGCCAGCGTTCAGTAGGTGTTCTGTAGGAGTTGTTCCATGTGTAGATATATTTCTGGTGTATCTGTGGGGAGGAAGGTGATCTCCGCGTCTTACTCTTCTGCCATCTTCCCAGGAGTCTCGAGATTTAAATATTTTAATCTGTATTGAAAAGAGTAAGTGAAACTATACTCCTTTGACAAGGGGTACATATGTCCAACTGACTTCCGCTTGCTGCCCATTAAATTAGGGTTTCCTCAGGAGCATCAGGGGGACACCTTTGCTCTCCTTCCTCTTTATTCCTGCCCTCACACTGCTCACCTATTTCTGATGCGACCATCTCGTTTACGTAGATGACTTGCAAATCTGCTTCTGTGAGCGTGACTTCTCTCCTGAGGTCCAGTCCCATTTCTCTCTCTTCCTGATAGTGTGGTGGTCCTACCGTTACTTCAGTCAGTACCTCTAAAACTGAGCTCTGCTTAAGAGAAAGCTCTACTTTCTCTTAAGTCCCACTCTAGGTTTCCATATTTCTTTCAATGCACCCCTATTCTCACTGCAGCTGAAAACTTCAGTGTGCCTTTATGTCTTCCTTTCCCTCCCATCCCTAACATATGTAGCAGTCACCTGGGACTATCCCATTGGCTCTTTCACTCTACATCCTTCCCCGCTTCTCATTTGTTATTTCCCACCACCAGTACCCCAGAACTTAACCCTACTCCCCTCATGCCTGGATTGTAGCAAAGATTGCTTGACTTATCTTCCCTTTTGCCACCACTCACTTATCTATTCTCTTTTCACATCTGGTTAATATGTACATTAAAGATGGGACTATACCTTAGAACTGTTGTATTCCCAGAAGAGAAATTTCCACAATGCAACATTCAAATTCTGTTTTTTTTCCAAAATGACAAAAGGTCATTTCTCATATTTGTCATATGTGACTGGTTAGAAATATGAAATTCCACATTGTGTAGATTTCATTAAAAAATGTTATGCAGATATGTTCATCTTCTGTGATTATTAGTTGACTAAGAGGGACTCTAAGTTTTTTCTCAACTTCTAAATTTCAACTCTAAATTTCCCTGATAATGGTAGTATAAGTAGGTTCTACATGTACTTCACAATGTGAAAAAATGTATCCTTTGGGCTGCTAATACAAATTTTTATTTGAAAAAGATTCATTTAAATCTAGTAAGAGAATCTTTTATCTTCCTAGTTGCTTAAAGATTTTTAATTTACAGTTGTACATTCAGCTGTAAAGAGAATAGACTTATGAAATATCTATTTTAAGCAAATATTTAAACTCAAGAAGAAATAGTTCAGTCTGCCAAATGGTCTTTTAAAGAAACCAGAGCAGGAATGCCTGAAGTTGACCAATCGTGGTTCTTAGTCATGGTAGAATTCAAATCATTTACTCTGAGGAAAGAATCACAATTTATTTAACTTTTCTCTTTTCAATGTGAAGAATTTGGGAATATAGCACATGTCTCTTTTAAAATGTTTGCCTAGAAATTTGACACTTATGCTTTGAAATGAAAACAGTACATTTTTCTATGCCACAGTTATAGATGGACTTAGTTTCAAACATCATTTTATTTAATAGCAAATAATGAGAATAATAACAAAACATCAAAACCCATCATCACCACCCCCAAACTAGCAAACAAGAAACCCTGTATCTTTCTTACACTAATTTAGATCCAGTGTTTTCTAGCACTGCTGCACTTGACAGGGAAGTCAATGCCATCTTATTTTTTAGCTGACTTCTTTCCTCCATCGAACTCTTACATGCACATATCTCCCATTGTGAAAGGAGCCCTGAGAAGGCTACAGGACATGTTTTCAAAAATCATTCATTATTTACTTTTGCACTCTGTGGAAATTTTTAGTTGCTTCTTCTCTGCAGAATTTGTGAAATTTTCAGCTTGCTTCAAGAAGGTGAATTCCTATGTCTTCATAATGCATATCATACTTGGGCCTTTGAATCATGTAACTGAGTAAATCCTTAAGCAATCCAGACCAACGTAGTGGCATGAATTTACATTCAAAATCAGAGGAATCATGTGGTAGAATCATTTTCTGCCTGAGCCACTGATGCCTGGATTTTACCTTAGTCCCTCCCCAGAAATAATTTTCATTAACATTACCAATGACTTCCCAAATTGCTAAATCCAGTGGACTCATATTTTACTCATCTTATATGACCTCTTAGTGGTTAACTGCTCCCTCTCTTTGAAAAATTTTCTCTCTTGGTTTTCATGACACCTGATGTTCTTTTGAATTTTTCCTTCTCCTCTGGTGGCTCTTTCTCAGGTTCCTTTGAAGATGTCTCTTTCCCTTACCAGCCAGTAATTGTCCTGGGCTCTTTCCTGGTCTTACTCTACCCTCTTCTTCTAGGCATCTTCATCTGTGGGTTTAAATTCCAGCTATATACAGACAAAGCCAAAATTTCAATCTCAAACTCACATGAAGACCAGAATCACATATTCGAAAGGATATTCTACAATTCACTCTGATGTACCATTGAGGTCTCAAACAGTCTTTTTCCCAAATGTGCTCTTCCTCAGTTTTTCTCCTCTTAGTGTATGGTGCTTCTATCAACCCACTAGTATGAGCTAGAAACTAGAAGTCATCTTTGACTTCTGCATCTGTTTCACTACTCGCACATCTTTATGACTCCTTCTTCCAGCGTGTTTTGAATCTCTAACTCTCCATCTTTGCCTTCCCTCTCCTGTATCAACTCAAAGTCACATTTCTCCTGCAAGTACTTTCACAGCTTCCTGCATTGAGCTTCCTAATTTTTCTTCATCTTCCTAATAGCTCTTCAACTTTCATACTTTTGTCCTCTTACAATTCTTTTTCTGTACTGCATTCAGATTGATGTTTTACACTTTAAATTGCATTTTACTCCCTTATTTGAAGCTTGCAATGACTTTTTGTTAAACTTAGAATAAAACACCAACTCTTCAACATGACTGGTGCACAGGGAAGTGTGTGATCTGACCCCTGCCCACTTCTCTGGCCTCATGTTGTGCTGCTTCTTTGTTCAGAATAAGTTCTTTTTCTTTTGTTGTTAAAGTTTCCCCCCAGCTTACTTGAGATATAATTGACATATAATGTGTACATTTAAGGTGTACAGTGTGATGATTTGGTAATTATATATATTGTGAAATGTTTACCACAATAAGGTTAGTTAACACATCCTTCACATCACGTAATTATTATTATTTTTTTTGGTGGTTGTTATAGTTAGAACACTTAAGATCTTCCCTCACAACAGCTTTGAAGTATACGATACAGTATTGTTAACTATAGTCACCATGCTATACATTAAATAAATCCCTGGGATTTATTCATCTTATAACTGAAAGTCTGTACCCTATGACTAACATCTCCCCATATACCCCGCCCCCCGCCCCAGGGTAACTCTCAATCTACTTTCTGTTTCCATGAGTTTAATGATTTAAGATTCCACATTTAAATGAGATCGTGCAGTATTTGTTTTCCTCTGTTTGACTTACTTTACTTAGCATAATGCCTTCAAGGTCCATTCATGTTGATACAAATGGTAGGATTTCCTTTTTTTATGGCTGAATAATATGTATTGTATATATACAAACATAAAAGTGAGATATATATCTTTCACATTTTCTTTATCCATTCTTCTGTCTATGGATACTTAAGTTTGCCTTGGCTGTTGTAAATAATGCTGCAATGAACACTGGAGAGCAGATATCTTTTTGAGATAATGATTTAATTTCCATTGGTTATATACCCAGAAATGGGTTTGCTGTTTTATGATAGTCCTATTTTTAACTGAGAAACCTACATACTGTTTTCCATAGTGGCTGTACAAATTTACATTCCCACCAGCAGTGCATTAGGTTTCCCTTTTCTCCACATTCTCACCAGCATTTGTGAATATTTAAAAGATAATTTTATTTAATGGCAAATAATGACAATAGTCATTTGTCTTGTATTTTTGAGGATGGCCATTCTTACAGCTGTGAGGTGATACATCATTGTGGTTTTGTGCATTTCCCTGATCATTAGTGATGTTGAGTACCTTTCCATGTACTTGTTGACCATCTGTATGTCTTCTCTGGAAAAATGTCCTTTGTCCATTTTTTTTTTTTTTTTTTGCGATACACGGGCCTCTCACCGCTGTGGCCTCTCCCGTTGCGGAGCACAGGCTCCGGACGCACAGGCCCAGCGGCCATGGCCCACGGGCCCAGCCGCTCCGCAGCATGTGGGATCCTCCCGGACCAGGGCATGAACCCGTGTTCCCTGCATCGGCAGGCGGACTCTCAACCACCGCGCCACCAGGGAAGCCCTTTTGTCCATTTTTAATCAGATTATTTTTTTTTCCTATTGAGTTGTATGAGTTCTTTATATATTTTGGATATTAACACCTTATCAGCTGTATGGTTTTCAGATATTTACTACCATTCCCTAAGTTGCTTTTTCATTTTGTTGATTGTTTCTTTTGCTGAGCAGAGCAAATTGATTTTTGTTGATTTTTGGTTTTGCTGCTTGTGCTTTTGGTATCATAACCAAAAAATCATTGTCAATACCAACGTCTAGGAGCTTTCCCTGTATGTTTTCTTCTAGGAGCTTTATGGTTTCAGGTCTTATGTGTAGGTCCATAATCCGTTTTGAGATTATTTTTGTGAATGGTGTAAGATAGTGGTTCAATTTCATTCTTTTGCAGGTTGAATATCCATTTTCTCATCACCATTTATTGAAGAGACTATCTTTTCCCCATTGAGTATTCTTGGCTCCCTTGTCAAATATTAGTTGATCATATATGCATGGGTTTATTTCTGGGCTCTCAGTTCTGTTCCATTGATCTATGTGTCTGTTTTTATGCCAGTGCCATACTATATCTTCATAATACAGTTTGAGACCAGGAAATGTGATGCCTCCAGTTTTGTTCTTCTTTTTCAAGATTGCTTTGACTATTTGGGGTCTTTTGTGGTCCATACAAATTTTACGATTGTTTTTTGTATTTCTGCAAAAAATGTCAATGGAATTTTAATAGAGACTGCATTGATGGCTTTGGGTAGTGTGGCAATTTTAACAATACTAACTCCTGTCCGTTAACGCTGAATAACTTTCCATTTATTTGTGTCTTCTTTAGTTTCTTTCATCAATATCTTATAGATTTGTTGTATATATCATTCATTTTCTTGGTTAAATTTATTCCTAATTATTTTATTGTTTTTGATGCTGTTGTAAATAGTATTGGTTTTTAAATTTCTTTTTCAGATAGTTCATTGTTAGTGTATAGAAACAACTGATTTTTGTATGTTAATTTTGTATCCTGAAACGTCACTGAATTTATTATTTCTAACATTTTTGGGGGATCTTTATAATTTTCTATATGCAACATCATCAGCAAACAGACACAATTTTACATCTTCCTTTCCAATTTGGAAGCCTTTTATTCTGTTTTTGATTGCTCTGGCTAGGACTTCCAGTACTATATTGAAAAGGAGTGTTGAGATTGGGCTGTCTTCTCCTGTTCCTGATCTTAGAGGGAAAGCAGGTGCCTGAGTAGTGGCAGGGGCCAGCTGCAGATATACATATGGTGGCGAGGGCCAGGGCCAGCAGCAAGGG
The DNA here is from genome assembly GCF_039906515.1 of Pseudorca crassidens. Lineage (NCBI taxonomy): Eukaryota > Metazoa > Chordata > Mammalia > Artiodactyla > Delphinidae > Pseudorca > Pseudorca crassidens. Next base: position 53,970,726 of record NC_090298.1, read on the forward strand.
CTGGGGCCAACTCCAGGTGGACTTGCAGCTGCAGGAGCCCTAGTTGTCAGTGTGCACTTCTGTGGCTGTAGGTCTCACCACTGTTGTTTGCACAACAATGAAGGCTGGTGAGGAGAGTTAGGCCAGCCAGGTGCAGGTGCACAGCTGGAGGAGCTAGCTGCAGTTAAGCCCAGCAGGGCAGGCCAGTGACAGGAGTCAAGGCCAGATCCAGGGCCCATAAACAGCTGAAAAGGCTCTGGCTGTCAGCATTCACCTATGTGGTTCCGGGATCTCGACCGGATTCCCACAGTGAATATCACAGGAAAATCCCTTCCTAGTTCTTGAAACAGGCTTTCCCCATCTCATTGACCTTGAATTCCATTTCCTGGAGCACCATCCCCCAACTTTGCCTGGCAATACCTACTAATTCTTTAGTAATCAGCCTAAAAGTCACCACTTCAAAAATTTTCTTTAACCAGGTCTCCCTGTTACAGTCTCTCGTTAATCCCTTTATTTTTCACTCGTAGGACTTATCCTACATTTATTTGAGAGGTTATCTCTCTCATACCACACTTCTTAGGAAACTTGAAGCCCTGACATTTTTTCTTTCACTCACTCTAGTTTTTGTTTTCTCTTTTCCTAATGTCCACATAAACACAATGGTGCTCTGTTTGTGCCCATCTCTTCCAAGCTCCCTGGTTAGTGAAATCATGTTGGTAGCTTGAAATCAGCTGTGATGAGAGAGTATGTACACCATGGAAATGAGTACATGTTACAAATCAGGCGGCCCTCTCCCCAGCTAGTTGTTAAACGTTTATCACCAACCTACTGCATGCATGTATACATACATGTAATTTTTACTGACCACTTGTGTTAGTCACCTTCCTCTTTTAAGATTTTTCTCACTTAATATAATAATTACTTTGTAGATATTATTTTATCCTCATTTTAGTGATTTTCCAAATAACTTTTGGAATTGCCAGATTCTCATCACATGCAGTGTATATGCAGCACGTTTGGCACTTAATAAATATTAAATATTTTTATACAGTTGAAAGAATAACTTGGTAAAGATAGGCCTGCAGAAGAAACATTGCTTATCATTTGCACAATCTCTGCTCTCTCCATTAATGAAAAACATTGGTGAGGCATCCCAGGTTATGTTCCTGGGAAACAAATGATATGATTTCCCCACTTAGCTACCTTTGACTAATTATGCTAATTATAAAACAAGCTGTAGGGAGCCAGCAAGCATGATGACTTGAATTTTACTCTAAGAATTAGGTTTGAGTTGCTAAACAGAGGCACAGGATGGACTATTAAAACCATTTCTGTAACTGTAATAGGTATCTATGCAAAGAGAAGAGAAAAATTATTTGGATGGTTATAGGGCTGGATCCTAAGTTTTAGAGAAATTCCTTTTAACAAAAAATTTTAGAAATAAGACCAGTGTAAACTCGAGTATTTATACTTGAATATTTTAAGTGGTGTACCAATACTTTGAAAAATATTGTCCTCACTGATTGGTGGATTGTATGATGTTCTGAATCTTGCTCCATTCCCCACCATGCCATCTTTCCCTTTCTCCAATGCAGCCGGCATGTGAAGTTTTTTTTTTTTTTTTGGTGGCAAATGAATCAAACAAAATGAAAATATTGTTTATCTAAACTGGTATCACTGTATCACTGTTTTTTAGAAAACTGCTGGTGTGTTGGTGTAATTTTTTAGCATGTGCTGACACACAAAAAAACAGGTAAAGAAGTTTTTGGACGCTAGTGACTGTGAAATGGGGTGGCATTTTGGGCTGGGGTCAATGTTTTCTAGTTGTAATGCTTTTAATTGTGGAGATACTCCCTGCCATGATGACTACTGAATACTTTTACTTTTCAAGGCACGCTTTATGATTGGAAATCATGATCTCCTAAAGCAATCATTGCAGCCTTCTGTTAGTGTGGTTTTCTACTGCTTTTCATTATAAAGGTAAACAGTATTAGCTGCATTATTTGTTAAATAATCTTTCATGGACTACTCTAGATACCTAACTACTATTTTTCACATTTCTTTTAAGGGGAAAAAGTTGACTCGACTTTCAAGTTCAAGTTTACAAATGAAATTTTTGAATGCAAATATTTTAAAAACTGTGGATTACTAAAAAAGTAGAGTGCTTTATGCTGAGCACCTATTATTGGCAAGGTTTATCAGGAGGAAACAAAATAGCTATCCTGGGCAAGGGGCGGTGAGGCGATACATTTTGTAATGAAACTTGTAATTTAGTGAAACCATTTATAAGATATAGCAATGTATGTTTGAGTGCTCAGTGGGGCGTATGAAATGTACATGTTATTGAAAGTCAGAACCCATAAAATTGTTCAGCTGAAAGAATATACTGCAGTCTGTTCCTACTTGCCTTTACTTAAACCAGGAGTCCCCAATCCCTGGGCCAGGGACCGGTACCGGTCCATGATCTGTTAGGAGCCGGGCCGCACAGCCCGAGGTAAGTGGTAGGCGAGCGAGTGAAGCTTCATCTGTATTTATAGCTGCTCCCTATCGCTTGCATTACCGCCTGAGCTCCGCTTCCTGTCAGCATTATGGCGAGTTGTATAATTATTTCATTATCTATTACAACGTAATAATAATAGAAAGAAATGCACAATAAATGTAATGCGTTTGACTCATCCGGTAACCAACCCCCCACCCCACTCCTGGTCCGTGGAAAAATTATCTTGCATGATACCAGTCCCTGGTGCCAAAAAGGTTGGGGACCGCTGACTTAAACCACTTGTCTTGTACTCTCACGTATCAGAGAGGAGCTATACATAGGAAATGTTTAAAAACTATTTTCCCATACTAAAATGATGAAAAGTCTTCCTGTGGAAGTGAAAGCATGAGCTACATATCTTAATTGTTTGTGCTGTTATAATTTCATGTTTTAATGTATGTAACAATTATTTGTTGATTAGTGGTGGTTGGGAAGCATATACCTTATGAATCTTTTTCTAACAATAGTCTTCAGAAGTCATTTGGCTCTGCATTGATGACTGCATTAAATATGTGTCACGTAGTTGTTAAGCACAAAGTGTCAGACTTACTCCAGACAGTTTTCCTCAGAAGAACTGCATTCTTGGTTTTTTTCTTCTTTCCTTCTTCAACAAAATATATAACTTACTTTTTTTTTTTTAATAGTAGAGCCATCGAACAATAAGGCATTTATTGCTTTGGATATTGGCAGGGCTAGTTGTAGAAAACTCAAAACGGGTGGCATGTGTTCCCTCACTAGTTCCTCTCTGGAATCTTCTTCATGTGCTCCTGTATCTTTCGTGTTAGTATTTTCCCCTGTGGATACCCAGATCAAGCTCAGTTCCTTTACTTTGCCTATTACTCATCCCCTTGGTAGTAACCAACATTCATTCTCCTTGCCATCCTCTGTCCTAAATGAGTCCTGATTTAGTTTAGACATTCACCCTCTTCTCTATAGTCATACGCTGACCCATCCCCTGTCCCAGAGAGTGGATTTTCATTGGTCTAATCCAATGGTGGCAGTTCTAGTCTGCTTGCCAGTGATTGATTCAGATATTGGCTTGTGATATGTTTTAGGGCAATACCATATGAATAATAGTATTCTGTGGACTTCCAGGAAAAGCTTTCTTGTTCATAATAAAGATAAAAGAAAACTGTGGCTTTCCTTCAGTCTGAGAATATTGTCAGACTTGGATATGATACCTGGAATATCTACCTTTTGACCCCCAGGTCAAAGAGTCAGGGTTTGAGCATGGAGTCAATACATGGAAGAGAGCAGAGCCTAGAGAGTTATAGGAAGACAAAGGTAGAGCAGGGTCAGAAACACTTTATGTAAAGGGCCAGATGATAAATATTTTAGGATTTATGGCCATATGATCTTTGCCACAAGTACTCACCTCTACTGTTGCAGAACAGAAACAGCTATTGACAATACATACGTGAATGCCCAAAGCTATATTCCAATATGGCTTTATTTAAAAGCAACAACAAAAAAAATGCCACAGAGCAGATTTGGCCTTTGGGCTGTAGTTGCCAAGCCCTGACGGAGAATCTAGCTTGGTGTGCATCATGATATGTTTCTACTCATAACACCGCTGATACCAAATGTGTGGGGGGTCTTTCCTGAAACCAAGGAATTCTCCAAAGCCCCAGATGCCAGCTGGGCGTCTTACAATTCAGCGCAATTCTGACACAAACTACTGGGATTTAGCACAGACGCCCCCCACAGGTTAAAGGCTCAGTACCACAGGACTGCCTCTACTTTAGGTGGCAAGGGCAAGCCTTTGACCAAACGGCTATAAATCGGGGTTCCCACAACCGTCTCCTCAGGTTCAATAATCTGCTAAAATGGCTAACAGAACTCTGGAAAGTGATTTACTTACTTTTATGGGTTGGTTATAAAGGGTACAATTCAGGAACAGACAAGTAGTAGAGAAACATAGGTCAAGGTATGGGAGGAGAGGTTCACAGAGCTTCCTTCCGCTTCTGGGCATACCACCCTTCCAGGCCGTTGCTGTATTCACCAACTCAAAAGTTCATCAAATCTCATCATTCAAGAGTTCTTATAGAGCTTGGTGTCCAGCCCCACATCCTGTTCTGGAGGTTGGTGGCTAGGGCTGAAACTTCCAACCCTCTAGCCACTTGGTCTTTCTGGTGACCAGCCCCATCATGAGCTTATCTAGGGGCCCCACTATCAGTCACCTCATTAACTCAAGTGTGATAGGAAGGGGCTTCTTATGAACAGCAACAGATACTCCTATCAATCAGGAAATTCTCAGAGTTTTAGGGGCTCTGTGTCAGGAACTAGGGACAAAGACCAAATATATTTCTTATTATATCACAATATGTGTCTAGATCTCCCCTATGTTTGTACTTCTTTATATGTGAGACCATAAATTTTCCAATTGATTAAGGCAGTTGTATCTGTGGTTTTTTGTCACTTGTGGCCAAAAGCAGCCTCAGTATCTTGACCTTGGATTATAGGATAAGGCCCATCTCTGTTCCTAAGTAGTATCTGTACTGCAAAAGAAGCCTTCTGGAAACAGTATCATTGTCTTTGTTGTTTAATCTATTCTTGTTTCTAATGACCCAAACCTTAGGCTTGATCAGAGGTAAGCAGAACTCTAAGTTGGTAGGAGGTTAGTTATTCTAGGGCAAATGAGGTCTTATGGAGAATCGTATATGTTATTATGTTAAAAGTTACCTGCCTTGCTCATGGAACCAGGTAGAGTGTGTTTTGCTGGATGTACACTTTGAATGGTATTGTGATGACTGCTGACCATTCTGGATGTGGCTGCTTCTATTACCTTTTCTCAGGAAAGATTTAAATATGACATCTTTACCATTCCCCGTCGTATGACTTGTGAGCTTCACAGGGCATTTGAAAAAGTTTATGTAAATGCTATTCAGAAATAGTGAAAAAATGTTTCTATGAGAGAGGAGACCATTGGTAATCTGAGAGAAACATGACTAAGATGCTCTTGTTTCTACCCTTGGTGTATATCTTCATAATGTAACTATGAGGTTTGTAATTAAGTTCTTCTGGCCACTTTGGAGTACACCAGGAATGTTCTATTTACTTTTTATGGGTTATTAGCATTTATTTCCTCAAGGGGCTGTGTCTTTAGAGTATTTCCAGTCTTTTGGATTACATGTTGAAATATATATACATGTAAATATACAAATAATATTTTATAAACATATATAAAATAGTAGTTATTCAGCAATTACATTTCTCCTCCTTCATATTGTATTTTTAACTAAACTGTGTGCAGAATCTCTTTGAGGATTATTGTGTAGGAGAACCAAGTACTTTTAGATCTTTTGAAGTAGATAAAAGGCTAGAAGTAAGGAAAGACGACACATAAGAAAGAAAACTTGATGCTAGAGACAATGAAAGAAAAGCTATTGAAACTTTCAAAATTCAAAAAAGCCTGCTTGAATGAAAGGTCTGATGGACATATTAAGTTAAGAGCTTGACCAACAAATCTTTAAGAGACTTGAGGTTAACTCACTTATTCCTTCTGCACTCAGGGCTGGACCCAGGGCTTTAATTGTCCTTGTTCTGCTCTTTTCATCTACCTTTGTTACCAAGATAATCAGTTAAGTTGTTTTTCTCAGACACAGTGTATCTCAGATGATTAAAAACAAAGTAAATGCTATTGGTATCTGCTTGTGTTAGCAAGTAACATATCCTTTTCTGAGGATGATGATTTTACCATGCCATGTCTTCTGTCTGTGACCTGAACACTGTGACGGTCAACAGTTACTGTAACACCAGCCACAGCAAACACAGGAGGAATTCCTTAAGAACCACTAGCTTATCTTCCGATGGAAGGAAGTCCTGGTGGGAGTCCTGTCTGTATCCATGCAGTGAAATTTGGATTTCTTTTTCTATTTTATTTATCTGAAGCTTTCTTCTTGTCAACTCTGCTTATATCCACTGTAGAAACACTTAGATTTCTAAGTTGACCTGATAGAGAGTATAATTTGCAGTCCAGGGTGTGAATCAAGAATACAAACACAAAAACAAAACTTAAGTGTTATCCAATACCTGACTCCATATTTAAATCTACACAGGAGCCTGATGAATTGAGAGTTTAATGAGTTCGAATTTGGCCTGCATATGGAAGGTAGAAAAAAAGAAAGAGGACCAAGTTAAATGTCAGAGAGCAAGAGATAGCCTTCTCTGCTTACAATCTTTTTTCTCTTTCAAAGTAAAATTACTGGCTAAATGTTCCCTTGCTTGTAAGGATATTCAAGAAAGGATGCTTCTGCTGTAGCTCCTTATGTTGTGTTCCAATTGTTTTTATTTGTTTGTTTGTTTTTTGCGGTACGTGGGCCTCTCACTGGTGTGGCCTCTCCCGTCGTGGAGCACAGCCTCCGGACGCACAGGCTCAGCAGCCATGGCTCACGGGCCCAGTCGCTCCGCGGCATGTGGGATCTTCCCGGATCGGGGCACGAACCCGCGTCCCCTGCATCAGCAGGCGGACTCTCAACCACTGTGCCACCAGGGAAGCCCCCAATTGTTTTTGTTTGTTTCTTTGTTGGCTTAAATAACAGAAATTTGTTGTCTCACAGTCCTGGAGACTGGGAGTCTGAGATCAAGGTGTCAGCAGTGTTGGTTTCCTCTGAGGGCTGTGAGAGGGATCTGTTCCAGGGCTCTCTCCTAGCTTCTGGTAGTAGGCTGGCAATCCTTGGTGTTCCCTGATCTCTGCCTTCATCTTCATATCTCATTCTTCTTGTGCGTGTGGCTCTGTGTCCAAATTTACTCTTAAAATAAATATTTTTTTTACAATTTTTAAAGGTTATACTCCATTTACGGTTATTACAAAATATTGGCTATATTCCACATGTCATACAATACATCCTTGTAGCCTCTCTTATGCCTAGCAGTTTATACCTTCTACTCCCTCATACTTATTTGCTCCCACTCCCGCCATTGGTAACCACGAGGTTGTTCTCTATATCTGTAAGTCCACCTCTTTTTTTGGTTATATTCACTAGTTGTATTATTTATTTATTTATTTTTACATCTTTATTGGGCTATAATTGCTTTACAATGGTGTGTTAGTTTCTGCTTTATAGCAAAGTGAATCAGTTATACATATACATATATTACCATATCTCTTCCCTCTTGCATCTCCCTCCCTCCCACCCTCCCTATCCCATCCCTCTAGGTGGTCACGAAGCACCGAGCTGATCTCCCTGTGCTATGTGGCTGCTTCCCACTAGCTATCTGTTTTACGTTTGGTAGTGTATATATGTCCATGCCACTCTCTCGCTTTGTCACAACTTACCCTTCCCCCTCCCCATATCCTCAAGTCCATTCTCTAGTAAGTCTGTGTCTTTATTCCTGTCTTACCCCTAGGTTCTTCATGACATTTTTTTCCTTAAATTCCATATATATGTGTTAGCATATGGTATTTGTCTTTCTCTTTCTGACTTACTTCACTCTGTATGACAGATTCTAGGTCTATCCACCTTGTTACAAATAGCTCAATTTCATTTCTTTTTATGGTTGAGTAATATTCCATTGTATATATGTGCCACATCTTTATCCATTCATCTGTTGACGGACACTTAGGTTGCTTCCATCTCCGGGCTATTGTAAATAGAGCTGCAATGAACATTTTGGTACATGACTCTTTTTGAATTATGGTTTTCTCAGGGTATATGCCCAGTAGTGGGATTGCTGGGTCATATGGTAGTTCTATTTGTAGTTTTTTAAGGAACCTCCATACTGTTCTCCATAGTGGCTGTACCAGTTCACATTCCCACCAGAAGTGCAAGAATGTTCCCTTTTCTCCACACCCTCTCCAGCATTTATTGTTTCTAGATTTTTTGATGATGGCCATTCTGATCAGTATGAGATGATATCCCATTGTAGTTTTGATTTACATTTCTCTAATGATTAATGATGTTGAGCATTCTTTCATGTGTTTGTTGGCAGTCTGTATATCTTCTTTGGAGAAATGTCTATTTAGATCTTCTGCCCATTTTTGGATTGGGTTGTTTCTTTTTTTGTTATTGAGCTGCATGAGCTGCTTTTAAATTTTGGAGGTTAATCCTTTGTCAGTTGCTTCATTTGCAAATATTTTCTCCCATTCTGAGGGTTGTCTTTTGGTCTTGTTTATGGTTTCCTTTGCTGTGCCAAAGCTTTGAAGTTTCATTAGGTCCCATTTGTTTATTTTTGTTTTTATTTCCATTTCTCTAGGAGGTGGTTCAAAAAGAATCTTGCTGTGATTTATGTCATAGAGTGTTCTGCCTATGTTTTCCTCTAAGAGTTTGATAGTTTCTGGCCTTACATTTAGCTCTTTAATCCATTTTGAGCTTCTTTTTGTGTATGGTGTTAGGGAGTGATCTAATCCCATACTTTTACATGTACCTGTCCAGTTTTCCCAGCACCACTTATTGAAGAGGCTGTCCTTTCTCCACTGTACATTCCTGCCTCCTTTATCAAAGATAAGGTGACCATATGTGTGTGGGTTTATCTCTGGGCTTTCTATCCTGTTCCATTGATCTATCTTTCTGTTTTTGAGCCAGTACCATCCTGTCTTGATTACTGTAGCTTTGTACTATAGTCTGAAGTCAGGGAGCCTGATTCCTCCAGCTCCGTTTTTCTTTCTCAAGATTGCTTTGGCTATTCAGGGTCTTTTGTGTTTCCATACAAATTGTGAAATTTTTTGTTCTAGTTCTGTGAAAAATGCCAGTGGTAGTTTGATAGGGATTGCATTGAATCTGTAGGTTGCTTTGGGTAGTAGAGTCATTTTCACAATGTTGATTCTTCCAATCCAAGAACATGGTATATCTCTCCATCTATTTGTATCATCTTTCATTTCTTTCATCAGTGTCTTATAATTTTCTTCATACAGGTCTTTTGTCTCCTTAGGAAGGTTTATTCCAAGATATTTTATTCTTTTTGTTGCAGTGGTAAATGGGAGTGTTTTCTTGATTTCACTTTCAGATTTTTCATCATTAGTGTATAGGAATGTAGAGATTTCTGTGCATTAATTTTGTATCCTGCTACTTTACCAAATCCATTGATTAGATCTAGTAGTTTTCTGGTAGCATCTTTAGGATTCTCTATGTAGAGTATCATGTCATCTGCAAACAGTGACAGCTTTACTTCTTCTTTTCCAATTTGGATTCCTTTTATTTCCTTTTCTTCTCTGATTGCTGTGGCTAAAACTTCCAAAACTATGTTGAATAAGAGTGGTGAGAGTGGGCAACCTTGTCTTGCTCCTGATCTTAGTGGAAATGCTTTCAGTTTTTCACCATTGAGGATGATGTTGGCTGTGGGTTTGTCATATATGGCCTTTATTATGTTGAGGAAAGTTCCCTCTATGCCTACTTTCTGCAGGGTTTTTATCATAAATGGGTGTTGAATTCTGTCGAAAGCTTTCTCTGCATCTATTGAGATGATCATATGGTTTTTCTCCTTCAATTTGTTAATATGGTGTATCACGTTGATTGATTTGCATATGTTGAAGAATCCTTGCATTCCTGGAATAAACCCCACTTGATCATGGTGTATGATCCGTTTAATGTGCTGTTGGATTCTGTTTGCTAGTATTTTGTTGAGGATTTTTGCATCTATGTTCATCAGTGATATTGGCCTGTAGTTTTCTTTCTTTTTGACATCCTTGTCTGGTTTTGGTATCAGGGTGATGGTGGCCTCGTAGAATGAGTTTGGGAGTGTTCCTCCCTCTGCTATATTTTGGAAGATTTTGAGAAGGATAGGTGTTAGCTCTTCTCTAAATGTTTGATAGAATTTGCCTGTGAAGCCATCTGGTCCTGGGCTTTTGTTTGTTGGAAGATTTTTAATCACAGTTTCAATTTCAGTGCTTGTGATTGGTCTGTTCATATTTTCTACTTCTTCCTGATTCAGTCTTGGCAGGTTGTGCATTTCTAAGAATTTGTCCATTTCTTCCAGGTTGTCCATTTTATTGGCATAGAGTTGCTCGTAGTAATCTCTCATGATCTTTTGTATTTCTTCAGTGTCAGTTGTTACTTCTCCTTTCTCATTTCTAATTCTATTGATGTGAGTCTTCTCCCTTTTTTTCTTGATGAGTCAGGCTAATGGTTTATCAATTTTGTTTACCTTCTCAAAGAACCAGCTTTTAGTTTTATTGATCTTTGCTATCGTTTCCTTCATTTCTTTTTCATTTATTTCTGATCTGATTTTTATGATTTCTTTCCTTCTGCTAACTTAGGGTTTTTTTTTTGTTCCTCTTTCTCTTATTGCTTTAGGTGCAAGGTTAGGTTGTTTATTCGAGATGTTTCCTGTTTTTTAAGGTACGATTGTATTGCTATAAACTTCCCTCTTAGAGCTGTTTTTGCTGCATCCCATAGGTTTTGGGTCGTTGGGTCTCCATTGTCATTTGTTTCTAGGTATTTTTAAATTTCCTCTTTGATTTCTTCAGTGATCACTTCGTTATTAAGTAGTGTATTGTTTAGCCTCCATGTGTTTGTATTTTTTACAGATCTTGTCCTGTAATTGATATCTAGTCTCTTATAGTTGTGGTTGGAAAAGATACTTGATATAATTTCAATTTTCTTAAATTTACCAAGGCTTGATTTGTGACCCAAGATATGATCTATCCTGGAGAATGTTCCATGAGCACTTGAGAACAATGTGTATTCTGTTGTTTTTGGATGGAATGTCCTCTAAATATCAATTAAGTCCATCTTGTTTAATGTATCATTTAAAGCTTGAGTTTCCTTATTTATTTTCATTTTGGATGATCTGTCCATTGTTGAAAGTGAGGTGTTAAAGTCCCCTACTATGAATGTGTTACTGTTGATTTCCCCTTTTATGGCTGTTAGTATTCGCCTTATGTATTGAGGTGTTCCTATGTTGGGTGCATAAATATTCACAATTGTTATATCTTCTTCTTGGATCGATCCCTTGATCACTATGTAGTGTTCTTCTTTGTCTCTTCTAATAGTCTTTATTTTAAAGTCTATTTTGTCTGATATGAGAATTGCTACTCCAGCTTTCTTTTGCTTTCCATTTGCATGAAATATCTTTTTCCATCCCCTTACTCTCAGTCTGTATGTGTTTCTAGGTCTGAAGTGGGTCTCTTGTAGACAGCATATATATGGGTCTTGTTTTTGTATCCATTCAGCTGATCTGTGTCTTTTGGTGGGAGCATTTAGTCCATTTACATTTAAGGTAATTATCAATATGTATGTTCCTATTCCCATTTTCCTAATTGTTTTGGGTTCGTTATTGTAGGTCTTTTCCTTCTCTTGTGTTTCTTGCCTAGAGAAGTTCCTTTAGCAGTTGTTGTAAAGCTGGTTTGGTGGTGCTGAAGTCTCTCAGCTTTTGCTTGCTGTAAATGTTTTAATTTCTCCATGAAATCTGAATGAGATCCTTGCTGGGTAGAGTAATCTTGGTTTTAGGTTTTTCTCCTTCATCACTTTAAATATGTCCTACCAGTCCCTTCTGGCTTGCAGAGGTTCTTCTGAAAGATCAGCTGTTAACCTTATGGGGATTTCCTTGTGTGTTATTTGTTGTTTTTCCCTTGCTGCTTTTAATATGTTTTCTTTTTATTTAATTTTTGACAGTTTGATTAATATGTGTCTTGGTGTGTTTCTCCTTGGATTTATCCTGTATGGGACTCTCTGTGCTTCCTGGACTTGATTAACTATTTCCTTTCCCATATTAGGGAAGTTTTCAACTATAATCTCTTCAAATATTTTCTCAGTCCCTTTCTTTTTCTGTTCTTCTTCTGGAACCCCTGTAATTCGAATGTTGGTGTGTTTAATGTTGTCCCAGAGGTCTCTGAGACTGTCCTCAGTTCTTTTCATTCTTTTTTCTTTATTCTGCTCTGTGGTAGTTATTTCCACTATTTTATCTTGCAGGTCACTTATCCGTTCTTCTGCCTCAGTAATTCTGCTATTGATCCCATCTAGAGTATTTTTAATTTCATTTATTTTGTTGTTCATCTTTGCTTGTTTCATCTCTAGTTGTTCTAGGTCCTTGTTAAATGTTTCTTGCATTTTGTCTATTCTATTTCCAAGATTTTGGATCATCTTTACTATCATTATTCTGAATTCTTTTTCAGGTAGACTCCCTATTTCCTCTTCATTTGTTAAGTCTGGTGGGTTTTTATCTTGCTCCTTCATCTGCTGTGTGTTTTTCTTTCTTCTCATTTTGTTTTTCTTACTGTGTTTGGGGTCTTCTTTTTGCAGGCTGCAGGTTCGTAGTTCCTGTTGTTTTTGGTGTCTGTCCCCAGTGGCTAAGGTTGGTTCAGTGGTTTGTGTAGGCTTCCTGGTGGAGGGGACTAGTGCCTGTGTTCTGGTGGATGAGGCTGGATCTTGTCTTTCTGGTGGGCAGGTCCACGTCTGTTGGTGTGTTTTGGGGTGTCTGTGGACTTATTATGATTTTAGGCAGCCTCTGTGCTAATTGGTGGGGTTATGTTCCTGTCTTGCTACTTGCTTGTCATAGTATGTCCAGCACTATAGCTTGCTGATAGTTGAGTGAAGCTGGGTGCTGGTGCTGAGATGGAGATCTCTGGGAGATTTTTGCCGTTTGATATTATGTGGTGCTGGGAGGTGTCTTGTGAACCCGTTTGCTGAAGTTGGGTCTCCCACCTCAGAGGCACAGCAGTCACTCCTGACTGCAGCAACAAGAGCCTTTCATCCACATGGCTCAGAATAAAAGGGAGAAAAAGAAGAAGGAAGGAAAGAAGAAAGAGAGAAAGAGAGAGAGAGAGAGAGAGGAAGAATGGAAGAAAGAAAGAGACAGAAAGAAAAGAAAGTAGATAAAATAAAGTAAGATAAAATAAAATAAAGTTATTAAAATAAAAAACAATTATGAAGAAAAAAAATTTTTTTAAAGAAAAAGAAGCAGACAGAATCCTAGGACAAATGGTGGAAGCAAAGCTATACAGACAAAATCTCACACAGAAGCATACACATACACACTCACAAAAAGAGGAAAAGGGGAAAAAACAATAAATCTTGTTCTCAAAGTCCACCTCCTCAATTTGGGATGATTCATTGTCTATTCATGTATTCCACAGATGCAGGCAGGGTACATCACGTTGATTGTGGAGCTTTAACATGCTGCTTCTGAGGCTGCTGGGAGAGATTTCCCTCTGTCTTCTTTGTTCGCACAGCTCCTGGGGCTCAGCTTTGGATTTGGCCCCGCCTCTGCCCGTGCGTTCTCCTGGGGAAGTTGTCCCTGGATCCCGGGACCTGGGCAGTGGCGGGCTGCACAGGCTCCCCGGAAGGGGGGTGTGGATAGTGACCTGTGCTTGCACACAGGCTTCTTGGTGGCGGCAGCAGCAGCCTTAGCGTCTCATGCCCGTCTCTGGGGTCTGCGCTTTTAGCCGCGGCTCGCACCCATCTGTGGAGCTCCTTTAAGCAGCGCTCTTAATACCCTCTCCTCGAACACCAGGAAACAAAGAGGGAAGAAAAAGTCTCTTGCCTCTTCGGCAGGTCCAGACTTTTCCCCGGACTCCCTCCCGGCTAGCCATGGCACACTAACTCCCTGCAGGCTCTGTTAACGCTGCCTACCCCCGTCCTCTCCCGGAGCTCCGACCGAAGCCCGAGGCTCAGCTCCCATCCCCGCTCACCCCGGCAGGTGAGCAGACAAGCCTCTCAGGCTGGTGAGTGCTGGTCGGCACCGATTCTCTCTGCGGGAATCTCTCCGCTTTGCCCTCCGCACCCCTGTTGTTGTGCTCTCCTCCGTGATTCCAAAACTTCCCCCTCTGCCACCTGCAGTCTCTGCCCATGAAGGGGCTTCCTAGTGTGTGGAAACCTTTCCTCCTTCACGGCTCCCTCCCACTGGTGCAGGTCCCGTCCCTATTCTTTTGTCTCTGTTTATTCTTTTGCCCTACCCAGGTACGTGGGGGGTTCTTGTCTTTTGGGAGGTCTGAGGTCTTCTGCCAGCGTTCAGTAGGTGTTCTGTAGTTGTTCCACGTGTAGATGTATTTCTGGTGTATCCGTGGGGAAGAAGGTGGTCTCCGCATCTTGCTCTTCTGCCATCTTCCCCTCGTCCCCCACTAGCTGTATTTTTTAGATTCTACATATAAGTGATATCATACAGTATTTGTCTTTCTCTGACTTATTTCACTTAGCATAATGCCCTCCAAGTCCATCTACATTGTGGCAAATGGCAAAATTTTGTTCGTTTTTATGACTGAGTAGTATTCCTTTGTGTGTGTGTGTGTGTGTGTGTGTGTGTGTGTGTGTGTGTGTGCGTGCCACATCTTTATCCATTCATCTGTTGGTGGACACTTAGGTTGCTTCCATATCTTGGCAGTTGTAAATAGTGCTGCTATGGACATTTCATTTTTGATGTGTAAAGGGCTGAGTGGTTTGTATTAATTGAACTGAGCAAAGAATAAAGAGGCTTTGGCTCTTCGAAAGTTTTTCTTGGAAATCAAAATATGAACTTTTGTCATTAGAGGTGGTGGGTATGTGAACAGTGTTGTCTTTCCTAAGCACATACAACAGCTGAGGTTGGGATGGGAAGGGGAAAGACGTGGTGGTAGTCCAAGGCTTGTATTTTATGTGAAGGGAGATAATCTCTATCTGCTTGGTCAATAAAGAGCACCTTTCAGTTCAACCCATTTTAGTTTTTTCCTGGTAATCACGGAGGAGTTTAGAGTGGAAATTTCTTTTTCTTTATCTTAAGGAGAATGAAGCGTAATATTTTTTTCCATATTTGTTGAAATCTTATTTCAGTACCTGAGATGGGAATTAGAAATATACTTGCCAGGATAAGGAAGCTTGTCTTCTAAGACTCTTGTCTTTCTTTCATTCCTGCATATCCCAGTTCTCTACTGTCTCTTACCAAGCATAGAAAAATATAGGTACAATGTGTACCCTGAGAAGAGTTAGGGATGTATTTTGTATGGCAGTTGAAAACCTGAAGAAACCGTTTTTGATTTGACCTAAGATTGAGTTGAAATCGTAAGCAAACATCTTAGTTCCTGGAGAGAAATGCAGCTCTCGTTGCTGAAGATGCTGTTTACTTTCATCTGACCTGATTAATAAATTCACACTAGAGTATAAGATAATACAAAGAGGACTGAGACTCTCAGAGAACAAAGCCTGTTGTTCTTCCATTAATATTGGTATTCCCCAAGGCTCCACTTTGTCACTTCTTTCTTAACCTAAGGACTCTCCTTGGGCATTCTCACCCACTCCCATGGCTTCAATTTTCTACTCTATATGCTTATGATTCCCAAATCTATATCTCTAACCAAGACCTCTTTCCTGAAACCAAGTACTACTATATATGCAACTGTTTCTTCGGTTTGTAATTCGATCCCCCATAGGACATGTTTAGGACTCAAATCATTACCTTTGCCTTTAAACCAGATGCTCCTTCTGTCTTCCTTAATGCTGTTGATAGTTACACCATACACCAAGTTACTCAATTGTCCATTCAACCTCAGAAGGATACCTCATATTCATTTATTCTCTTCCCTCCCAAAGTCATCTCTCTAGCTCTGATCTTAGTCATTTCTCCACTTGTCTTTATCATTATCTCCTAGTTAAATCCTTGCCTCTGTATCTCATTATTATGAATGTCATTATTTTTTTAATCAGATTTACTGAGATATTATTGACAGACAATATATGCACATATTTAAAATACACAGGGCTTCCCTGGTGGTGCAGTGGTTGAGAGTCCACCAGCTGATGCAGGGGACATGGGTTCGTGCCCCGGTCAGGGAAGATCCCACATGCCGCGGAGCGGCTGGGCCCGTGAGCCATGGCCACTGAGCCTGCGTGTCCGGAGTCTGTGCTCCGCAACAGGAGAAGCCACAGTAGTGAGAGGCCTGCGTACCACAAAAAAAAAAAAAAAAAAAGTACAATTTGAGGACTCTTGAAACCACCACTGCTTAAAGATAATGAACATACATTCATCCTCAAAACATTCCATGTGTTTCCCTGTAATCTACCCATCCTTCCCCTCCCCACGTAAATATATTTCCAGTCAGTCATTGATCTCCTTTCTGTTATTATAGATGTTTACATTTCCTAGAGTTTGATATAAGTGGAATGTCCTCTCTTTTTCTAACTTCTTTCACTCTGCATAATTATTTCTTCCTTTTTAATTAGGATTCCTTTTGTTCCTTCTTTTCCCCCACCACAGATTTTTTTTTGAATTTTATTTATTTTTTTATACAGCAGGTTCTTATTAATCCATTTTATACACATCAGTGTATACATGTCAATCCCAATCTCTCATCCCACCACCCCCCTACCACTTTCCCCCCTTGGTGTCCATACGTTTGATCTCTGCATATGTGTCTCTATTTCTGCCCTGCAAACCGGTTCACCTGTACCATTTTTCTAGGTTCCACATATATGCGTTAATATACGATATTTTTTTTCTCTTTCTGACTTACTTCACTCTGTATGACAGTCTCTAGATTCATTCACGTCTCAACAAATGACCCAATTTCGTTCCTTTTTATGACTGAGTAATATTCCATTGTATATATGTGCCACATCTTCTTTATCGATTCTTCTGTTGATGGACATTTAGGTTGCTTCCATGACCTGGCTATTGTAAATAGTGCTGCAATGAACATTGGGGTGCATGTGTCTTTTTGGATTATAGTTTTCTCTGGGTATATGCCCAGTAGTGGGCCTTTTGTTTCTTTATCTTGCTTTATTGCCTTTGCTAGAAGTTCCAGCACAGTGTTGAATACAAGGGGTGAGAAAGGACATCTTTGCCTTGTTCTTGATGCCAGTCTTTGATTATTAAATTCAATGTTAGCACACCATTGTAAAGCAATTATACTCCAATAAAGATGTTAAAAAAAAATACAATGTTAGCTGTAGGTTTTGCATAGCTGTCTTTATTCAGGTCAAAGAATTCTCTATTTCTAATTTGCTATTGTTTTTATACATTTTATTTCTGTGTATGTTATAAAGCCTACAATACATTGTCATTGCTTTTGCCTTAGTCAATTTTCTTTTAAACACGGTGGTTTTTTTGTAAATTTATTTATTTTATTTTTGGCTGCATTGGGTCTCTGTTGGTGCATGCAGGCTTTCTCTGGTTGTGGCTAGCTGGGACTACTCTTCATTGCAGTGTGCTGGCTTCTCTCTGTGGTGGCTTCTCTTGTTGTGGAGCATGGGCTCTAGGCTCGTGGGCTTCCATAGTTGCAGCATGCAGGCTCAGTAGTTGTGGCTCATGGGCTCTAGAGTGTAGGCTCAGTAGTTGTGGTGCATGGGCTTAGTTGCTCCGTGGCATGTGGAATCTTCCCAGACCAGGGCTCGAACCCTTGTCCCCTGCATTGGCAGGAGAATTCTTACCCACTGCACCACCAGGGAAGTCCCTAAATACATTTTAAAAATTGAAAAAAATTATTTCTAGTGCTCTTCATTCTTTTGGTAGATCCAGATTTACATCTGGTATTACTTTTCTTCTGCCCAAAGGACCTCCTTCTAATTTTTTTTTTTTTTTTGTAGTACAGGTCTATGAATCCTTCAGCTTTTCTATGTTATGAATAAGTCTGTATTTAATCTGGTTTTGAAAAGAAATTTTATCTGGGTATAAAATTCTAAGTTGACAGTTTGTCTTTTCTGTTATTCAACATAGTTTTGGAAGTTTTAGCCACAGCAATCAGAGAAGAAAAAGAAATAAAAGGAATCCAAATTGGAAAAGAAGTAAAGCTGTCACTGTTTGCAGATGACATGATACTATACATAGAGAATCCTAAAGATCCTACCAGAAAACTACGAGAGCTAATCAATGAATTTGGTAAAGTAGCAGGATAGAAAATTAATGCACAGAAATCTCTTGCATTCCTATA